>NC_137818.1:61866887-61981887 GCF_963921795.1 Nannobrachium achirus
ACAGATAGACAAAGAGACATTCATGGATTTATATTTAAAAGTACAATTTATCTCCTCCCTGGACCCAGGGTATGGCAGCTGCATGCCTCTGCCATACCCAATTGACGCCCCTGCTGCACAGAGCTCTGGGACTCATGCTGAGTCTAAGAAGAGGGGCAGTACAGCTGAGCTCCTTTATCTCCTCCCTCTCTCTCTCTCTCTCTCTCTCTCTCTCTCTCTCTCTCTCTCTCTCTCTGTCTCTATCTCCTTCCTCCCTCTCTCTACCCCTTCCTCTCTCTCTTTCTCCCCCTCTCTCTCTCTCTCTCTCTCTCTCCCCCTCCCTCTCTCGCTCCCCTCTCTCTCCCCTACCTCTCTCCTCTCCTCCTCTCTCTCTCTCTCTTCACTTGTGTTTGCGTAGTAGACGAGGCAGCATGGACTAGGCAAGCGGCGCGAGGAGGCTGAGAGAAAAGTGTGTGCGTGTGCGTGCGTGCGTGTGCTTGTGTGTGTGTGTGTCTGTGTGTGTGTGTGTGTGTGCGCGCGCGCGCGCACATGGCCGTTGTGCGTGCGTGGTGCGCGAGAGCGCGAGTGTGAAAGGCGTGTGCTCTCACCAGCTGCGTAAGTAAAGAGGAGTTGTATCGTATCTGCTGGTCCCTCTGTCTGTCTGTCTGTCTGTCTGTCTCACCAGTCAGTCAGTCAGTCAGTCACCATGGTGCAGCGATTCAGTCTTCGCAGGCAGTATTCTAAGGTAAGTTAATCCCAAACGCACCACAACTCTAGCATCTGCAGTGTACTGTCTGCTACTGTACTGTACTGTGCCGTGTCGTCACTGTCGGGCAGAAACCTTGTATCTCCAAGTTTCAAATGTGTACGTTCTTTCGCAAAGTAAAGCCCTGCTTCATCATACAAGGCCGTTGCACAAAAGTAGTGAAAACAGCAGATCTACAAGCACACAGCGCCTTGCGGTGCTTGTAGATCGGCTGTTTTCACTAGTTTAAATCATTCTAAAAATGATAAATACAAAACAAACGGTTTTGGACATACAAGGTTTCCACCCGACAACGACTATATGCTCCTGCACAATCATATCTTTCTACAGTAGCCTATCTATCTATCTATCTATCTATCTATCTATCTATCTATCTATCTATAGGGCTGTCACGATTATGACATTTTACATGACGATTAATTGTCACTCAAATAATTGCGATTAACGATTTAATTGTGTTTTTGTCGTTGACAATTACATTTCTGTTTGGCTTTTAGGCTTTGAAGTTGCACATGGCAGATATGACACATAACCTAAATATACAAAGAAATGAAGGACATATTTGACAACTTCATACTTAAAAAAGAACATTGATATAGCATTGAAATAGCAGATCTACAAGCTCGAGCTTGTAGATCTGCTATTTCCACTATTTTCTATCTATCTATCTATCTGTCTGTCTGTCTGTCTGTCTGTCTGTCTGTCTGTCTGTCTGTCTGTCTGTCTGTCTGTCTGTCTGTCTGTCTGTCTGTCTGTCTGTCTGTCTGTCTGTCTGTCTGTCTGTCTGTCTGTATCTGTTACATTCAAATGAGCTTTATTGGCAGGAGAAAACAGATACGTTTCCATTGCCAAAGCAAGTGTCAAAATACAATATATTACTTTGCACAATGCTACAGTGTCTATTTATATCTCTGTACAAATGGAACCAAATGGACCACTATACAGTATGCTTTCGCAGTTACAACAACCCTTTAAGGGTCCATTTTGTTGCATTTGTAACCTCTCTGAGTTGTACCCTATCTTTCTTTTTCCTTAAAGCTCAATGATAAATGAACAATGGATGTTGTACGGTGTGTGTTTGGGTGTATGCGTGCGTGCGCGCTGCGCTGCCGCAGCTACATCAGCACAGAGTGTTGACTCAAAGTTTGACTCTGGTCTTTTGCATTGTTGTCTCTGATGTTCTTCCCATATTGCTGTGGGGTTCGGAAAGTCTTCTCAGGGGTGTCGCACCAAATTCTGGGCCCTGCGGGTGCAAGGATTCACTGGGTTGTTTTGTGCTTTAGCTATTGAAAAGTAGCAGATATACAAGCTCGCAGCGCGGCACCGAGTTCCGCGCTGCGAGCTTGTAGATCTGCCATTTTTGAAAAAGTCTTTGAAAAAGTCTTTGAAAAAGTCTTTGAAAAAGTCACTCGGTGCCGCGCTGCGAGCTTGTAGATCTGCTATTTTTCAATAGCTAAAGCACAAGATGTGAGTGAATCCTTGTACCCAGGGCCCAGAATTTGGTATGACCACCCCTGTGGGGTCGGACGTCTTGTGCTCTTGCCCTGGCCGGTTCAGCGCTCTTCTCTCTTCTCGCCTTACTGTATAAAATTCTCTACAATGCACTCAAACATACGACGGCAGTGCAGGGGATGAGGAAAACGGTACGGTAATGTTACACCAAGCCATGTCCTGCCTGAGTCATGTCCCCAGAGGAAGCTTTGCCCTTATACGTCAAGGTTCAAGGTCCCTTTATTGATTGGTTACATCTTGTGTACGGTTACGTAAGCGTAGCCTTATTCTGTTATGGTTCCTCCTCAGACATTCCAGCTGCAATAATGCTGAACTAGTCCAGTCAATCTGAGGTTTGACCCAAAAGAAATTGCAATAGTAATGGTTCAAGGTTTTTTGTGATCCTTAGGGTCATCCAAAACACATGTTGAAAATTGTTCAAAATATTCTTAGTGGATCAAGGTGAATTCAGGGGGTTCAAGTTTGGGTCCCTTCACTTACTATACAGGGAAAAAAAGACCTAAAAAAATCTTATTTAAGTAGCATGTGAGGGGTCTAACAAGGGGGTTTTCATGATTCTGAATCCATTGCAAGCATTTGTTTTGCACGAAAAACATTCCTCGGGCTAAAAATGGACCCCACAAAAGTGTGAAAAGTGATGACTCATCACTAAACCATAGTGTTGTGGGTCCAGTTTTCGCCCGAGGAATGTTTTTAGTGCAAAACAAATGCTTGCAATGGATTCAGAATCATGAAAAACCCCTAGTTAGACGCCTCACATGCTACATAAAGACGATTTTTAACATGTTTTTTGGATGACCCTAAGGATCATAAAAAACCCTGAATGATTACTATTGCAATTTCTTTTGGGTCATGCAGTCATGCCCCTTTTTAGCTTAAATTGACTGGCCTAAACTAGAAAGGTGCAAATTCTGGGAAATTGCAAGTGTGGTTGCAACTGACGCGAGTCGCGAGGAATCCGCTGGGAAATGAATTCCGTCTTACCTTTTCTATCATATATTGTGATGTCAAGTGAATCGTGACCAGAAGCTTCACTTTTGTGTTGTGCAAAGGTTAACAAAAAGCTGGTTCACTTTGCTGTTTGAAGAAATCTTGGAGCTAGAACAACAGTGTGCTGCCTATAGCAACCACGCTAATAATCAAGAATCCGAGGGCTGCTGCAGTATCAAGACATTGCTTCTAGCTCTCAAGGTGCTTAAAGGTGCCGCGTGCAAGGTTCTAACTCTTAAGAAGTATCTGTCAAGTTACTTTAAATTAGTATCTATAGTTACAGTTACTAGTCTGCTCTTAGAAAGTAATTTATTTACTAACTTAGTTACTGCATCTATTCGTGGGTTGCATTTGTAGTCCTACACCAGCCATTTTGAGGACCAACACAGGTGTTTTGATTAACGTAGAACATTGGTTCTATGCCAATCAGACAAATTGAACACCTGTGTTGGTCCTCAATATGGCGTGTTTAGGACTACAAATGCAACCCATGAATAGTAGCTCACTATGATGAGAACTAGCAGGAATGATGTCTTGAAACTTACCTTGAAATAAACCTTGTCAGTTCTGCCTGACTTATAGGGGCCAGGGGGAGGTCACTGACAGGGCTAGTGTGTGAGAGTAGAAGTCCAATCATAAGAAATCCTCTGATGTAGTCTGCTATTTTCACATAAAGTAATGAGTAACACAGCCCCTTTTCGATTTCAGTAACTGTTCTTGAATTGGAATGAATAATTGGTAACGTTACTATAGTTACTGCAAAAAGTAGTTACGGTTTTGATTGATTGATTGAAGAATTTATTCAACCCAGAGTCAACTCAAACAAAGGGTCAAACTCGTTCTTCTGCTATTCCACAAAAATGCGGAATGCCTTACCGAAGGCCTTAAAGGAGTGTGGTTCCCTGGCATCCTTTAAAATCGCCCTGAAAAACCACTTACAGGCGGCAGCCGTTCGCAACTGGTAAAAACAAACCTAGCCCAGCCTCCCCTGACCCTTCTTTGTATTTACCTACTGTATATATATATATATTTTTTTAGTCTCTGTTTATTTATTTTTGAGCGGTGCTAACCGCTCCTATAGACCGCTTTTTTACCAAAACTATGATGTCACAAATGATGATGACATGAGTTCGCTAGACCAATGAAACACTTCGATTCTGTTGATCTGTCCATGATGTCATAGTCACAGAGGCACCCGATTGGTTCACCCTGATTTAGAACGCGCTTAGGCCGCGTAAAATACGTCATAACGCGTTTAGGCTGCGTAAAATACGTCATAACGTGTTTAGGCCGCGTAAAATACGTCATAAAAAATTACTGAGCGGTGCTAACCTTGAATTTCAAAATTATATTAGATGAATATCACTTATTATAAGCGATAAAATAACCACACTTTTAGACAGACTGTGGAAGATCTTACAGGTTATAAATGATAGGCAGCTAATAGAAGTTTAAAATACAAATGAACAGACTTTGAAAAACTAAAATATTCATCTTCTGGCCTCTTCTCGCCTCTCTGGAGGCCTCTCTGGAGGTAAATAAGGTCACTTATCATTACACTATGACACTCTTACAAGTTACAATCCGTAGCTTGGTCAACTAACTGATGAGAAATGACGATAAAGACTTATATAGTCTGAGCAGACCTCTAGACTGACATCATACACAACAAAAACAATATTGCCATGCATGCCTATCAACACTGATTTGCGCAGGAATTAGTTTGCAACGCTCACTTCGCACGGGTGCGATTTTTTATTTTCTCCTGACCATATCTACTGCATAGTACTGTGTTCTATCCGTCTGTCATTCAATGTTATATGAGATACTTCAATGGTTTCCTGTGGAAATAAGCCAAGTGCTTTCCTAGGATCTCCTTTTAGTTGACCTTGTACCAGTGAACTGTACCGTCATGAAACTGTACTTTTTTCTATACTTCTAATAAAGTCTTCAATCAATCAATATTAGACGTTTGCATAGAAAAAGTACAGTTTCATCATGACAGTGCAAATCACTGGTACAATGTCAACTAAAAGGAGATCTTAGCTTTTTGGCTTATTTACACAGGAACCACTTCATGTATCTCATATAACATTGAAAGACAGACGGATAGAACACAGTACTTTGCATGGGGAATTGTCAGTAACAAAAACAACAAAAGCAGTCATTAAAATAAAATGTCCTTGAAAATAACAAGGAAAAGGCAAACACATTACTTAAAGTTGTACTATGTAACTTTTTTTATAAAACAAATCTTAAAATTCTCCTAACTATTAAAACACAAAAGTTTTAGAAGATCCGCGCCGTGAATTTCAGCCTGTAAAGCCTTCTCTATATGTAAACTGAGATCCTTGCCGGGGACCGGTTCTCGCGCGAAAATTGCGTCATCACACTACCGGCCAATCACAGCGAGGGTTATACAACTGCCGGCCAATCACATCGCATCTTGAAGTGGGGTCGCCATTTTGTTGTCGCCGGTTTGTACCATCCAGTCTCTAGGTAATTTCGCCTACCAGGCAGGGTGAAGGAGTGTATCTCTGGAATTACTGAACGCACAGGAACAAGGGACCCCTCCAAAGATAGATCTCAGCGAGGTGGAGGCAGACGCGGGGGTCTGAAGGTACGAAAAACGGCCGAAAGACGCGGACGCGACCGCGGTTCGCTATAGGGCTAATGACCACTAGGTGAGCAACTTACACAGTATGGCTTTAATGCATTGGTGCCAATACTGCTCCAAAGTTATAAACATCTATGAGTGCCAACGTCCTTGGCATTGTGCAACACTTCTTCTGGCTGTCGTGGTGGGGGGTGGGGTATAGAGGTTAGGGGGGTAGGGGTCACCCTGGCTTCCACACTAAGCATGTTTTGTTTTTCCCTGGTCTGATGACCGCCCACAAGTCTTGAGGGTCCGTCATAAGGGGTGTCGCACAACATTCTGGGCCCTGGGTACTTTAACTTAAAAAACACACTTAAAAAATAGCAGATCTACAAGCTCGCAGCTTGTAGATCTGCTAATTTTTGAAAAATCGTGTCATTGAATATTTCAAAAGGTTCTTTGAAAAACGTATGTTTCTATGTCAGTGGTGCTCAAACTTTTTCATGTGAAGGACCCCCAAAATGATATGTATTTGGCCACGGACCCCCATCTCAAAATATTTAGTTCCAGGGAACTCACATGTGAAACCCCCCCCCCCCCCCCCAGAAGCAACATTTCAGTTACAAATGTCCGCTTCAAAAAATACATACATTCAAAGATTTGCACACATTTTCACAACTTTTCAAAAATAGCAGATCTACAAGCTTGAAGCTAATGAAGAATTCATCTTCTTCTTCTACTTCTTTCAGACCTCTTTTTTTCACTATACTTATACAGGAAACTCTGCGCCCTCGTGCCCGTTCCCATTCGTCTTTTTTCTCCAAAGATTATTTTATCTAGCGATCCGTATCGGAGCCCCGGTCTACCTTTGTGCACTTCATCTGGAGCCGCCGCGTTAAACAGTAATCCGCAGCAGCTGTTCGGCTGTCATGAGGGTTAATCATAACTGTCGCCGGGGGATTTGATCATCGGTAAACATCGTGTTTTACTATTCCTGGCGAGCCAGGCGAGCTTTTATGGCCCGCTTGTAATAACAAGCTTGTAATAGCAGACAGGAGCGCCACATTACCAGCACCTGTGAGTCCTTTACGGTCCGTCCCTCTTGGTCGTTAACTTACCTTGATGATTAATTCATCCACTGGTAGCTGTTAGAGCCTTACAAATCGTGTGCGCGTCCGCGGACGGGCACACGATACGCACGCACTCTCACTATCTGATCCGAGGGTTGCACACGCACTCAGGTGCATGTGCGCGCGCGCGCACACACACACACACACACACACACACACACACACACACACACACACACACACACACACACACACACACACACACACACACACACACTCTCTGATGGCGGCTGATTCAGTTATGGTCTGGCATCTTATCAGGGTTGCTCTGAAGGATGGAGCAGTGTTAAATATTTCAGCAAATTCTGATTTGTCTTAGTCTTACAAACACACCATTTAGTCTTAGTCCTGTCTTGGTCTTCTGGAATTGTTTTAGTCTAGTCTAGTCTTAGTCGACTAAATATCAAAATATTTTAGTCTTAGTCTTAGTCTTTTGGGATTAGTCTTAGACTTTTAGTCTTCGTCTTTTAGGCTAAGTCTTTTGGGCAAATATAACCATATGACTCTGAAAAAGTCATTGTCTTCTACTAGCCTGTTACTCAAAATAAACCATAGATAAAAGATGTATTTGGCTTTAATTTCATTGCAGTTACATAGCAGTGTTCATTTTTACAGGCATTAGTCTTAGACTTAGATTTAGTCTTAGTCTTTTGAATAACACAAATAATAGTCTTCAAAATATCAAAATCTTGTAGTATTTTAGTCTTAGTTGACAAAATGAACACTGGGATGGAGGACCTGGAATTCAAGAGATGGAAGCCCATGAATAGCAAGAGAGAGAAAAAGAGAGAGAGTACAGAAAGTTTCGGGAGGCTTTGTCACATCACTGAAGAACTTATTATGTAGAGGCGAGGGGGGTGGGGGGGCGTAAGGGGGTCCGTGGAGGGAGACGGGGGGAGGATCTGGGGGTCTGAGAGGTGGATCAGGGTCTGAGCTGTGGATCCCACATGTAACAGAAGCCAGACCTGGAGGCTATAGAGTGTATACCAGCACCGGGATTTCACTCTTTGTTTTCCGAAGTCTGTGTGCGCGCACGCGAGTCCAACGTTGCCGGGTGGAAACCTTGTATGTCCAAAACCGTTCGTTTTGTATTTATCATTTTTAAAACAATTTAAACGAGTGAAAACAGCCAATCTACAAGCACACAACGCCTCGCACCGCGAGGCATTGTGTGCTTGTAGATCGGCTGTTTTCACTACTTTAGTGCGACGGCCTTGTATGATGAAGCAGGGCTTTGCTTTGCGAAACAATGTACAAATTTGAAACTTGGAGATACAAGGTTTCTGCCCGACAACGACGATATGTGTGTGTGTGTCTGTGTCTGTGTGTGTGTGTGTGTGTGTGAGTGTTTGTACAGTTATGTGCACATAGCTTCAGGGTCTGTCTGCAAATGTCTGCCAAAAACCGTGCCCTCCACCTCACCCCATGGGACGGATTATGGGAAATATTGATATTTAGAAGAGGGTGAGTTGGGGGGATGGATGCCCCCCCTCTCCTTCCCCTACTTCCCCTTAGGCCATCCTTCCACCTGTCCACCTCAGACGTTCACTACACACACACACACACACACACACACACACACACACACACACACACACACACACACACACACACACACACACACACACACACACACACACACACACACACCTGCCTCTCTTCTTTTGTCTGACAACCTTCACACTACCTTTCCGTGCGAGAGTTACGTATCGTCACGGTCGGGGGGGCAGAAACCTCGTATCTCCAAGTTTCATATGTGTACGTTTTCCCCGTAAAGTAAAGCCCTGCTTCGTCACACAAGGGCCGTCGCACAAGACTAGCGAAAATAGCCGATCTGCAAGCACACAACACCTCGCGGTGCGAGGCGTTGTAGACCGGCTAATTTCGCTATTTTAAATCCTTTTTGAAATGACAAATAAAAAACAAACAATTTTGGTAATACAAGGTTTCCACCCGACAACGATGATATACTGTCCAGTTCTGAAACACCAGAATAGCATAGCTCGAATTCCATAGCTGGTTGACCCAGCATAGTTGGAATCACGCAGTTTCTCTCTCTCTCTCCCTGGAAAGGGTGCCTTAGCCTTCAAACCAGAAATTCCCATCTTCCCCTGGGTGTTTCAGCTGGAAAATGTGGTTTGTTATCGACTTCCTGCTTGCAGTTGGACTACCCCCCCCCCATCCATTGTTTGTCAGACGGTCCCTTTTTTGGTCTAATAATTCCACCAGTCGTGTCCCCAACCAGGGGATTAACCCATTTAGGCCTAAAATTTGTGGATGCTTTAACTATTAAAAAATAGCAGATATACAAGCTCACAGCGCGGCACCGAGTGCCGCGCTGCGAGCTTATAGATCTGCTATTTTTTTAAAAGTCGTGAAAATGTGCGCAAATCTTTGAATATATGTATTTTCAAAGCGAACGCTTGTAACTCAAATTTTGCTTCTGGGGGGGTCCCTGGAACTAGATATTTTGAGATGCGGGTCCGTGGCCAAATAAATATAATTTTGGGGGTCCTTCACATGAAAAGGTTTGAGAACCACTGACACAGTAGTCTCTCAAGAACAGACTAACTGAGCTCCAGTTAAGTGAAAAGGACCTTTTCCTTGACGATGGCGAGCCAGATTGCTGACATAGAAACATGGGTTTTTCAAAAAAATCTTAGAAGGATTCAAAAGACACTTATAGAATCGGGTCAAAATTCTAATTTTCACGATTTTTCAAAAATAGCAGATCTACAAGCTCGCAGCGCGGCACTCGGTGCCGCGCTGTGAGCTTGTATATCTGCTATTTTTCAATAGTTAAAGCATAAAATAATGATACACAAAATGTGTACCCGTTCTGAATGGATTAAGCAGCGTGACAGTGGCAGGCACTTACCGTCACCTGGTCCCCAGTGGCAGCTTGTGTCCCTGTGTGCTGGTGGGCTTAAATGCCCGTTAACTTCATTGGGGGCCGACGCCATGTTTTTATCGTGTGTCACTCCACTCGGCCGCAGACCCAGGGGTGTCGCACCAAATTCTGGGCCCTTGGGTACAAGGATTCACTGCGGGGCCCCCCCATGAATGTTCTTCATAAGGGGTTTAACCCATTTAGACTGGGAACGCATTATAACGCGTTATTTTGTGCTTTAACTATTGAAAAATGTATATCTGCTATTTTTTGAAGAATCTTTAAAATGTGTGCAAGTCTTTGAATATTTCAAATCCTTCTAAGGCTTTTTGTTTCCCATCTCGAAATATTTAGTTCCAGGGACAGGGAAAAAACAACAACATATATTTATATATGCAAAGAAAGCTGTAGTTGGGGGCGCCCGCTGGCCTGGTGGTCAATATACTAGGCTATGATGCCTGCTGGCGTCGCCGGTTCGATTCCCGATCCGGACGACCTTTGCCACATGTCATTCCCCATCTCTCTCACCATTTCCTGTCAGTCTACTATCCTGTCAAATAAAGGCATAAAAGCCCCAAAACAAATCTTTTAAAAAAAAAAGAAAAGAAAGCTGTAGCACGCAGACAGGGGTGTCGCACCAAACTCTGGGCCCTGGGTGCAAGGATTCACCGCGTTATTTTGTGCTTCAACTATTGAAAAATAGCAGATCTACAAGCTCACAGCGCGAGCTTGTAGATCTGCTATTTTTGAAAAGTCGTGAAAATGTGTGTTCAAGTATTTGAATATTTCAAATCCTTCTAAGGTTTTTTGAAAAACCTATGTGGTGCTCAAACATTTTCATGTGAAGGACCCCCAAAATGATATGTATTTGGCCACGGACCCCCATCTCAAAATATTTTGTTCCAGGGACCACCCAGAAGCTAAATTTGAGTTACAAATGTTCGCTTAAAAAAAAACACATATATTCAAAGATTTGCACACATTTTCACGACTTTTCAAAAATAGCAGATCTACAAGCTCACAGTGAGCTTGTATATCTGCTATTTTTCAATAGCTAAAGTATAAAATAATTAAGCCCCCTCCACCTTGGGCCCTAGTAACTCAGTCCCACTCCCCCCCCCCCCCCCCCTTGTGACACCCTGCCCAGACCAAAGCTTTTTGGTAGCTGCTGTGAATTGCTTTTGACTGACAGACAAAAGCTGTTTTTGTCCAGTCGCGGGGACTGGTGTTTGTGTGGGTGCGTGCGCGAACGACGTGCACGTGCACGTGACAGGCTATGGGATAATGTCCAGACATTATCGATGACCGGCTGGCTGTACATTATGGCGTTTATTAACACGGCTACCGAACAAGCAGAAATCAATGATTGGACACAAAATATCGATTCAGAGACAGTTATATTGGCTTACATCTTCTGCCTCCGTGGCAACATACAGTAAGCAAAGACGAAAACGGAATCAGAATTGAGTATTCTGGTGTAATAATCAGCAAGCTACAAGCAATTGTAGTATATTTGTGTGTGTGTGTGTGTGTGTGTGTGTGTGTGTGTGTGTGTGTGTGTGTGTGTGTGTGTGTGTGTGTGTGTGTGTGTGTGTGTGTGTGTGTGTGTGTGTGTGTGTGTGTGTGTGTGTTTAAGTAAGTAAAATCTTTCATTTTTTCTAAATATATATTTTTTTGTTTTGCTAAAATGTGGGTCAAAACATTGGTGGATGATAGATTAGTCTCGTATCCGCTTTCCCCCTTTAATCATCAAAAGAGCTTCCGTGCTCCAGACTGTATGACTGGAAGCGTTTGAAAATTGTGTTGAGACAACAGTCTGGCCACGCAAGACTAAATGGTCGATAAATCGTCATCGTCATAAATTCTAGGAGAGCTAAGGCAAGGAGCGCTCGTTTTCACCAGCGTCGGCAGGTTAGCTACTCAGCGTCGGCAGGTTAGCATTTCACCAGGTTAGAATTCACCAGCGTCAGTTTTACTGAGGTTAAGATTAGGGTTAGGGTTAGGGTTAGAGTTAGGGTTAGGGTTAAGGTTAGGGTTAGGGTTAGAGTTGGGGTTAGGGTTAGGAATGGTTAAGGATAGGTTCAGGTTTTGGTGCACCTCTGCCGCGGTCCAAGTGACTACAATGGAGCGCTCCCTATCTCCGGTTCACCAATCACAAGCTTCAAAAATGAGTCCGGGGCGTGGTTTTCCCTTAGCTCTCCTAGAATTTAGAAACTCGCTGCCGGGCTCCACAGTCCACACAAACACATGCCAAACAAACCTGTATATCAGGGGTCTTCAACAGGGGGTCCGGGACCCCTAGGGGGTCCTCAGAGTTACCACAGGGGGTCCTCGGAATCTTTGTGTGACAGACCTTTTTTCTCCTTTTGTCTTTTTTTTTATGAACCACTTGAACCCTATAGCGTCCATATTCAGAGAACTTTAACCAAAAATAGCAGATCTACAATCTCTTGTAGATCGGCTATTTTCGGCAAAGAGGTTTGGTGTAGAGGGGAAAAAGAGCAGACTAAGTGCAGAGTGAAAGCTCGAGTTTTTAAGTACAACACAAATTGACATGAATCCAAAATACACTGACGAGTATGCTGTCAAACAATGAAACTATATGGAATCTATGAACAGGTTGTGGAGGTCCCTGCTTCATCTCTCTCTCAACCAAGGGGTCCATGGCCTGAAAACGTTGAAGACCCCTGCTGTATATAATGAAACAGCTTAGCTTCCATTGACATTGAGCAGTGTTGCCAGAGAGAATAATGTTGGCAGGGAGATGTAAAGAAGGAGACGTGCTCCGCTGAGACATATACTGGAAGTGATCTCATCGTGGTGACATCATTTCCAGCAACAGGGGAGACATTGTCACCCCGTGCTCTTTGTGCCAACCACCGGCCTATAGTACCGTAAACTGCATGTGAAGCGTGCATTACACAGTACTTTCATCATGCTCCAAAAAGTAAGCCATTTACCATGAGAGGGAGTGGGTTGTTGGCTGATTTACCACTGTGCCACTCGCCTGCGGCTCGTGGCACAACCCTGAAACAGTCTCGAATGGTAAACCTCGAATGGTAAATTGCTTTTCTACCACTTTTTCCATGTAAATGAAAGAAAACACAGTTGTAACTTAGTTGTAACTAAAGAAAGCAAGGATCTTTAGTTACAATCATTAATTGTTTCAGAATACACATATACTTCCGCCACAGCATATAGTCCCATAAACAACAATGATTGCAGCCACATTCACTGGCCAAAAACAAACAAACAAAACAATAAAGAAATCATAACCTAGGCTACTTGTCATGATGTCAAGTCACAGTTATTGACACATTTCCTGAAAAGGGCTGGTTGTTTGGGAGGCGCATTGATGTTGGAAATGTTACAACTGCAACACAACAGTGGGCGGGGTCCATGAGCCAACTCAAGGTTGTTGGCCTATTTATCACTGTTTTAAACCAATCAGAATCCAGTATTTGAACATGTGTCTAGAAAAAGTGGTAGAATAGCCGATCTACAAGCTCACAAACACGTCTCATCGCGACCCGTCGCGAACCTGTTGTAGGTTGCCCCGGCGAGCGTACGTACGCGGCCGTACAACGGATTATAAATTAGGCATAAGAGAGAGTGTTGTTGCCCCATGCATGAATAATGATGTGGTCGGGAGCTGTTAGGTAAAGTGAGACACATTGTTACCGGTGTTTTAGAAACTAGGGCAAAGCTGCTGCTGCTGATGGCTCTGGCACATCCGTGGCTTGTGGTCTGCACTGACTTTGACAGAGAGAGAGAGGGTGAGAGGAAGACAATTTGTTCCCGTCAACTGTGTTAATCTTTAGCCAAAAATAGCAGATCTACAAGCTCACAACGCCTCGCGCCGCGAGGCGTTGTGAGCTTGTAGATCAGCTATTTTCGGCAAAGAGGTTTGGTGTAGAGGGGGAAAAAGAGCAGACTAAGTACAGAGTGAAAGGTCAGGTTTATTAAGTATTGACAGTTCGAGTGGTTAAATATCTGAAAACACAAACTGACATGAATCCAGAATACACTCATGATTGTGCTGTCAAACGATGAAACTATATGGAATCTAAGCTTCATGTCTCTCTCAACTAAGGAGTCTTTGGCCTGAAAACTTTGAAGACCCCTAATCTAGTAGGCACACATGCCAAACAAACCTCTCTGGCAGATCAGCGGCTTGTGGTCTGTTCTCACTTTGACAGAGAGAGAGAGGGTGAGAGAGAGAGAGAGAGAGAGAGAGAGAGAGAGAGAGAGAGAGAGAGAGAGAGAGAGAGAGAGAGAGAGAGAGAGAGAGAGAGAGAGAGAGAGAGAGAGAGAGAGAGAGAGAGAGAGAGAGAGAGAGAGAGAGAGAGAGAGAGAGGGTGAGAGTCTGAGAGAGAGACACTTTGTTCCCGTCAACTGTGCTAATCTTCCAGATTTCGACTCAGTTCAGTGGGGCGTTATCGGGGGAACATGCGTTAGTTTGCGTTGCCAAAGCAAGTGTGAAATTAAAACAAGAAACGTCAGAAATGACTGCATATGTACCACGAAGGATGTTGTAGCCCTAAATCATACATGGGCAACTGGCGGCCCGGGGGCCACATGCGGCCCCCAACCTTCACTTAATGGGCCCGCAGGTTGATATTGGAGCACTGATATATTATTGATTTCAGCTGTTACAATTCAAAACATGGGAAAATTAACCGCTTCAATTACTTCAATGACTAGTATTAGAAATGTTATTATATTTATGTCCAATGTATTTGTATTTAAGTTCATACATTAACATAAGAACATACAAATGCATTTGAAATTAAAACAAAAAGAAGTTACTTTTCAGGATTCCAATTCAAAAATAGCAGATCTACAAGCTCAAAACGCGTCGTACTGCAACGCGTTTTGAGCTTGTAGATTGGCTATTTTTGCTATGTATACATTGTGGCCCTCTGGAGTGAGTGTGAAAATGTAGTGGCTCTCTCCATCATCAAAGTTGCCCACCCCTGGTCTAAAGCAATGTGGAAACAGAGCTGCGGTGCAATGGAACTTAGCAGTCAAAAATAGTATGTATATAAACAAAAACAAAATTCACTGTCGGGCAGAAAACTCGTATCTCCAAGTTTCAAATTTGTAATTGTTTTTGCAAAGCAAAGCTCTGCTTCATCATACAAGGCCGTCGCACAAAAGTAGTGAAAACAGCATATCTACAAGCACACAACGCCTCGCACCGCGAGGCGTTGTGTGCTTGTAGATCGGCTGTTTTCACTAGTTTAAATCATTTTTAAAATGATAAATACAAATCAAACGGTTTTGGACATACAAGGTTTCCACCCGACAACAACAAAATGTTTCTTCTCTATTATTTTCCTGCTTTGTCTCCTCTCATCCTCATGCTGGCTTGCACTTTTCCTATCTCTCTTTTTTCTTTTTTTGAGCGGTGGTCACACCGTCTCCATAGCGTGGCCGTGTGTGTAGGTATGTTTGTATGTATGTGGGTGGGTGGGTCTGTCTGTATGTAGCCTCAAGCCTGTGGTGTAGTACCTTTTATGACCACACATGTTAAGGGAGGGGCGCTGTTTTCAGGCCAGGCCAGGCCAGGCACACACACACACACACACAGGGGGGGGGGGGGGATGGGCGGGGGGGGAGGGGGGGAGGGTGGGGGTGGGTAAACCACCACTCAGTTCACACGGGTGTGTTTTTTTTTTACCTCCCTCCCTCCTTCTTCTAGTCTCTAGTGTCTTATTTCAAACAATCACTCCCGGAGCCTCTCGTGTTCCGCAGAGTGATTCACACCTCTTTTATGCTGAGCATAAATATCACCCTGTTTTCCTCCTGGGCAGTGAGCAGTTCCCCAGAGTCAGGACCGCTTTGTCTGTCTGTCTGTCTGTCTGTCTGTCTGTCTGTCTGTCTGTCTGTCTGTCTGTCTGTCTGTCTGTCTGTCTGTCTGTCTGTCTGTCTGTCTGTCTGTCTGTGTGTGTGTGTGTGTGTGTGTGTGTGTGTGTGTGTGTGTGTGTGTGTGTGTGTGTGTGTGTGTGTGTGTGTGTGTGTGTGTGTGTGTGTGTGTGTGTGTGTGTGTGTGTGTGTGTGTGTGTGTGTGTGTGTGTGTGTGTGTGCGCGCTTGATCAGTAAAACAAACACCAGCATTGATTAAACACGTTAAGCTAGTCAGTGTCTTTGTCCTTAGCCCCTGTCCATGCCTCCTGTATGTACTGTACTTACAGTATACTTGTGAGGGACAAATGTTCCCATAAGCATAGTGTAGTAAAACCTGAGAAATTAGACATTGTGAGGACAATTTTCCTGGTCCTCAGAAGAGAAATGGTTGTTTTATGTCTTGTTATGGCTGGATATGGCAGCCTGGAACCGTTGTTCAAGTGCAGCTAAACTTGGCATGTTAGTAAACGTGTGGAGAATACAATTATAATACCTTGTTAAAATGACCATTATGTAAAATTTTGCATTTGTAGTTATTTTACTGTAATTTAACAACATAATAACCAGCACAGATAAACAAAGAGACATTTGTGGATTTATATTTAAAAGTAACTTTTATTTTCCTCCTGGACCCAGGGTATGGCAGCTGCATACTCCTGCCATACCCAATTGACGCCCCTCAACAAAAGCGCCAGGAGATCCCGGGCCAAAAGAAACAAAAGATGCAGAAGCTAACTGGCCAAACCACACATTATGGACCCAGCACCACAACTTCACTTCACTTACCTATCCAAACACAAGCCATTTGGGTTGGAGTTATGCATGATTTATACCAGTGTTTCTCAAACGTCCACATTTCAGGGTCTCCCCTTAACTCTGACAGTGTACAAATGGAACCAAATGGACCCGAACGGGTCCATTTGGTTCCATTTGTACACTGTCAGAGTTACAGACTTGTATGGGTCAATTTAGACCCCCATAAAGGAACCCACAGAGTCCCTGGAATCCACTTTGAGAAACACTGATTTATATACTATGTGTCATGCAATCAGGTATAACTCAGGCTTTAGGGGTAGGGTAAAAATTGGCCAAAAACTTGGTAAAAAATGAAGTGAGCGGTGCTATTTACAGTATGAGTTAGTTGTTGACTAGTTGTCCCCAATTTATCGTGGGCACGCTTTAGCACGCACACACTAGTTGTCCCCAATTTTAATTTATTGCAGGCTTGCTTTAGCGAGCACACGCTAGGTGTCCTCAATTTATCTTGGCATCCTCCTACATTCTTTGAGATCGAAATTTCGTTCAAACTTCAACTTGTTCAGCCTTGTTTACCCAGTTATTCTCTCTACAGATTTTGTATACTTTTTGAGATTTTAGAAAAACAGTTTCCCAGTGGATTCCTCTGGGAAATGAATTTTGTCTTACAGTACCATTTTATATCACTGCTTGGGCTTGAGCTGAATCAAACGTCAGTCAGAGGAGGGATGTGTACATTTTCTACTGTACATAATAAACTTTCTTGCAGTTTCTACAGCTTGGCCAATGTGACCCTGCATGGGCGTACAACAAACTTTGAGCGCTTTGTGCCAAGATGTAGGCCACGTACCCTTTAGAGCCCAGACGAAGCCGGATGTTGGAGCTTAGAGAGCTCCTTCCAGGAGCACTGCTCAAAAAAAAATAGCCTGGAGCACCTCTGTATGGATTCCAGGCTACTGTAGGTAAAAGGGAATTCATGAAATTGTAATCCTAAAACTTGTGGCCCCGCTGGGGGGCCTGACCAGGGGCATAGTTCCGCCGATTTAAAACAAATCCAATACCGAACTAAAACTTCCTATGTTTTCCCCCTGCGAGGTACCAAAAAGAATTTGTCTACATTGGACCCCATTCGTTTTCCCCTTTGATTTTCTAACCTTAATAAACGTTGTCATAAATACTTTATGGTTCCTGTCGCTAGTGAAAAACTCCCTTTCAATCACCATGATATGCGTTTTGTGCAAATATGGTCCCATTTATGTTAAAATTGATGATAAAGTTGCGGGGGGAGTAGCCAACTAAACTGATACTAGCCTGCTGTGTTCTTCTTCGTGTGCTTTATTTCGGGAGGCTCAACACCACATTCTCCCACGTTCTCCCATGTATCCCTGCGGTTCCACGTGACCGGTGGCAGCCAATAGCATTCCTTATGATTCCTGGGGTACCATTCAAACAATGATGGCGACACCCATACAAGGGACAAAAAAAACGTCATTTTCGCAGCATAGAAACCAATGGCTTCGCATCGTCCATATTGTTTTTACAGTCTATGGTCCTGACGCACAGGTTGAGGACCACTGGTGTAGAGTAACTCTCTGTTCTGCTGCCCCTCTCTCTAGCATCTGTCTGTGTCGGTTGGTTACCCGTCACCGTGGTAACAGAAGAGAGTGTACAAACAGTGTTGAGGTGGCGTTTGCGTACGCCCTGCCTCTGACGTCATAACCAGCCTATCAGCCGGAGTGGTGGAATAACAAACTCACAGAGATTAGAGAAGAGAGGCAGAAGATGTACTGAAATGACGTGCTTGCAATTCACCCTTTGTTGGCCTTCTGGTTGGTCCCTGACTGACCAACCAGCAGGCTCTATCTGCCTTGTCCCGCCCTGGTTCCGCCTTTTTATGTTGATTTTGCTAAAACAAAAAGACATTTAAAAACATGACCAGTCACTATACTGCACCTGAGAGGCTCCATTTTACTGAAACCAAGTTTAAAATGAGAATTGAACACACAAAATAACAATAAGAAGAAACTGAATTTCAATGGTAGTGGATGGAGAGAAAAGACCTTTGTCCCACCAAGACATAGCAACCAATGAGCGGTCCTAATACAATACAATACAGTACATACATATCCTACAAACCCTTTGGTTACGTTTTGACTGCGAGGAAGATTGGTTTCTTAAAACCACTTTAACCAGGGGTCTTCAACAGGGGGTCCGGGACCCCTAGGGGGTCCTCAGAGTTACTACAGGGTGTCCTCCAAATCTTTGTGTGATAGAGGCTTTTTTTTCTCCTTTTCTATATTAACCACTTGAACCCTAGCGTCCATATTCCGAGAACTTTGGCCAAAAATAGCAGATCTACAATCTCACAATGCCTTGCGCTGCCAGGCGTTGTGAGCTTGTAGATTGGCTATTTTTGGCAAAGCACTTTGGTGTAGAGGGGGAAAAGAGCAGACTAAGTACAGAGTGAAAGGTCAAGTTTATAAAGTATTGACGGTTCAAGTGGTTAAATATCTGAAAACACAAATTGACACAAATCCAAAATACACTGATGATCGTGCTGCCAAACGATGAAACTGTATGGAATCTATGAAAAGGTTGTGGGGGTCCCTGCTTCATCTCTCTCTCAACTAAGGGGTCCTTGGCCTGAAAACGTTGAAGACCCCAGAGCAAATCTCTTCATGGAAGTTATAGCCAATCTACAAGCTCACAGTCTTGTAGATTGGGATGAGAATAGGGATGCTAGGGTCCGTGTGGTTAAAGGCCTTTATGGTGTTTTAAATGTCACTGTTCAGTACCTTGATGTTAGCGGTGCACAATCGTTGTGATCTTAACGCGAAAGACACACCGCTGTTTCCTGTTGTTGAGGCTTGCGGGGGGGGGCGGTGTTCGTGCACGTGTGCGTGCATGCATGCCTGCCTGCGTACGTGTGCGACAAACTTAAACTTAAAGCCACTGAAGAAATTCAAATAAATGGATAACGTGTGTCAAAAATGAATAATAATAAACAAAAGACAGTACAGTATAACAAAACATATACAGTACATATGTCACAGAAGCCCTTTGCACACAGGCACGTTTATCCGCACGGATAAAACGGACAATTTCTTTTTTTTTTTAAGAAAACAATGATTCTCTACGACACGTTTTTTCTCGATCGAACTCAGTTCAATTTGTGCGTCTTGTCGCATGCTGTAAAAAACTCATCACTCCTTTTATGACTCCTTTTGGGATCCGCAGCGCCGATTCCGCAAAGCATTGCACACCAAATCCAATGCGTTTTATTCATACAGCAAACGAAAAAAACGCAACTGTCCTGTGTGCAAAGGGCTTTAGTTTGAGATTCAGTTAGATTGAGAACAGGAGCGCTCGTTTTTTGGGCACAAGGTGGAGCAGGCGCCGCCTCCCTCGGGGAACTAGGAATAATTTGACTGAGGTTGGGGTTAGGATTAGGGTTAGGTTTAGGCATAGTTTTACTGAGGTTAGGGTTAGGTTTAGGCATAGTTTTACTGAGTTTAGGGTTAGGTTTAGGCATAGTAGCATTCACCAGGTTAGCATTCACCAGGCAGCGTGGGACTAATGCATGGGCTTCTTCCATATCCAGGTGAACTTCTTCCACATCCAGGTGAACAAAAACAAGCGCTCCTTTCCCAATCTAACTGGTTTCTCAAACTAACTGTAACATTTCGTCACTGTCGGGGAGAAACGTATCTCCAAGTTTCAAATTTGTATGTTTTTTTCCGTAAAGTAAAGCCCTGCTTCATCATACAAGGCCGTCGCACAAAAGTAGTGAAAACAGCAGATCTACAAGCACACAACGCCTCCGCTGTGTAGATCGGCTGTTTTCACTAGTTTAGTTCATTTTTAAAATGATAAATACATACAATAACGGTTTTGGACATACAAGGTTTCCACCCGACAACGACGATATATATATGGTGTCAGGTTTCAATGCTTGGCAATGGCATCAAACAGTACCCCCACCTGGCCTTCATAAGCATGAAGGCAAGTTAGCAATTTATCACTTAATTACACCACATTGCACTGCAGAGATACACATTAAAGTGCCCTTAATGAAATAGATAATTTTATTGCAGACGTTAGAGCCAGATAGAGTGCACTAAAGGTTTGATGTGAAAGCTATTAGATGTCTAAATTAATAGATTGGAAGGGTATTCAATGCGGTCTCCTTTATTACAATTCAAAGGGATGGATCAACATAGTAGAAGTGATTGTTTGTTGGACTGCGTAAATCCTGTTTGTAGGCTTGAATTGAATGTGTGTGTGTGTGTGTGTGTGTGTGTGTGTGTGTGTGTGTGTGTGTGTGTGTGTGTGTGTGTGTGTGTGTGTGTGTGTGTGTGTGTGTGTGTGTGTGTGTGTGTGTGCGCGCGCGCAAACTCAACACCCGACTGTTTGTGTTCCTTTGAAGCATAGTCCAAGCCTGTTTAATTAGGCTGCTGAATATTCATAGGTGATTATACGTATAAGCCAACGCCCCTATCCAGGCCAATACTGGAGACAATTAGCATTTTAGCTCACTGTGAGAAACATCAAGGCCCTGCTACACCAAGCCTATTTCGTCACTGTCGGGCAGAAACCTCGTATCTCCAAGTTTCAAATTTGTAATTTTCTTTCGCAAAGTAAAGCCCTGCTTCATCATACAAGGCTGTTGCACAGAAGTAGTGAAAATCAAGCACACAACGCCTCGCACCGTAGATCGTCTGTTTTCACTAGTTTAAATCATTTAAAAAATTATGAATACAAAAACAAACAGTTTTGGACATACAAGGTTTCCACCCGACAACGACGATTTGCAAGAACTAATGCCTGATTTATGCTTGGTTACGCGTCATGTCGCGCACCAAAAATAACCCACCTACAAGCTCACAACATGTTGCGCTGTGCAAAAATTCGAATCAATTCTTTCATATGCAACTACGGTAAATCAATTGACCCGATTAACCACTTAAGGCCTAAATTTAGTTTGTTGTGTCACACAGTGTCACGCAAAAATACAAGTGGCCGGGAGTCATCTTGTCCCTTACTGGCCTTACAGCATGGAAATGTTTAGTTTTTTATAGATTTTTTACATTATTATAATGTTTTCGTTTTGATCATTAGACCCAATCACTGAATATCGGTAGGCCTACGTCTCCAGCTTCAGGATATGTATGATACTGATATACTACGAGACATTTTATGAGTTCAGTAGTTTACAATCTAGGCATTTAGCAGACTTTCTTAATTCAGAGCGACTCTGGTTCTCAAAATGTTTATTTTGACCATCATAACTAAATATCATAACATAACTGCGGCCATACTCTACCCTGATTGGTCGAGGACTGACTGGCCACCTCTGAAACCCGAATCTAGCTATGCTCGTAACACGGGCCATGGTGGAAGTCCTTATATGGTCAGCACACATTCTAGTGAGGAGAATGAATGTAAAAATTTACCAATTCTATTTTTATTTGAATGAAACACAATCACTGAATATACCTTTAACTGTTGCACTCCAAGTCTCCGACTCCAAGTTCAGTTTATGTGCTCGTGCTCTGATTTGTTCAGGCTGAACAGCCAAACAGATCGCTCTCTCCTCACCTGCTCAGTCAGATATATGCACTAATGATGGCCAACGACCGCCAATGGGGCAGGATTGATTGATTGATTGAAGACTTTATTAGAAGTTTGCATAGGAAAAGGTGCAGTTTCATGACGGTACAGTTCACTGGTACAAGGTCTACTAAAAGGAGATCCTAGTAAGCGTTTCTGCTTATTTGCACAGGAAACCATTTAAGTATAATCATATAACATTGAATGACAGACGGATAGAACACAGTACTATGCAGTAGATATTGTCAAAAAAAAAAAAGAAAAAGAAAATAATTGTGCAAAAACTATATACAGTAGATATTTACAATAGAAGGGTCAGGGGGAGGTTAAGACCGGGCTAGGTTACGAGCGGCTGCCGCCTGTAAGTGTTTTTTCAGGGCGGTTTTAAAGGATGTTAGGGATTTACACTCCTTTAAGGCCTTCGGTAAGGCGTTCCACATATTGGTGGTATAGCAGGAGAACGAGTTTGACCCTTTATTTGATTTGACACACCCCGAATGGCTAATTGTTTGGCCACAGACGCTCAATGATGACTTTTCGGTTGATGTAAACTCGGCGCGTCAGTGCCACTCCACACGCAAATAAACAAAACTATTAGAACTGTTGTTTGTTTTTTGCCGTGTGAAACCATGTGAAAGAGAGAGAAGCTGTGGCTAGTTTGACAGAACAAACGGGTGGAGCAGTGTTTGGTCTCACGGTGGAGGTGAAGGAAGTGGTGAACCAGAGTGAGGTGTAGCAGGCCCAGCGCGGAGGGATGGAGAGCTGAGATAAAGAAGACAAAGATTACTTTATTGTCAACAAGCAGATTTTTTTTTTATTGACATATATTAGATATTGCACAACAACCGGTTGCGAAGCAATGTGATCATATATGGGCATCATATCTCGTGCCTGCCATAGGCCCACAAACAGATACCCACCACTACTAGGGCTGTCACGATTATGACATTTTACATGACGATTAACGATTTAATTGTGTTTTTGTCGTTGACAATTACATTTCTGTTTGGCTTGTAGGCTTTGAAATTGCACATGGCAGATATGACACATAACCTAAATATACAAAGAAATGAAGGACATATTTGACAACTTTACACTTTAAAAAGAACATTGATAGTGGATTTAGCAGATCTACAAGCTCACAACGCGTCGTGATGCGACACGTTGTGAGCTTGTAGATCTGCTATTTCTACAATTCTTTTAATGTTTGAACATATATAAACATTTTTCAACATGTAAATGACGCTATTTCCACTATCAATGTTCTTTTTAAAGTCTAACGTCAGAATTTGTCAGTAATGTCTTTGTATATTTAGGTTATGTGTCATATCTACCATGAGCAACTTCAAAGCCTAAAAGCCAAACAGAAATGTCATTGTCAACGGCAAAAACACAATTAAATGGTTAATCGCAATTATACCTTTATTATCCCACAGGGGAAATTCAGTTGCCCAGAGGCAGCACAGCAGTTTAAAGTTACAAGTTACAGAGAAGTAGGAAAAAGAAAAAGAGTACTGTAGTCCAAAGAGCAAGCACAAAAAAATAAGAATATAAACATAAAGTGTCGAAAAGCTATTGCAAAAAAGAAGAATATATACAAGTGACACGTCACACACACAAAAAAAGCTATACTCAAGGCACAACTTAACGGACAGTGACAAACAAAAAAGTACAAAAAGAGTGACAATGAATCGTCATGTAAAATGTCATAATGGTGACAGCCCTAGTCCCCTGACCCCACTCTGAGAAGCACTGTCCTGAAGAGCGAGGAAGAGGAAGATGGGAGGTTGAAAGTGTGTTTCTAATCTGGGTCCGTGTGAGGAAGGACGGGGCCGTGCATCCCTGGATGTCTCACTGCTACACTATGAATAGACTGGCCTCTTGAACCAGTGCAGGTCACATTCGTTTGAGTTTTTTTGTTCCCTTCCCTCAAGTACTTTCATTTGTGTCTATGGTTCATGTAAGGCTGCCATCGCCTAGCAGGCACGTGCACACACAGACATCAAAGGGGGCTTGAGCCTCTGCCCTTTTATCCGTCTGTAAAAAGTGCCCTCTCCAGACCATGAATGCAGTTTTTACTCTGGTGAAAGAAATGCAAATGCCCCTCTTTCCATGCCATACCTGAAGGCAGCATTCAAGAGAATTGCCTTGTCCAAACTCTCCTGAACTTGAATGCAGCATCTTATGTTGAAAGAATGTCCCTCTCTGTGTAGAAATCCATGACGTACGCCACATCTCCAATATTGACTTGATTTAGCTTAGTTCAGGGTTGTATCACGCACCGACAATAGCCGACCTCCAATAGCAGTCCTCCAAGCTCACAACGCAATTTTCGATATTTCGAAATTTCCGCCAATTTCTAAAAGGCCCTTTTAGAGATTTCAGCCCCTGCCTCTCTAACATTCTCTGCAAGTCCCTGTCGCCTAAAGCAGTGACATTTTCATGTCAAGGATGTTTTTGGCCGCACCCCACCTGAAAGGATTTCATGCCAGGGATCCCCATAAGAGAAGATTTGGCAACATGTTTCGAATTTAGTTTTTTATAAAATGGGACATACTCTAAGTGTTCCCCATCTTGCTGGGGACCCCCTGGAACGCCCCCAAGGACCCCTTGGGGCCAGTTGGAGAACCTTTAGCCTAATTATTGCACACTAGAAGCTCGGCCGCGTATCGGGTCGGGGCCGGGCACTGCACTCCCCACTGCGGCGGGGAACGCGCGTGCCGGATTTGAGGCCGGTGGGACGAACGGTTCTCGAGATGTGCGGGGCACATACTCACAGAGATTTATCGCATTTATTGTAAGATGAGCTCGCAACAAATGGATGCCATACTGTAGTCGATGAGGTGCTCTAAATCTACAGTTCTTCAAAGACCAATTAAATGTTAATATGTATTGGTCAATTATCGTATCTGAGGAAGTACTCCAAACTACACAAACAAGGAATAAACGGTTGATGAGTAAAGCCAAATAAGGTTTCGGCCAATCAGAGGAGGGGCGGGGCAAAGTTAAAGGACAACTTTCGTTTTTTACAACAAGGGTTCATATTTCAGATTGTAATTAAAGAATGTAAAAGATGAGTGTTAAAATGAGTGTACAAGTGGCTAAATATGTCATTTTACACAGAATAAGCCCATTCCCAAGATACAACGCAACCTTTCATGGTTGGATGTGACTTATGGGGGCTAGAAGTGTTACCGTAAATAGCAATAAAGAAACTGCTGGCTTATTGTGTCTAAAAAGACATATTTAGCCACTTGTATGCATGCCCCCATGCGTACGCATGCCCCATGTTTTAGCACGGTAAACGCGATAAAACAATAGAACGAAGTAAATTAAAACATTTTAACACTCGCTTTTTCTTTTCTCTAATAACAATCTAAAATATGAACCCTTGTTGTAAAAAAACAAAGTTGTCCTTTAAACCAATTAAGGTGAAGGACTCTTAATGAAGTTAATTGACACCACCCACAAGTGTGTACGACAAACGGTTGATGAGTAAAGCCAAATAAAGTTTGGGCCAATCAGAGGAGGGGGCGGGGCTAAGTTAAACCAATTAAGGTTAAGGACTCTTAGTCAAGTCAATTGACACCACCCACAAGTTTGTACAACAAACGGTTGATGAGTAAAGCCAAATAAATGTTTGGCCAATGAGGGGAGGGGGCGGGGCAAAGTTAAACCAATGAAGGTGAAGGACTGTTGGAGCAGCAGGAGTCGGTGGTCCCCGGGAATTCCCCGTGATTATATATATTATAATACTATTTGGCGGCGGTGGCAGGGGGTCCAAGGGGGTCCCTGGGGGTCTGTGGAGGTCCGGGGGTCCTGAAGGTTGTGGTTTGGCAGCCAAGGAGTGTGTGTGGAAAATTTCACATGGATAGGGGCAACGATGGCGGAGATATGAGTAGGGCAAAAGTGTGACGTGATGTGACAGACAGACTGACTGACGGACGGACAGACAGACAGCCGGTGGAGGTTTTGATAGTAACTGCGACCTGACGGTCGCAATAAAAAACTTTTGACCAATTTAGGATTATTGGGCAATTAAAGTGTGCGTGCAAGAGGTTATGTGCATTTCTGAGGTTTGTGTGTGTCACTATGGGTCATGCTTTGCTTTGTGTGCTTATTTTTGGTCCACAGCTGGTGGACCTTCCTCGTTTTGTTTGTGTGTGTGTGTGTGTGTGTGTGTGTGTGTGTGTGTGTGTGTGTGTGTGTGTGTGTGTGTGTGTGTGTGTGTGTGTGTGTGTGTGTGTGTGTGTGTGTGTGTGTGTGTGTGTGTGTTTCTCAGCCGTCGCAGCATTGCCACATATTTGGTCAGTCACTGTGGAGGTGGTGATCAACCTTGGCCCACATGTGTGGGCCTCACATGTTGCTTTCTGTCTGGACTCATTCACTATCTGATACTGGTGTTGCACCAATGACTACTACGTGCACCAATTGGTCGTCAAAGAAGAGGAAGAGTTTGACCTTGTTGTCCTTGCACTGCTTGAAGGTGCTGTGCACAAGGTTCGTAGTCCTAGGTTAAAAACATCTATAGCAGGCACGTGCACACATAGACATCAAAGGGGGCTTGAGCCCCTGCCCTTTTATCCGTCTGTAAAAAGTGCCCTCTCCAGACCATGAATGCAGTTTTTACAGTATGTACTTGTAGTGGAGTTTTTACAGTATGTACTTGTAGTGGAAGAAATATGTAACAAAAATAGGCTAATGTGTTCACTTCTGGCAGAAAGCATGAAAATGTGCACCTAGGGGTAAAGTCAAGTTTATTAAGTATTGACATTTCAAGTGGTATCTGAAAACACAAGTTGACATGAATCCAAAATGAACTGATGATTGTGCCGTCAAACAATGAAACTGTATGGCATATATGGGTTGTGGGGGTCCCTGGCTCGTCTCTCTCTCTCTCGACTAAGGGGTCCTTGGCCTGAAAACGTTGAAGACCCCTGTCGTAGGCATTTCGGAACAATTCTCCTGTGTGATTTTCTTTTCCTTTATTGCTGGTGACCTTGGGGTTGTTTGAGAAGGAAATTGCTCCCCTGTAGACAGAAGCGGCGAGGATGGATACGATCACACAGACGGAGGGTGGGGTGGCGGGGGTCTGGGGTCCTGCTGCCACTCCCTTTTCTGTCTATATAATTGAGTCTGCGAGTCTGATGAATAATTGATGAGGCTATAGATCGCTGTTGTCAGCACTGCTCCAGTGACCCAGTTATAGACACAAGACTAGAGTATAGTACGCGAGCGCACACACACTCACACATTTGAAATTCACATCCAAGATCACGTCATCTCGGTAGCCAGCCGGAGCATATTCCTTTTGTCCAGCAATAAACCGGACAAGTCATTAGGGCTGTTCAGGATTATGGCATTTTACATGACGATTCATTTTCTCTCAAATAATTGCGATCAACGATTTAATCGTGTTTTTGTTGTTGACAACGCCTCGCAACGCAAGGCGTTGTGAGCATGTAGATCGGCTATTTTCACAATTTCTGCCTCCAATATTTGACAATTTGGCCAATGTTTAATTGTCATTTTAGAGGTTTTAAAAAGTCCTTAAATTGTCACTTTAGAAATGTGCAGATACCCTCTATACACTGTATACTGTGCAGTGCGCACTGTATGTTGGTTTGTTTACTGTTGAGTGAGGAAACAATGTTGCACATTATGTTAATCTTCTGGGGACCCCCCAAAATAATTTTTGGGGGTTGAGAACCACTGTGTGAAGTGGTCTGACGATTGATGTGTTTTGGAAATTCTTCAAGTAGGCCCTGATCCAGAACATGTAGAGAACCACTGGTTTACAATTTACCATTTACAATCTAGGCATTTAGCAGACGCTCTTAATTCAGAGCGATTTACAATAGCAATAGCAAGGTAATCAGTACATCACACCTACAATTAGGGCATTAACGACTTGTGATTTTTGCAAGTCGAAGTTGAGTTGAAGTCGACTTTATCGTTTGATGACGCCATCACATCACACACGATCCCCCAATTATTTTTGGGGGGTCCCCAGATGATTAACTTAATGTGCATTGTTTTCTCACTCAACTGTAAACAAACCAACATAAAGTTTAAGTATATAGAGGGTATCTTCACATTTCTAACGTGCCAATTTAAGGACTTTTTAATACTTCTAAAATGGCAAATTGTACTTTGGCCAAATTGTCAAATATATAGAGGCAGAAATTGTGAAAATAGCCGATCTACATGCTCACAACGCCTCGCAACGCGAGGCATTTTTTTTCAACTTTGACTTTCGACTTTCTCTGGTGGGAGTCGACTTGTGTAATGAAGTCGACTGAGTCGACTTGTCGACTTTTTCGTTAATGCCCTACCTACAATACGTACCAAAAGTCTCGTTTTCACGAAACGACCGACCGAGGCGATGGCAATGCGAGGCGCGTTGACCTCTCTGGTCCGATCGCATCATAAAATAGCTCCAGCCTTTTATCTCCCCCTGTGTCACAGATAAAGACCGAGGTATCGTTCATTATCTAACCTTGTCTGTTCCTTATCCTTTAACCCTGGAGTCTAATGAGCCAAATAGCCAAAGTTTAAATAAGGCTGAAGAGGTTACAGTATGTTATGTAATAATAATCCAAAGCTACAAAGTAACTAGCAACTAAAGTTTTCAAACAATTGCAGTGCAGTAAAAGTACAATATGTGTCTCTGAGATGTGGTGGAGTAGAAGTAAAAGTATCGAAAATTGGAAATACTCCAGTAAAGTCAAAGTACCTCAAAATTGTACTTGAGTACAGTAGTTGAGTAAAAGTACTTAGTTACTTTACTCACTGTACAGGGGCGTCACAAGGGGGGGGGGACTGAGTTACTAGGCCCCAAGTTGGAGGGACCTTAATTTATACTTTAGCTATTGAAAAATAGCAGATGTACAAGCTCACAGCTGTGAGCTTGTATATCTGCTATTTTTCAATAGCTAAAGCACAAAATGTGAGTGAATCCTTGTACCCAATGCCCAGAATTTGGTGCAACACCGCTGCCGTCTTGACATACAGTATTATATAAGCACCAGGGTTTAAGGTTGCTCTTCATTTCTGCTGGTCTGGTCTTTTTCTTTCTCCTGCTGTCTTTTTGATCTACCCCTCCTCTCCCCCCACGCTGCATGGGGTCTTGCCCCTTAAAGGGCATTTGAACAAGAAGCAAAGTTACATAAGGGGCCCTGGGTTCATATTGTATCTGTCAAAGGAAGCTAATAAGGGGAGAATATAACACAAGGGGGGGAAAAAAATAAAGACAGCGATATTGTCAGTAAAAACATGATGTGAGGAAGTGGTTGCGGTCCCGTCACCGGAAACAGACCAAGCTGCTCGTCAAGAAAGAGTTTGTCACTGTTGTTGAGTGAGTGTTTTGAGCGTGTGTTTGTGTGAGCGTGAGTGTGTGTCAAAGTCAGAAAGAAGAAGTATTTAGATGGCACAGAACAACAGGAGTTGACCCAAAGTGCTTTCCCATCGAATGTGACAAAACAAACAACACGTGTTACGAATAATAAGTCATAGTTCACACACGGCAAGAACAGAATGTAAAACTCATAAATTACAATAGAATTATAATAAAACTATAAAAGCCAAGAGAAACTTAACACAACTGTGTGTGTGTGCGTGTGCGTGTGCACGCGCTCGGGTGAACACATACATATCGTCGTTGTCGGGTGGAAACCTTGTATGTCCAAGAAAACTATAAAAGCCAAGAGAAACTGAACACAACTGTGTGTGTGTGCGTGTGCGTGTGCACGCGCTCGGGTGAACACATACATATCGTCGTTGTCGGGTGGAAACCTTGTATGTCCAAGATCGATCGTTTTGTATTTATCATTTTAAAAATGAACTAAACTAGTGAAAACAGCAGATCTACAAGCACACAACGCCTCGTGGTGCGAGGCGTTGTGTGCTTGTAGATCTGCTGTTTTCGCTACTTTTGTGCAACAGCCTTGTATGATGAGGCATGGCTTTGCTTGGTGAAAAAACATACAAACTTGATACTTTGAGATACAAGGTTTCTGCCCGACAGTGACGAAATGTAACTGATATGATATACAGTACATACTGTATATCCATATGGCAGACAAACTGCTGCCATAGTATGAGCTTTAGCTCCACCTAGTGGTGTGTGGTGTATCTAAGGTTTTTATTTTTAACTTGCTGTGTATCATCTGTCCTGTAATGGAATGTATTGTTTTTGTTTTCTTTCTGGTGGCCTAGTTTACACTCGCTCAGACTATCCTCCCTCACTGTATAAACCCCAGTGTAGAAACAGAACCAAATGGACCCTTGAAGCACTGTTACTGGAATTAAATATTACTCAAATAGAATTTAAAATGACTAAACTACAAGAAGAGGTGGTTCTTCTGAAGACAACTCTGGGTAATAGTTACTTAGTTACATAAGGTCACTGTGAAAGGGCCAATGTCCATCATTTCTTCAAGAGAGCTTTCTCAAAGACCTGGAGAAGAGGTTCCGAAAGCAAGCTGAAATGATTGTTTCAGAACTGTAGAATACTCTGTAATACTTTTTATTTTTAAATATTTATTTTGGGGGCTTTTTTGCCTTTATTGACAGGACAGTAGGCTGACAGGAAATGAGATAGAGAGAGAGAGATGGCCGTCGGGATCGGTTTACCAAACCCCACGACCAGTGGCGTCAGTTCAGAAAAAAGCTAAGGTATGGCAACATGACTGGTGTCTTGCGCGCGTGCAAGACACCAGTCATGTTACCATACCTTAGCAACAGGCATGATACATTTATTTTAAGAAGTACATTCTATTTCCCCCCCCTTTCTACAGTTTCTTGGGCTGGATATGGCAGCTTGGAATGGTTGTTCAAGTGCAGCTAAACTTGGCATGTTAGTAAACGTGCCATAATTAACAATAATGCATTGCACCTGTGCAGCTGACCTGCTGAACCTGGGAATATACCATTTTGTCAAGATGGAGAGAATACAAGTGTGGAGAATATAATTATAATACCTTGTTAAAGTGCCATTTTGTTAAATTTTGCATTTGTAGTTATTTTACTGTACTTAAACAACATAATATCAGCACAGATAGACAAAGAGACATTCATGGATTTATATTTAAAAGTAACTTTTATTCTCCCCCCTGGACCCAAGGTATGGCAGCTGCATACCCCTGCCATACCCAATTGACGCCCCTGCCCACGACACACCGTCAGGCTACGCTCAGCCTTGGTGCCTGGACCGCTACACCTGCGGTCCAGGCCATTAATACAGATGTTTGAATGTACTCAAAAAGGAGGAAATGAGGAGTCCTCAGAGGAGAGTGAGAGGTGTGTAAAAGGGGATGTTAAACTAGAACAATGTGCTCAGTAGAGCACAGACCTCCACCAAGGTGTGACCTTGAGGCACGTGCACACATAGACATCAAAGGGGGCTGGAGCCCATGTCCTTTTATCCGTCTGTAAAAAGTGCCCTCTCCAGACCATGAATGCCGTTTTTACTATGGTGAAAGAAATGCAAATACCCCTCTTTCCATGCCATACCTGAAGGCAGCATTCAAAAGAATTGCCTTGTCCAAACTCACCTGAACTTGAATGTTTTGCACATAGCGATGTGCAAAAGTTCTAGTCCGGACTTCCTGGAAAAACTAAGGGAACGCTGTCAGTCAAAGTGACTACTGGCCAATCACAGAGTGACTTTTCCGGGACTTATCCAAGGACCACAATTCAATTCAACAGAGCCAGTTCCGATGTTGCGCGGCTCAGCTGTTCTCACAGGCTGCGTACGTAAAGACCAGCCCCCACCTGCCTCTGATTGGCCTGGCAACTTCCCTATGTGTGACACACGCGGAGGCAATGAACACGGAAGTGATGAAGATTCCCTTGGTTGCTAAATGCATACGCCCCCTAGCCGAAGGAGGCGTCTACCTTTCTATGTCCATGAATAGAACTTCATGATGCATGTGACCAGTGATCGGGTTCTTCCTCGGTCCATCCATGATAAACTCTTTTTATGTTTTTGTGTTAATGGGTTCAGAAGTATATGGACGTCGTTGTTGTCTCGGGCCATGCTCAAAGCCACGCCCGCTTTTGGCCAATCAGGGTATAAAGTTAATCCGTTCTCCCTGAAGGTCTTTTCCGACCAGGTTTTTGTCCCAATCTATTCATAACTGCTCGAGAGAGCGCGCTAAACAGGGCAGACGGACAGACGGGGGATGATTAAAGGCACGACCTCGTTGGCGGAGGTGATAAAAAAGTGGCCAAAAAGTCAGCGGCGATTGTTCTACCGTCTACATCTTCTTCCTGCCAGTGAATAGGCTGGCAGTGAGTCTGGGGAAGCAGTACAGTACAGTTTCCTCAGTACACTGTGTATTGTAGGATGCTGGGCTGAGCCAGCAGCAGGGGTGTCGCACCAAACTCTGGGCCCTGGGTACTTTGACCAGGGACAAGCTGGGCCCCTGATTCAGCCCGGGAAAACAAGTTGGAGAGGCCCTCATTGCGATTTTTCGCCTTCTGGGCGCGCTGCAAGGCCCTAAATACTAACCGATAAGCGGTTACTGTGATTTTAGGTCTCATCGTTTTTCTCTGGTATAAAGAGAGTCTAATGATGTTGTATGTTGACCATCCAGGAGTAGTCAAGGATGCTAGGGAGTAGTGGGCCGGTATTCAGATGATAGACAAGCCAGTAGCAAGCCAATGTGATGGCTCTGTGGGCTGCTGCTACTCAGTGCTATAGAGAGAGATCCCTCTCTATAGCGCTGCTGCTACTCAAAGATTGGCTATTTCAGATCATGAGACAAGCCAGTAGGTCTATAACATGAGTTATATTTACTTTGTGGACCGGCCATTTTTGGTAATGGCCGGCCTGGACATGCCGTGAATGGCCCGGCCGTTCGGGAGTTGTCCCGCTTTTCCCAAAGGCCAGCACGTCCCTGACTTTGACTAGTGAAAAATAGCAGATACACAAGCTCACAGCGCAGCACTCGGTGCCGCGCTGTGAGCTTGTATATTTCCCCTCCACCTTGGGCCCTAGTAACTCAGTCCCACTTTTCCCCCCCTTGTGACGCCCCTGTGAGCCAGCACTGCATCGTGGGCCAGCAGTGGTCTTTCAGTATGTGTTGCATAACGTCGCCGTCGGGGAGAAACCTTGCATCTCCATGTTTGAACTCTTCTTTTTATTTTGTTTGTTTTTTCGTTGTTAAAGATATTTCCTTAGGGAATTTCCTTTCTGCCTTTATATTTAGTGGAGAAGGACAGGAAACAGGCAGAAGACCTGCAGTAAAGCTCGCCGGGAATGGGACTCGAACCCGCGATGCACTGTTAGGCTACACGTTTCAACTTTTCATTCTTTTATCTTGCGTAAATCAGTCGTATAATAGTGTCATGCAAAGGTAGCTAGTAAGCAGTTGTCATTGTCTTTATATTTGAAAGATTTTGAAAATGAAAGTGTTTATTGATTGATTGATTGAAGACTTTATTAGAAGTTTGCATAGGAAAAGGTACAGTTTCATGAGGGTACAGTTCAGTGGTACAAGGTCAACTAAAAGGAGATCCTAGAAAAGCACTTGGCTTATTTACACAGGAAACCATTAAAGTATCTCATATAACATTGAATGACAGATGCATAGAACACAGTACTATGCAGTAGATATAGTCAGAAAAAAAATAAGAAAAAAAAATAACAGTGCAAAAAATATATAGCCTACAGTAGTAGATAAGCAAAAAATATATACAGTAGATGAAATGTTTGTAGATCTGGTAAACGTATATCCAATGAAAAGATTTCGCAAGAGATTGTGACTAAATAATAACTACATTTTTCCTGGATTTATGAGAACAAAGATTCTTGAAGAATGTCAGCGGTGATGGACATAGAGGGTTTCTGGCTGTCAGAGACAGTAACCAGGATGGGCTGGGTATAAACACCAGCATGGGCACACAGTGTCTCATGTACAGTACTGTGTACATGTGCTGGCTCCCCCTCGTATACACACACACACACACACACACACACCGCGTCACGCTTATGAACACTGCATGGACACACACACCGACACACACCGACACACACACACTGCACACAGGCTTACCCACATAATGTATACAGAGAACAGTTGATCTGACCGACTTCACACCACCCTCTCGTTGGTCCTCGGCAACACAGACTATTAATATTTTTAGCCTCCGCGGGCCAAAATAATACCATTCATTCACATTTGCCACCACCGGCCATGTGAAATTAACTATGACCAGAATAGTGATAATAGTTTGCCATGTTGGCTGCTTCACATTAAGCATTGACTGTTTTTTTTACACTTTATGTATATATTATTCGTTCCCTTCTTTGTTGTACCTTGCTCTTTACTGTACTCTGTTCTTTTTTATTCTTTTCATACCTCTCTGTAACCTAACTTGTAAATATCCTTATACTGCTGTGCTGCCCCTTGGGATAATAAAGGTACCGGTATCTATCTATGTTGCCTTGTTGCCAAGTGTTTGGTTTATTTTCCCGGCCGCGGTCCGGTTCAGTGCCAGTGTTTGGGTTGGCTCTTGAGACCTTTGAAACACCCCTCCAAACCACAGAGGCCTTTTGTTGTCTAAACCGTCCAGTGGTTTATGTAACTGCTAATAGGGGACATTGATTAGACAGGGACTGGAACTACAAGGCCTGGACGGCCGGGACGGGGGGCACAGGGGGCTTTTCTCCATGGGGGGAGCATTGTTCAGGGGGGCCCCGCGGCAGAGTCCAGCCCGGCTCTTCTCTCTTCAGAAGGTTGAATCGCCACCAGTGTGAGTGGACAAAAAGACCCCTCGCTCTTCTGCTTTTTACATAACCCGTCACACTGCCCAGGCAACCACACCACCACAACAACAACACCACCCCGTTGGTCAGCCGTTAGCAATAGCTAGAGTAGCTAGCTATAATTTCTGATACTGTATTATATATTAGAGAGCGGATAGCCCCGCCCCCAGCTATTCATTTCAATGCAAGTTGCTCAGTGGCATTTTGAATTCATGCGGAAGTAGCTGAATTCCGGTGCATTGTGGGTGAATCCAGGTGCATTGTGGGGGACGTACAATGCGCACCCTCGAGACTTACGTCACGAGTAATTACGTCACGAACGTCACCCGACGGCCATTGAACCCTATTGTAGACCCCAGCGGCGAGCTCTTATGCTTGTGCAAATCTACGAGCTTGTAGATCTCCTATATTAAAATGCCCCAGAATAGGGATGTGCGTTTGAACTTCTCTCTAGTCACTCTTTCCCCCTTTCCCTGTTCAGTCACCCCTCCATGCATGGGCTCCTGTCCCTGACCTGGGATCTGTTCCATCTCCGGATGCGTCCAGAACATTCTGGCTGGTCTGTGCTCTGTAGCAGCCTGGTCTCTGTTCAGGGTCCTGCTCTGCCCTCCTAACAATGAGCATTATGTCATCCTGACAGTGAGTGGTGGAAAACGTACTCACATTTAGTCGTTGTCGAGTGGAAACCATCTATGTCCGAAACCTTACTTTTTTTGGTTATTGTTTTAGAAACTGTTTAAAATAGTGAAAATAGCAGATCTACAAGCACACAACACCTCGCAATGAAACTTGGAGATACGAGGTTTCTTCCTGACAGTGACGATTTGCTACTTAAGCCATTTAGGCCTAGAATTATTTAATGCTTTAGCTATTGAAAAATAGCAGATATACAAGCTCACCTCAAAAATCGTGTTTTTTTTTTTGTACTGAGTTACAAGGGCCCAAGGTGGAGGGGCCTTAATTATTTTATACTTTAGCTATTGAAAAATAGCAGACATATAAGCTCGCAGCGCGGCACCGAGCTTGTAGATCTGCTATTTTTGAGAAGTCGTGAAAATGTGTGCAAATCTTTGAATATGTATTTTTTTAAGCGAACATTTGTAACTCAAATTTTGCTTCTGGGGGTCCCTGGAACTAAATATTTTGAGATGGGGGTCCGTGGCCAAATACATATAATTTTGGGGGTCCTTCACATGAAAAGGTTTGAGCACCACTGACACATAGAAACATAGGTTTTTCAAAATAACGCAGTGAATCCTTGTACCCAGGGCCCAGAATTTGGTGCGACACCCCTGGGTGTAGGTATGTCAGGTGTGTGGGTGGATGTACTGCACAACACAGCTACATTATGTACCACAACGATAGCTGTGAATTCCCTGGCCAGCCAGGATGGAAGGGTAGCACTTTACAATAATGACCTGTTATAAAGCATTTATAAACATTTATAACACATTAATAAGCAACTTGTAGATGAGTAATAATGAATGAACAAGCAGTTAATACATGTTTATTTAAACATTTATAACTATATTTAATAATCATTTATAAATTGTTAGTAACTAGTGAACTATTCATGAATAAGCCATTTGTAAACAATTATAAATATATTTTAAATCATTTGTAACCAAAGTTATTTAGTATTTATAAGCTATTTAGAGATAAATAACTAATCATTTACAAGCTATTCATATACATTGGTAAATGTTTAGTAAAACATTTATAACCCTTTTTATGCCTTTGTAAATGATTATTAAAACATTAATAACACAGTTATAAGTTATTTGTAGATAAGGAACTAATCATAGACAAGCTATTTATATACTAATTCATTATTTACAACTGTCTATTTATGTGGCCTCCATTTTTGTTCATGTTTAACAAATGCTTTGTAAAGCATTCCTAAATTATCTATAAATCATTGCTAGATGTTATCAAGAGCCCTAATGCAAAGTGAAGACACTTCATAATCTACAACTGTCTGTTAACGTGGTCTTCACTTTACACTACCAATGATTTATAGATATTTTAGGAATGTTTTACAAAGCATTTGTTAAACATGAACTATCTGTTAACGTGGTCTTCACTTTACACTACCAATGATTTATAGATATTTTAGGAATGTTTTACAAAGCATTTGTTAAACATGAACAAAAATGGAGGCCACATTATTAACAGACAGTTGTAGATTATGAAGTGTCTTCACTTTACATTAGGGCTCTTGATAACATCTAGCAATGATTTATAGATAATTTAGGAATGCTTTACAAAGCATTTGTTAAACATGAACAAAAATGGAGGCCACATAAATAGACAGTTGTAAATAATGAATTAGTATATAAATAGCTTGTCTATGATTAGTTTCTTATCTACAAATAACTTATAACTGTGTTATTAATGTTTTAATAATCATTTACAAAGGCATAAAAAGGGTTATAAATGTTTTACTAAACATTTACCAATGTATATGAATAGCTTGTAAATGATTAGTTATTTATCTCTAAATAGCTTATAAATACTAAATAACTTTGGTTACAAATGATTTAAAATATATTTATAATTGTTTATAAATGGCTTATTCATGAATAGTTCACTAGTTACTAACAATTTATAAATGATTATTAAATATAGTTATAAATGTTTAAATAAACATGTATTAACCGCTTGTTCATTCATTATTACTCATCTACAAGTTGCTTATTAATGTGTTATAAATGTTTATAAATGCTTTATAACAGGTCATTATTGTAAAGTGCTACCGATGGAGGACACAGTAATGAGAGGACTGGAGGAACAGAAAGACTGGAGGGAATGCATGTTCCCGTGATAACACACATTTAGAGGTGGACAATTGTGAAAATAGCAGATCTACATGCTCACAACGCCTCTGTGGCATTGTGAGCATGTAGATCTGCTATTTTCACAATGGAACAGATGTAGTCAAACTAATGTATTGCCAACTCCTACAGGGTGGGGGTCCACAGTTGAAATATTACTATTTGGGGGGTTGCAGCCTGAAAAGGTTGCAACCCCCACTGACCTAAGATATGTCCTTTGTTTCCAACATTTGCAGCACTTGATTTGTGTGTATTATTTACATACAGTTTAGGGTTACATATTTTCTTAAAAATGTTATTAAAAGTGGTTTTCTGATTAGTGTTTTTCTCTTCCTGGTTAATGACATCGCATCGGGACAGCTTAGGTAACATCATGTAACATGATGTAATTAATGTGAAAAATAGGCTACTTTTTACTCTTACATTTGAGTAATTTCCAGGACTAGAACTTTTACTCTTACTCTTACTAAAAAAAGTAACAGTACTCTTACTTTGAGTAGGATTTTTAAGTACTCTTTCTACCTCTACACACACTATTAATAATCATCGTTTATGATTAATAATCTCCCGCCTTTGCTTTTCCCGGAGAGTTTTTCAGTTCTGTCCACCCGAAGCACACCATGTGACTGTATTGTGTCAGCGAGGGAAAGGTGTAGGCATTGGAATGTTTTATTTCCTGAAAATGGGTCAACTGGTTGTCTGGCGAAAATCTAGAGATGCCACGAAAGGCTCCTGAGAGCAGGTGGCTGGCTTCTGGAGGAATGCTGAGGCTTATTTTTATTGACCCGGTTCACACAAATATTCACACGCACGTGGGCACACACATACACAAACATATCGTCGTTGTCCGATGAAAACCTTGTATGCCCAAAACCGTTCGTTTTGCATTTATCATTTTAAAAATGATTTAAACTAGTGAAAACAGATGAAGCAGGCGTTGTGTACGAGGCGTTGTGTGCTTGTAGATCTGCTGTTTTCACTACTTTTGTGCAACAGCCTTGTATGATGAAGCAGTGCTTTACTTTGCGAAAGAACGTACACGTTTGAAACTTGGAGATACAAGGTTTCCACCCGACAACAACGATATGCTTGCACATTCACTCATATGATAAGGATGGTTGATGATGTCTGGCGGGTATGAGTGCAGCTGTCTTGTAGATGGTTTAGGTTTAGAATAGGGATACATTCACACAGAAATCACGTGTGTCTCTTTATGATATTATTCCTTGTCCTATTCAAATACATTGTAGGGATGGGATGATATGAAAATGTCATGTCATAGTTATTGTGACTGAAATTTTTTTTGATTTGCGATAATCAAAATATCCCCAACATCTATAATCCAGGGGCGGAACATTAAAGGTATATTCAGTGAAATAAAAATATAATTGGTACATTTTCCATTCATTCTCCTCACTAGATGTAAGGACTTCCACCATGGCCCGTGTTACGAGCATAGCTAGATTCGGTTTTCAGAGGTGGCCAGCCAGTCCTCGACCAATCAGGGTAGAGTATGGCCGTAGTTATGTTATGATGTTTAGTTATGATGGTCAAAATAAAAGTTTTGAGAACCACAGTCGCTCTGAATTAAGAACGTCTGCTAAATGTCTAGATTGTAAACTACTGAACTCATAAAATGCCACAGTCTCGTAGTAAATCAGTATCATACATATCCTGAAGCTGGAGATGTAGGCCTACCGATATTCAGTGATTGGGTCTAATGATCAAAACGAGAACATTATAACGGTGTAAAAAATCTATAAAAAACTAAACATTTCCACGCTGCAAGGCAAGTAAGCGACAAGATGACCCCCAGCCACTTTCATTATCACTGAATACACCTTTAATAACAGATCTACAAGCTTGATCTACAAGCGAGCTTGTATATCTGCTATTTTTCAATAGTCAAAGCATCTAATAATTCTAGGCCTAACGCCTAAATGGGTTAATAGATTGGAGTCGTTTAGGCCTGTGAAGGTGAGTTTCTCCTTGCACAGATCAGCTCGTGACAGCTCCGTCCCTCGCCCCCATCCGTCCTCATCACCTCCAAGGGCTCAGCAATAACTCTGTTGCTATTTGTGGAATGCTGCTACTGTACGCAGGGGTGTCACACCACATTCTGGGCCCTGGGTACAAGGATTCACTGCGGGCCCACCATGAATGTTCTTTTCATGGGGGGAGGAGGGGGTTTAACCCATTTAAGGCCCTTTTCCACCAGCAGCGATAACGATGACGATAGCCATAAAATATCACAGCGATAATTATGCCTTCACATTGATGTCCGATAAAGTTATCGGACATCAATGTAAAGAGGCGCCAATTAACAGCCGCTCGCGCAGAGCGCATCGCGAGCTGTTTGTCAGAGACCCAGTTCCATATCACTGTGATCTTAACCACATCGTTGTTGATCCTAACGATGTAGTTGTCGGCTATCGTTGTCTTTATCGGTGTTGGGTGGATGCTGCCGATCCACTTCAATTGAAAACCCACTTTTTTCAATCGTTATCGTCATCGTTATCGCTGCCGGTGGAAAAGAGCCTTTAGACTGGGAACGCACTATTACGCATTATTTTGTGCTTTAACTATTGAAAAATAGCAGATATACAAGCTCACAGCGCGGCACCGAGTGCCGCGCTGCGAGCTTGTAGATCTGCTATTTTTTAAATATTTCAAATCCTTCTTAGGGTTTTTTGGAAAGCCGATGTTACTATGTCAGTGGTGCTCAAACTTTTTCATGTGAAGGACCCCCAAAATGATATGTATTTGGCCACGGACGCCCATCTCAAAATATTTAGTTCCAGGGACCCCACCCAGAAGCAAAATGTTAGTTACAAATGTTCGCTGAAAAAATACATACGTTCAAAGATTTGCACACATTTTCACGACTTTTCAAAAATAGCAGATCTACAGGCTCGTAGCTTGTAGATCTGCTATTTTTCAATAGCTAAAGTATAAAATAATTAAGGCCCCCTCCACCTTGGGCCCTAGTAACTCAGTCCCACTTCCCGACCCCCTTGTGACGCCCCTGACTGTGTGACATGCTACTATGGAATGTGTGAAGAAGTTCATCTGCCGTGCGTGGGAATTTCCCCTTGACTGACAGCGGACACATCTGTGATCAGGGGCGTCACAAAGGGGGGGGGGGGGCTTATTTTTTAAGCTTATTTTTTAAGCGAGCATTTGTCATTCAGATGTTGCTTCTGGGGGGTCCCTGGAACTAAATATTTTGAGATGGGGGGTCCGTGGCCAAATAGCCTACATATCCTTTTGGGGGTCCTTCACATGAAAACGTTTGAGCACCACTGACATAGGAAAAAAAAAAAAAAAATTAGCAGACCTACCATTAGACCTACAAGCAGCATGGCACTCGGTGCTGCGCTGTGAGCTTGTATCTGCTACTTATCAATAGCTAAAGCACAAAATGTGAGTGAATCCTTGTACCCGGGGCCCAGAATTTGGTGCGACACCCCTGTCTGTGATGCACGTACAACACGTTTCACATGAGCCCTAGCGTCCCTATTCTGGGCATGTCAAACAATTGTCACCCAGCAGTGGTCCTACCCGGCAACAGGATATACATTTCCAGTTGTGTTACTTATGTTGTATTAACTCTTTGAGTGCCACCTTTTCACCACTAGAGGGCGCCCAATGGCCAGAGAATGCTACATAAACAAGTGCTGGTATATGCACAAGCCCTGCAGCCATGACTTGCCTGAACACTTTCCTTTGTGCATGTACAGGAAGAGGATGAAGTTAGCTTGAAGTTAGCTATTGGCTACCAAGCATTTTAGAAGCCCTATTTTCGGCAATTTAGCCACGATTAAACCTTGCACACCTCATGCATGGGAAAAAAACAGAGAAGAATGAGCTCTAAAAAATCCAATGCAATCCTGGATTGCATTGGAGTGGATTTGTGCAGTTTGTTCACAGCTTTCAAACAAAAAAATCCGATTGGAAATCCGTTCAGGCATTCTTGAGATAATAGCCATTATGTTTTACATGTTATGTAAACAAACATGGCTGCCCTGTATGTTAGATGGGGTTGTATGGGGGTGGAACATGCAAAATCGCGATTGAAATCATGTTCACTAGATTTGATGGGGTCCAAAAAAAAAATTCAAAAAATTTTTTTTCAATTTTTTTTTTTTTTTTTTTTAATATCCCGAACTAGTTCGGGATAGGCACTCTGGGATACGATAATATATCCCGAACTAATTCGGGATAGGCACTCAATGAGTTAACATACGCATACCAAACACGGTTTGGGCAACAACAACATTTTATTCGCTACCTAATTAGGTATGGATTGCCGCTTTAAATTGTCCCCCCAAAGGGCAGTTGGTTTTGTAGCAAAGGTGCAACATTAAATGCAAACATAAAATCAAATCAGTAAGAGTTAGCACATGCACACTCAGCAGCAATGCATCAATGCACCAGCATAATCATCAGAACAGCAATAAGACCAATACAATGATGACTTAATCTGTCACAAAGTAGGTGTAAGTGTAGCTTTACTAACCAAATACATCAACACAATCAGCCAGCGTCAACATCATAAAACAGAAATCAGCACAGACATCATCCTGACCTAACCAGAAGAACTCTCAGTGATGATGTATCCATTTGTATCCCTGAGAGTATAAAACATTTACTTTGATGAAACGCTCTGCGACGCGTTGTGGGCTTGGAGGTCTGCTATTTTTGGTGCTTGATGCCACACTGAACGAAGCATAATCAAGTCAATACTGGATTTCTTCACAAAGAATGCAATTATTTCAGCATAAGCTGCTGCGTTCAAGTTCAGGAGAGTTTGGACAAGGCAATTCTCTTGAATGCTGCCTTCAGGTATGGCATGGAAAGAAGGCATTTTGCACATCTTTCACCATAGTAAAAACTGCATTCATGGTCTGGAGAGGGCACTTTTTACAGACGGAGAAAAGGGCAGGGGCTCAAGCCCCCTTTGATGTCTATGTGTGCACGTCCCTGCTCTCCTTTTTTCCCTCTACACACCACACCATATCTCTTGTGACGCTACTGTATGACATGCTACTATGGAATGTCTGAAGAAGTCGCGTGAGCATTTCCCTCAGACTGATAAGTGACACGTTTCTGCACAAATAGCAAATAGTAGGACTGCTATTTTTGCCAAATGTTCACCTGTTTTTGCTGAATGTTGGGCCTCTTGACACGACATGCCAATAAGAGTGATGATGGGGTTCTTATGGTTAAATTGAGGAGGTTTAATAGTTGTCGGGATAAATGAGTGGTTGTAATCTGCTTCTCTTGACTGTGTGCCAGAGGGTAGGGATTAAACCCTTTGTTTTGCAGTGGTGTAAAGTAACTAAGTACATTTACTTAAGTACTGTACTACAATTATGAGGTTAGGGTTAGGGTTCACTTGAGTACTTCCAATTTCCAATACTTTTACTTCTACTCCACTACATCTCGGATCCAAATATTGTACTTTTACAACTACAGTTATTTGAAAACTTAAGTCTACTAGTTACTTCGCAGATATAAATTATGATATCATAAACATACATAAACCACTTTAGCCATATTTTATACCTTGGCTGTTTGAAAATAGCTGATCTACAAGCTCGCGTTGTGAGCTTGTAGATCTGCTATTTTCAAACATTTTGTACTTTTGGTGCTTTGAGTACATTTTGATGCCAATACTTTCATACTTTTACTCAAGTACATTTTGAATTCCGGAATTTTACTTAACAGAGTACTTCTACAATGCAGTATTGATACTTTTACTTCAGTAAAATATTTGAGTACTTTTCCCACCACTGGTAGGGATTAAACCCTTTGTTTTGTATCATTTGTAAAAGAGAGTCAGTCCCGAGGGAAGCTGAGTTTTTTTAAAACAATCTCCGCTTTACTTTGAAAAGTGAGATCTTTGTCGATGACCGAACCAAGCAGGTATTCCAGGCTGACAACAGCTCCGTCCCGTGCCCCCGTAGAACACTGGATGTGGGGCGGAGGAGCTCTGAGATCGTAAGAAAGGAATGTGATCCATTCATCGTTGAAAAGCACCCAGAAACCTGTTCTGCTACGGGCTTTTCCTGAGTGACACTTCAAGAATTCATTAGCAGAGGGTATTATTGCGACCACAGGACGCAGTTTACTATCAGAAGCGTCACAGCTTCGTCCGTATCTGTCCGTCCGTCCGGACGGGTAACGCCTGACACTGTGGTTCCCCTGACACATAACTGTGACACCACAGGTGACATCACAGTGATGTCAGATAGTCAGAGCAGGGATCTCCATATGTGGGCATAAACAGATGACATTTGGCCTAGCTCAGACCTACCCTAGATTGGATACTTTTTAGTACCGCGTTTAGTACCGCTCCGCTTTCACACCACTCTACCCAGGTCCTTGTAGTGGAAAACCTGGCACAAGTGGGCGGTGTGGAGTGGTGTGGTGTTGGGCCATGTCAGTGGAAAAGGGGCTTGCCGCTTAACATAATCCATATATGGCCAAGACGGATGGCGCGACCTCACCCTTCGCCTTTAGGCGTCTTACTGGATATCCCTTTAGTACTTTAGTTTAGTACTATGCACTGTGCCTGTGGTTTGGTTCCTGGTGATGCATTGTCATTATGGATGCTGTGTGTGTACGTGTGTACGTGCGGTGTACACAAGTTGAGCACGCTCATTTTCATTTAAACGAGGAGGACATAAACCTCACTCGACACCCAGATTGTAAAACCTGGCCATTTGTGCGCAAGAACATCCTCACTGCTATAGCCTATCCCTGGGAGTTGTAAAACCATTTACACTGACTCCAACATTGAGTTTTGTTTTTTTTTTACTGTGGGGAATCCAGCAGCCATGCACTTTGCACACTCAGGCTCCCCTCTAAGAAGCATCTGAGGTCTTGTTATATAAGCAGCCTTTTCCCTAAATTCTACACCCTCTCTCTCTCTGCCTGGGTCCCCTCGCTCCTCCCACTCCTGGGCTCTCATTAAAGCCTTTATTATTCAACCCCCTCCCTCCCTCCCTCCCTCCCTCCAGGGGCGTCACAAGGGGGGGGGGGAGTGGGACTGAGTTACTAGGGCCCAAGGTGGAGGGGCCTGGAATTATTTTATACTTTAACTATTGAAAAATAGCAGATAATACAAGCTCGAGCTTGCGAGCTCGTAGATCTGCTATTTTTGAAAAGTCGTGAAAATGTTCGCAAATCTTTGAATATACTGTATGTATTTTTTTAAGCGAACATTTTGTAACTCAAATTTTGCTTCTGGGGGGGTTCCTGGAACTAAATATTTTGAGATGGGGGTCCGTGGCCAAATACATATCATTTTGGGGGTCCTTCACATGAAAAGTTTGAGCACCACTGACATAGAAACATAGGGTTTTCAAAAAACCTTAGAAGGATTTCTTAGAAAAATGTTTGTGTTTAAAAACTAGACCAGGTCAACCTGGTTGTGCCAGACCCCCCTATGACATCATGCCTTTTCTAGGCATGTCATCATCATGTCATCATCATATATACCCTTTATATAGAAAACCCGGACCGACATTTGCTTATGTAGGCCTACCCATTTCATGGGTCTGGCAAAAATAGCAGATATACTAGCTTGTATATCTGCTATTTTTCAATAGTTAAAGCACCAAATAATCCAGTGAATCCTTGTACCCAGGGCCCAGAATTTGGTGCGACACCCCTCCTCTCTCCCTCTCTCCCTCTCTCTCTCTCTCCCTCTCAGCTTCTGTACAGAGGCCTTTGGCAGCCTCTTTCCCCTCATGCCCCCCCTTTGCCCCTTCCTTCCTAAATGGTCCTCCTCAAACTGTAAAAAAAAACCTCAGTGTTGATTTTACTCGGCGAGTGCACCGAGCGGAACCAAAGATGGACCCCCTACCGGTCCATTTGTTCGCATTTGGTGTCGGTACTCTCTGAGTTACAAATGGATAAATTGACACTGAGGATATTTAGAAGCAGTGGTGTGAAGTAACTAAGTACGTTTACTTAAGTACTGTAATTAAGTACAGTATTGAGGTATTTGTACTTTACTTGATTATTTCCAGTTTTTAGTACTTTTACTTCTACTCCACTACACCTTCGGATCAATAATTGTACATTTACTCCACTACAGTTATTTGAAAACTTTAGTTACTAGTTACTTTGCAAATATAAATGATTATATTATAAAACATACATTAATGCGCTTTAGCCGTATTCTATACCTTGGCTATTTGAAAACAGACCATCTACAAGCTCACAACGCATCGCAATACGACGTGTTGTGAGCTTGTAGATCTGCTATTTTCAAAACATTTTGTACATTTACTTTTGGTATACTTTTAAGTACATTTTGATGCCAATACTTTCGTACTTTTACTCAAGTACATGTTGAATTCTGGACTTTTACTTGTAAGGGTGCACTCACACCAAAATACCTATGAGAGTGGAATCCGCGTTCCGCCAATGCATTTCAATGAGAGTGAAGCGGTTTCATGCCAACAGAGGATTTCTGCAAAAAACGCTCCCTTATCATTGAAATGCATTGGCGGAACGCAGATTGCACTCTCAAAGGTATTTTGGTGTGAGGGCACCCTAACGGAGTATTTCTACATTGCAGTATTGATACTTTTACTCAAGTAAAAAAAAATTGAGAACTTTTTCTCCATTAACTCGCAATGCTGTTTTGGAATCTTTGGTAACTTCAGTATAGTTAATCAATATAGTAAACCAATTAACCACATTAGTTTATCATGTATGTATGCATGTATGATATTGTGGAAAAGGGGTGTTTAGAGGATGGAAAGTGTTGTGTTGAGCTGACTGAGCGAATGGGATTGATTGATTGATTGATTGATTGATTGATTGATTGATTGATTGATCACTGGTACAAGGTCAACTAAAAGGAGATCCCAGTAAGCTTTCCAATTTGGTTGTGTTGCTATCTTGTATACCGTATTCTGTCATTTCTCACACAATAATTAGTCAGTCAGTCTGTCTGTCCGTCACACGTCACATCACACGTCACGTCACGTCACGTCACGTCACGTCACACTTTTGCCCTACTCATATCTCCGCCACCGTTGCCCCTATCCATGCCAAACTTTGCCCCACACACTCCTTGGCTGCCAAACCACAACCTCCACCCCTCATTTCTCACACGGCCCCTCTTCTAGCGCCACCATGAGGCCGATTCTTAAAAAAAGCACACATTTTGGACACTGCTCCTATAGATTTTGGCCTAAAATCACGCAAAGCGGTACACAGTATCTCTAAAGTCATGTCGTCGACATGGATCTGTCCCATTTCCCTTATTCCCTCCTGATTGTCTACCATTGCCTTCTAAAGTTTGTGTATGCAATGATGGTCGCTTATCTCCCGATTTAGGGAGTCTCACTGGTAATAGCCACATGAAACAAGTTCAGAAATAAGATCAGACGAGACTTGGTGTGAAGTGAAAAGGGACGGCTGTGTGACCTTCTTTTCCACCACTCCTCAGGTCATTCCAGTTTACACTAGCAATGTCAAGTTTACCCTGGAGTCATCACTTTTTGTTTTTGGAAACACTTCCTTCATTTGAATGATGAAGAGACTACACCATGCTGGAACATGTGCACGTGCCCCCCCCCCCCCCCCCCCCACACACACACTGTGTTGTTTGCTGATTTGTAATCATCACATGAGCATGTAATCTGAACAGAAGTTTAGTCGGTCCCTGGCTTTAAAAGTAAAACCCTGGAAATGAACTAACACAACGTCGTTGTCAGGTGGAAACCTTGTATGGCCAAAACCGCTTGTTTTGCATTTATCATTTTCAAAATGATTTAAACAGCCGATCTACGAGCACACAACGCCTCGCACCGCGAGGCGTTGTGTGCTTGTAGATCTGCTGTTTTCGCTACTTTTGTGCAACGGCCTTGTGTGATGAAGCAGGGCTTTACTTAGCGAAAACAAAACATACACACTTGAAACTTGGAGATACGAGGTTTCTGCCCGACAGTGACGATAACCAACTACATGAAAGCTCTTTAATGTAACTAACTAGTTTAAAGGACACGGTAGACGATTCGGTTTGGTTGGACTCATTCCGTTTGATCAGTGAAGACATGTTCCATTCAACGCTAGTGTTTGTTGCCGTATCGGCTGTCTTCAGGAGCTGATTCATGACCGAATGAGCTGATCGGCCGTGACAGTCTAACTGTGAGCAATTTATTGAAAGGAACAGAGAAAATCTCTCCCTTTTACAAGTTGTTTCTGCCTCGGCTAGCCTCGGTTGTGAAACATTAGGAAAGAAAGCCCGCTCCTCCCCTCCTTTTCCTAAGCCCTCGCAGTCCCTTTCTCGCAATTCCTCTCTCCTTTCCTCTCTCTTTCTCTTGTCTTTCTCACTCTCTCTCTGTCTCCCCCGGTTTTCTCTCTATCCCTCTCTCTCTCTCTCTCTCTCTCTCTCTCTCTCTCACACACACACAGACAGCTCCTAGCTGTGCTCTTTCTTTTCACTGCTCCCTCGCTCCGCTCACATCCGTCCTCCGGGCTCGTCTTTCACACCCCACTGTGCTTTATTTTTTTATTTTATTTAACCGGTCAAGTCTGGACTCTTCTTCACTTCTCTTAACCTCTCCTAGCTGCACCACCATCGCTGCATCCGTCCGTCCGTCCGTCCGTCCATCAGTCCGTCTGTCCGTCCCTCCTCCGCGGGGGGCCACGGCAGGGGGGGGGGGGCTTTGTCATCCCACGTCTGCGTCGGATTGACCCCCGCCACACGCCCACCCTAGAGGAAACACACGCTGTCTGCTCCTGGGAGCGCCCGTGCATGCGTGTGCGCGCACGGGAGGGAGGGAGGGAGCTGTGCTCGCCGGAGCGTGTGCGTTATCTTGTGTGTTTGTGTGTTCTTCCGTTCTATCCTCCTCGCCGCTGGTGGTCGTGGCGTGGGACCGCCGAAGCGCGAGTGCGTGGGCTTGGCGAAGCCGCCGTTATAAGGACGTCACTGTGTAGGCGGGGCCGAACAGCCGGCGGCACTGCAGGGCCAAATGTCTAGACTCCTGTCCTGTCCAATAGGTGGGGTTGTGTGTTATTAGGGGGACTGAGGACTCTATGGATTGTGGATGCTCTGTTGCGTGGGCTGCCCGCGCTGGTCTGACACCGGTCCGATACTTGGAAGCGTCTTTTGTCGACCTGTCAAGTGCACTCTTTGTCTAGCTGGACCTTTTGAGTCAAGTGGACTTTGTTTGGGAGCGTGTGTCTGTGTGTGTCCCGAGTGATGAGTGGCTGCCGGGTGCCAGGCCCGTCCCCTTCTTCTTCGCCCTCCTCCCCCGATGGACAGATAGCCGGACGGGAGGAGCGCTAGACGCTATAGGGGCAAGAGGCGTGCGGGGCTCCGGGGCGCACGCATGCATGCGTCCCCCCGGCCATGGAGGTCATCCTCAACCTGGTAGCCGCCGACTCCCCTCCACCTTCCACTCCCAACACTGTGAGTCTCAGCCTCTCTAGCGCGTGTGTGTGTGTGTGTGTGTGTGTGTGTGTGTGTGTGTGTGTGTGTGTGTGTGTGTGTGTGTGTGTGTGTGTGTGTGTGTGTGTGTGTGTGTGTGTGTGTGTGTGTGTGTGTGTCAGAGTTGATTTCGTCGACTAAAACTATGACGAAAAATGTTCGTCGACCACCTTTTTTCACTGATGAAATCTAAATAAAAACCAAGCTGTGGTGACTGAAACTATGACTAAATATATTGACAATGTTGTCAACAAATAAAAACTAGACGGACTAGTGGAGAAGAGATCCAGTAGAACTAAAAGACAAGTAATGTTATGTTTGGTTGCACTCGGCTGTTGCACTCTAAAAATAGCCGATCTACAAGCTCACAACGCGTCGCATCGCGACGCGTTGTAAGCTTGTAGATCGGCTATTTTCAGAGTGCAACCAAGTGTGTAAAATCAGCCATTACGACACCATCAAGGCCCGCCAAAAATGTTTTGTCGACAAAATCAACTGTACATTTAGTCGACTAAAATATTATGATATTTAGTCGACTAAAACTAGACTAAAACTAAAACTTTTCAGGTGACTAAATTATGACTACAACTAAATGACATATTAGTCAAAAGACTATGACTAAAACTGAATCTAAATTTGCTGTCAAAAACAACACTGGTGTGTGTGTGTGTGTGTGTGTGTGTGTGTGTGTGTGTGTGGTATTTTGTCCATGTCTGTCCACATTAATGAGTGTTCTGTAAACATTGGAACTCAAGATTTCCGTGTTTATTTGTTCATTTTGTTATCTGTTTTTGATTGATTGATTGAAGATTGAAGACTTTATTAGGAATGACGGTAAAAAATATACACTGTGGATATTTACAATAGAAGGGTCAGGGGAGGGTAAGGCTGGGGCTAGGTTTGTTTTTACCAGTTACGAGCGGCTGCCGCCTGTAGGTGGTTTTTCAGGGCGGTTTTAAAGGATGTTAGGGAAAATGTCAGGTGTGTGTGTGTGCGTGATGTGTGACATAGCTTAATGTGCTTTGTTAACACATCTGGTGCCAACCCCGAGTTTCCCCGAGTTTTTTTTTTTTTTTTTTTTCATTTAAAAAAAAAAAAAAATGTTTTTTGGACCTCCAGAAATGTACTAGGCAGGATCGCGATCGCGAAATTGCATGTTTAACCCCCATACCAACCCATTCTTTCAAACATGGCAGCCATGTTTGTTTACATCTGAAGAAAACATAATGGCTGATAAATCATGAATGCCTGAACGGATTTCCAAGCAGATTTTTTTGTTTGAAAGCTGTGAACAGTGTGCACACACGTGGTGCATCATCTAGGCATGGGTGTGCACGATCCGTGCACTATAAATTACATGGAAGTCTATGGAGACCATGGCATCGCGGGACATTGAAGAGAAAAAATCACTGCAACTTAAGTGTTAAGGTACCATCTTAAAACAACAGCAAAAACTGTGAAATCTGCAATCGTGGTCCAGTCCTTTAGCCTCGAGAATGTTTTAGGGGCTGAAAAGCCTGTGTGTGTTGTGATGGCTGGACCCAAGAAAACCACGGAGGCGTTTTCTTTTTCTTTTTTCCAGGCCTGGAACGGAGCTGTGTGTGTTTATTCTGCTGGAAGCGGACACAGACACCAGTCTTTTCTCAGACCTTCTCAATTCCTTTAACCACAACAAGAGTTGTTGGCTACTGGCAGGCTTCAGCTGTGTGTGTGTGCGTGCGTGCATGTTCTGCATGGATATTAGTACAACTTTGTGTCCGTGTGTGTTCATGCATGTGTTTTGGTTTGGGTTGAAGTGACGCTTGTCCAGGCGTCACATAGAGTTATGTAATTGTCCATAGGCTGTGAATGGGCTTCATTGTTGCCAGACCGAATCCCCTTAAGGAAACCGCAAGAAAGGATTTCCTCTGAAAAAAAACTGTTCTTTTGTGTCAATGTTGGTGCAGCTTAATTTGTGCAAGGTCGAGTGGGATCTTACGCCACAGGGAAATAAGTTGAGGGTGAAGGTGACAAGAAATGCAACATTTTTTTGCACACTCACTGAGTTACATATATGTAGATCAGGGGTCTTCAACGTTTTCAGCCCAAGGGCCCCTTAGTTGAGAGAGAGAGAGAGAGAGAGAGATGAAGCAGGGACCCCCACCTTTTCATAGATTCCATATAGTTTCATCGTTTGACAGCACAATCATCAGTGTATTTTGGATTCATGTCAATGTGTGTTTCCAGATATTTAACCACTTGAACCGTCAATGCTTAATAAACTTGACCTTTCACTCTGTACATAGTCTGCTCTTTTTCCCCTCTACACCAAAGCTCTTAGCCGAAAATAGACGATCTACAAGCTCACAACGCCTCGCAGCGCGAGGCGTTGTGAGCTTGTAGATCGTCTATTTTCGGCTAAAGTTCTCAGAATTTGGACACTAGGGTTCAAGTGGTTAATACAAAAAAGGAGAAAAAAAGGTTCTATCACACACACATTTGGAGGACCCCCTGTAGCAACTCTGAGGACCCCCTAGGGGTCCCGGACCCCCTGTTGAAGACCCCTGCTGTAGATAAATGAACACTGGGGGATTTGACTGTGTGGCTCAGCTCCTCTAGGCTGCTCCGTACTGTATGTCCTGCTTTTAATTTGTTAATGAGGTCGCCATGACATGGCCTGTCCAATCAGCCACGTGTTGCATAATGTTCCGACCTTAATTCACGTAACCTGAAGTCTGGATGTATGGAGTTCTTTCACTGAAGATCGTTGGGAAATTGGCCTACTACTGTAGTTCACACATAGACGCGCAGCAGCAAAGACCACATGCACTTCAACCCTAGAGGCCCCAGCATCCCGATTCTGGGGAGGCGAGCATTCCATGAAAATGGCAGACTTTGGCAATTTTTGAGGAAGATATTTAGTGGAGAGAAAAAGCAGGAGGGGGCCCAGTATATAGCCCTGGGGGATGCCACATCAACAAAGTATAGGGTTGAATAAGTGATTTCAACTACTCAACTACTTTTTTTATTATCTGTTTTTAACAATAGACTTCTGGATTGTGTCTGTCATTGCGACCGTCAGGTCGCAAGTTACTATGAAAAGCTCCACCGGCTGTCAGTCTGTCTGTCCGTCACGTCACACTTTTGCCCTATAGTCATATCTCTGCCACCGTTGAACCTATCAATGCCAAACTTTGCACACACTCCTTGGATGGCAAATCATAACCTCCACCCCTGATTTCTCACATGGCCCTCTACTCTTCTAGCGCCACCATCAGGCCGACTTTTGCAAAACACATTTTTGGACACTGCTCCTACAGATTTTGCCCTAAAATCACGCCAAGCGGTACACAGCATCTCTGAAGTCATGTCATCAACATGACGCCAGGGTTAAAGATCATAGAGTCATATCAGGAGTGTGTCAAGTTCACTTAATCAGAATGTAATTAGTCTGATCATGAGAGAGAGAAAAGGAGAGATAGAGAGAACGAGAGATAGAGAGAAAGCGGGGGAAGGAGGGAGAGCGAACCTTTGTAGATAAAGAAAGAACGGCTATAAAATGCAACATGAATTACAATATCGATTCTTCACAATTCGCAAGGGAGACAAAGAGGGCACAAGCAAACTTGTTTAAAACCCATTTAGGCCTAGAAGTATTGAATGCTTTAACCAGTGAAAAATAGCAGATATACAAGCTCACAAAGCAGATCTACAAGCCACGAGCTTGTAGATCTGCTATTTTTGAAAAAGTTGTGATAATGTGTGCAAATCTTTGAATCTATATGTATTTTCAAAGCGAACGCTTGTAACTCAAATTTTGCTTCTGGGTGGTCCCTGGAAATATAAATATTTTGAGATGGGTGTCCGTGGCCAAATACATATCATTTTGGGGGTCCTTCACATGAAAAGGTTTGAGAACCACTGACATAGTAGTCTCTCAAGAAGAGACTAACTGAGCTCCAGTTAAGTGAAAAGGACCTTTTCTTTGACGATGGCTGGCCAGATTGCTGACATAGAAACTTTGGTTTTTCAAAAAACCTTAGAAGGATTCAAAAGACACTTATAGAATCGGATCAAAATTCTAATTTTCACGATTTTTCAAAAATAGCAGATATACAAGCTCACAGCGCGGCACTCGGTGCCGCGCTGTGAGCTTGTATATCTGCTATTTTCGAGTGCCGCGCTGTGTTAAAGCATAAAATAATAATACACTATAATGTGTACCCGTTTTAACAGAAGGGATAGCTATAAAATGCATAGAATATTTGGATTATTCACAGCTTGATGACAGAGCAGAAATTGTATATTCAGTATATCCAGTAACCGGGTATCCATCTGAGTAGGCTTACCCTGTACATCGTTGCTGTCCGGCAGAAACCTTGTATCTCCATATTGGGAGTCGCTCTCCATTCCGACATGTCGCCACTCTGAAATTGACTTCTTATTGTCGGAGTGGCGACACTCCCATAGGGGTTAGGGGTTAGGGTTAGGGTTAGAGATAGGGTTAGTGTCGGAATGGAGACATGTCGGAAAGGAGACATGTTGGAGTGGCGGGGTGTAACCCTCCATATTTCCACCTTTGAAAGATTATTTTGTGAATTTTTTGTGAATTTTTTTTTGCATTTTTTTTGCAGTTGCAAAAGTAGGAAAGAATGTGAGCTTGTAGATCGCCTATTGTCACTATTAATTAAGGAACGATTTCTGTGCGTGTTTATAAAAATGGATCCAATGAAAAGTGTTAACAAGAGCTTGTGAGTTGTGACTAAATGAGTACATTGGATCCCTCAGAACGTTGGTTCTTTTAAGACACAAGTGACTGGACATACAAGGTTTTTATCGAACAGCGACAATGTATGCAGGGACGTGCAGAGAATGTTTGAGAGGCAGGGGCTGAAATTTCGAAAAGAGCCATTTGGTGGAAATATCGAAAATGCCGACCTCCAAGCTGCGACGCGTTGTGAGCTTTTTTCGGTGTGTGAAACCACACTGAACTAAGCATAATCAAGTGAATACTGGAGATGTGGCGTAACGGCATGGATTTCTACACAGAGAGGGCAATTCTTTCAACATAAGATGCTGCACTCAAGTTCAGGAGAGTTTGGACAAGGCAATTCTCTTGAATGCTGCCTTCTGGTAACGTGTGGAAAGTGGGGCATCTGGCATTTCTTTCAACATAGTAAAAACTGCATTCATGGTCCGTGGAGAGGGCACTTTTTACAGGGGCTCAAGCCCCCTTTGATGTCTATGCGTGCACGTGCCTGAATGTACGTGAGTCAGCTTTCGTATGTAGAACAACTGGTTCTTATTTGCAACACGGACCCCTAGAACCTCTCCCTCGGATATTTCATCCCACGGATGAAAAGTAAGTGGAGTGGCCGCGGCCAAAACCCAGTCAGCAGCCACTCAACGGTGATGTACAGCACACTGCAGTCACCTCTTCACCTTTTCAGCACTTCTGAGCAGGGGTGTCACACCAAATTCTGGGCCCTGGGTACAAGGGTTCACTCACATTTTGTGCTTTAACTATTGAAAAATAGCAGATATACAAGCTCGCAGAGCGGCACCAAGTGCCGCGCTGCGAGCTTGTAGATCTGCTATTTTTGAAAAATCTTGAAAATGTGCAGTCTTTGACTATTTCAAATCCTTCTAAGGTTTTTTTGAAAAACCTATGTTTCTATGTCAGTGGTGCTCAAACCTTTTCATGTCAAGGACACCCGGAATGATATGTATTTGGCCACGGACCCCCATCTCAAAATATTTTGTTCCAGGGACCCCCCAGAAGCAAAATTTGATAATGTTCGCTTAAGAAATACATTATGTTCAAAGATTTGCACACATTTTCATGACTTTTCAAAAATAGCAGATCTACGAGCTTGCAGCGCGGCACCTGTGAGCTTGTATGTCTGCTATTTTTCAATAGCTAAAGTATAAAATAACTAGGGCCCCTCCACCTTGGGCCCTGGTAACTCAGTCCCATCCCCCCCCCCCCCCCCCCCCCCCCCCCCCCCCGATGACACCCCTGCCTCTGAGAGTGCTGTAACGTGACACAGGGCCCTGAACAGAGGTGTATAGGTGCCGAAACGGAGCGGGGGGGGGTTTGCAGAGCGAAACAGGACGCCCCGCAGCAATATCCCTGGCCATGTAGTATCACTGTAGCATCTCTGTGCACGTGAAATCGCTGCTGTGAGGGTAACCCGAGCTGACAGTATACAGGAAAGCACTCAACGGAAATGAGGTGAATGGTAACTAACAAGGTAAATCGCGTTTAATTACCCCTACACACCCACACACACACACACACACACACATGTGCATGGTGTGCGTAGCTGTGTGCGCATACACGCACATGCACGCACACGCACACACACAGACAGAGACATCTGACCTTTGGTATTTGGTGTTTCACACCAAAAGATTTGTGTACAAAACAATCTAAATCATGCCTCGGTTGAGCTTATCATGTAAGCTGTCTGGAATCTTTGAAATTGTTATTTATTACAGTGTAGAAATTGGGGTCTCAGAAATAAAAATCGTTTCAGATGGTGGTCCGGTTGGAAATAAATTAAGGTTTATATGTGAGAATGGCTGTGTATAGATGTTCTGCAGGATGGAACGGAGAACAGGAAAAGGGACATGAGGACAATGACAATGATCATAGAGGAAAGAGGACAGTTCATGTTGTCAGGGGCGTCACAAGGGGGGGGGGGGGGGGGGGGGGGGTGATTGGGACTGAGTTACCAGGGCCAAAGGTGGAGGGGCCTTAATTATTTAAACTTTAACTATTGAAAAATAGCAGATATACAAGCTCACAGCGCCGCCCTGCCATCTTGTAGATCTGCTATTTTTGAAAAAAATGTGCGCAAATCTTCAGATCTACAAGCTCACAGCGCGGCACTCGGTGCCGCGCTGTGAGCTTGTAGATCCGCTATTTTTTCAATAGTTAAAGCACCCAGGCCCCAGAGTTTGGTGGGACACCCCTGCATGTTGTACTATAGTCTATGACTTCTGGACAGCCGGGCAATTAGTGGCCGTATGTTTACATGTGCAACAGTACATGTAATGTGTAACAGGGCAGCACAACGTGTTCTTCTCAGCCAGTGAGTCTAATCATGTGTAATGCATGTCTCATCCCCTGAACTCAGCATGTAGGGAATTCTTCATAAATGCCCGTTTGTGTGGGATGTGTGTGTGTGTGTGTGTGTGTGTGTGTGTGTGTGTGTGTGTGTGTGTGTGTGTGTGTGTGTGTGTGTGTGTGTGTGTGTGTGTGTGTGTGTGTGTGTGTGTGTGTGTGTGTGTGTGTGTGCGTGTGTGTAGGATTTGGTCTTTCCCAGGCCTCTGGTGGATCGTAGGTATACATCGAGCTCACGCTGCGTCTAACAGTGTTCTGAGACTCATAAAGAGCTTTTGTTTATGCTTGTGTGTGCATGTGCATACACACCACTGTCACTCTCTCTCGGTCTTAAAGGATAGTCAGAGAGTGTGATCAGGCAGACCTCCTCTCTCCACACGCACACGCGCGCACGCACACACGCGCGCACACACACACACACACACACACACACACACACACACACACACACACACAAACACACAAACACACAAACACACTGAAGCTTCAGGGATACTCAGCACATCAACATGTTTGACTGTAATAGCCCTGGGAAATTAGCCTAATCCTCATCCTCACCATGTTTCATTACACGCATGATTAGTTTAGGACAGTGGTTCTCAACCTGTGGGTCAGGACCCCCAGGGAGGTCCCCAAATTATTTTCGGGGGTCTCCCCAGATGATTACCTTGATATGCAACATTGTTTTCTCGCTCAACAGTAAACAAACCAACATACAGTTTAAGTGTATAGAGGGTATCTGCACATCTCTAAAGTGACAATTGGAGAACTTTTTAATACCTCTAAAATGACAAATTAAACATTGTCCAAATTGTCAAACAGTGGCAGAAATTGTGAGAATAGCCGATTCTACGTGCTCATCTACGTGCTCACAACGCCTCGCAACGCGAGGCGTTGTGAGCAAGTAAATCTGCTATTTTCAAAATAGAACCGTGTTATACAAAATGTAATGCCTCAACTCTTAGTGCTCGTCAGGGTGGGGGGTCCCCAGTTCAAATATGATTATTTTGGGGGTCACGGCCTGAAAAGGTTGAGGACCACTGGTTTAGGAGAAACTCTAGCACTCTGTGATGACGGTGCAGAGAACACACCCGCTGGGAAACCCCACTCGACTGACCAGGTACACTGAATACCTGGTCTGAATGCCTTTGCCCTGGGAAACCCCAACTGACCGAACAGCTACATAGTAAAAGCCTGAGCCTGTTAGTTTGACTCTGAGAGTAATGTATACAAATGTTTTGATTGATTGATTGAATAATTTATTAGAAGATTGCAATAGAAACAAGTACAGTTTCATGACAGTACAAATCACTGGTACAAGGTCAACTAAAAGGAGATCCTAGAAAGCCGAAGCTTATTTCCACAGGAACCACACTTTAAGTATCTCATATAACATTGAAAGACAGACGGATAGAACATAGTACTTTATCTAGGATAATCTCAATTTCACGGGTAGCAGCCGCCTGAAGGTGACTTTTCATACCGATTTTGAAGGAGGCTAGGGATTTGCTCTCCTTTAAGGCTTGTGTAAGCAAATGAACTCTTAAAAGTCAATTTGTTACAAGTTACAAATGGACACACTGAGGATTTTATTGTGCTTTCCCCTGGGAAACTCCAACTCCAACTTTCTTTTTCCCCCTGGGGAACGCCTACTGTCCAGCTACAGTACATGGGTTATTTTTACTCAACCATTTCCATCCATTAGCTTAGATTTGTAACTCCTGAGTTATATACAGAACACTGAGGATTGTATTGGAACTGTGCGTGCGTGCATCTATCTGCTGCCTTCATAATTACCACGGGCGTCATAAGGGGAGGAAAAGTGGGACTGAGTTACTAGGGCCCAAGGTGGAGGGGCCTTAATTATTTTATACTTTAGCTATTGAAAAATAGCAGATCTACAAGCTCCGCTGCGAGCTTGTAGATCTGCTATTTTTTGAAAAAGTTGTGAGAATGTGTGCAAATCTTTGAATATATGTATTTTTTTTAAGCGAACATTTGTAACTCAAATTTTGCTTCTGGGTGGTCCCTGGAACTAAATATTTTGAGATGAGGGGTCCGTGGCCAAATACATATCATTTTGGGGGTCCTTCACATGAAACAGTTTGAGCACCACTGACATAGAAACATAGGTTTTTCAAAAAACCTTAGAAGGATTTGAAATATTCAAAGCTTGCTGTGAGCTTGTATATCTGCTATTTTTCAATAGTTAAAGCACAAAATAATTGAAGTGAATCCTTGTACCCAGGGCCCACAATTAGGTGCGACACCCCTGTGTGCATGTGTGTGTGTGTGTGTGCGTGCGTGCGTGTGTGTGTGTGCGTACTGCGTGCATTAGTGCGTGTGTTTGTCTATTGTGTTCATAATTACTTTTTTAGTGCTTATGATGCAATTTTTTGGGGACAAGTGACAGATTATTCTCATCGCAAGAGGAAAATCCTCTTCTATCTATTGTGCGTTATGGCAGTGCACTCCAGTTCAGAGCCAGTGAACGCTCCTTAATTGCCCTTGTTATCGTCACTGTCGGTGAGGTCACGTATTTGATTATGTGGTGAGGTCACACCGATCGCTTGGATTTGTGTCAACGCCCTTTGATTATCACCATCATAAACGTTTATGATGGACTCGTAGTCCATTCAAAGAAAGCTCATGTGCCATGCAAGGGTGGTTAAAGGCCATCGACGTGCATACTGTATAAATCAGAGGTTATCCACTTAAAGGAGTAGTTCGCCCCTAAAATGACTTTTTTTCTATTGATTAGTCATGCCATGGAGACTAGAGTTCAATAATATTTTTAGTTTTTTGTCGCATTCCTAAGACAAAAATGTGATAACAATAAATGTATCCCCATCCGGAATCAATGGGGGTAAATTTACTCGAATCAAGTTTGTGTCTTAGGAATGTGACAAAAAACTAAAAATATTATTGAACTCTACTCTCCATGGCATGACTAATCAATAGAAAAAAAGTCATTTTGGGGGTGAACTACTCCTTTAAGCCCTATTTTCAATCTACAAGCTCACAATGCAACATCGCGTTGTGAGCTTCAGCTTCAGCTTTGTATTTATTGTGACATAAATGATATTGAGAATGAGTTCCACTTTATGTACAACTGCCCTTTGTTTCATGAGCTACGTCTAAGATTATTTAATAAGTGTAAAAACCTAGATTTGATATGGTTAAGTGACGCAGAGAGACTTGGTTGGATTTTTGAACACACAATATTTGCACTGGTAGAATACTTAGAGAAAGCATGGGACAAACGGACAAAGTTTTTTTGGCATTTCCTTTTCTTTTTTTTCTTTTCTTTTTCTTTTATTATTGATGTGCAGTCTCCAGTAAATGAATGTGGTATTGTTTATTCATGTTTGGTGTCTTATAATCCCGTAAGGGATGGGTCTTTTGACAAGACACGAAAATAAAAATTCATTCATTCATTCATTCATTCATTCATTCATGCATTCATTCATTCATTCATTTATTCATATAGATCATGTTAAGGACAACAATGGAAATAAAAAGATAAATAAAAAGGTATCTATTTTCGCAAAGAAGACCTCTAATTTTGTTGATTGATTGATTGATTGAATGATTGACATTTTATTTTTGAAGATACAACACACACCTAAGTTCTAAGGACCAGTAAGACTCCCTAATCGGGAGATAAGCGACCGTCAGGTCGCATACACAAACTTTAGAAGGCAATGGTAGCCAATCAGGAGGGAATATGGGAAATGGGACAGATCCATGTTGATGACATGACTTTAGAGATAATGTCTACCGCTTTAAGTGATTTTAGGGCTAAATCTGTAGGAGCAGTGTTCAAAAATGTGTCTTGCAAGAATGGGCCTCATGGTGGCGCTAGAAGAGGGCCATGTGAGAAATGAGGGGTTTGGCAGCCAAGGAGTGTGTGTGCAAAGTTTGGCATGGATCGGGGCAACGGTGGCGGAGATATGAGTAGGGGAAAAGTGTGACGTGAAGGACAGACTGACGGACGGACGAACGGACTGACAGATGGACGGACAGCCGGTGGAGGTTTTGATAGTAACTGCTACCTGACGGTCGCAATAAACACATTTACAATTGTGTTGTCTTGGCGCTCTGGTGCATATGTGTGTGTAGTGTGTGAGTGTTTGTTTTGTGAGTGCGTCTGCATGCGTGCATGAGCATGCTTGCCACATAAAGGGGTTTGGGGGCATTCATGCAATAGAAACACAGACAATGGAAATACAATGAAATAGAATGCAATTACATAAAAAAAACAAATGTTCCAATTACGTAAAAACAAAAGCTCTCGTGTTCCAATTCCGTTCAACCACGTGCCGTACAGTACAAAGAAAGTCTTAAAGGTGCGACAATTTGAACACCTCCAAACATGCCCCCGCTCGTCATGCTCATAAATCTATTTCTGTTTATACTGTAACAGATGGGGGGAGGTTGGGGGGGCACCCTCCACTGCGTCACCTCAATCCCCTCTCTGCACCCGCATACCGTTCCAGCTCTCTGATTCATTTGATCGGCTTGGCACGGCCGTCAAAAGGGGATTTCGAAGATTATTAGACTTGCCGTACGTAAACAACTGTTGCCAGCAGTTATTGAGTCATCGCCCCGTAACCAAATCACAGCTGAGCTGAAATCACAGCTGAGCTGAAATCATGAGTTACAGCTCGTTTAGTAACCAAAGTATGAATGCGGGAAAGAGGCCAAGTGCCAGTTAAGAAACACGTCCAAGAATGCTCTCTAGGCTCTCTAGCGTGCGTGCGTGCGTGCGTGCGTGCGTGCGTGCGCGTGCGTGTGTGTGTGTGTGTGTGTCTCACTGTTGCCAGATTTTGAGATAGAAATAAGCGACCAAGGCCATGAAAACAAGCCCAAAAGATGCAATGAACTTTAACCATTTTGATTGATTGATTACTTTATTCACAGTTTGCAAAGACAAGCACAGGAGAGTGCAGTACAATACATGGTCTGCTAATAGGACTTTAAACCCAAGAAAGCCTATGGCTTGTTTCCATTGGGGTCCTTTGTACTCAATTCATCGTTAAACCTATACATACAAGCTCACAACCCGTCACAATGCAGTACTTTGTGATCTTGTAGATCTGCTGTTTTCAAAATAAAACAAGTAAAACATTTTGTATAGGCTATATTCTTTTATTTTTATTTTAACAACACAAATCTAGTGTGGGGGTCCCTGGCACAAACTATTTCCAGATGGGGTGGTCCGCAGACAAATACATATTGTTTTGGGGGTCCTTGACATGAAAATGTTTGAGAAGAACTCATTTAAACAACAAATAACTAACTGCACTTTAGAAACAAGCCGCAAAATGCAACAATATTTACAAGCAACTTTACAGAATAAGCAGACATGGCAACCCTGTGTGTGTGTGTGTGTGTGTGTGTGTGTGTGTGTGTGTGTGTGTGTGTGTGTGTGTGTGTGTGTGTGTGTGTGTGTGTGTGTGTGTGTGTGTGTGTGTGTGTGTGTGTGTGTGTGTGTGTGTGTGTGGCCTACTTTTTTATTACTTCTACACGTGAGGGCCAAATGACCCCACAAGTACAGTAGAATGTGAATATGGGCCTAATAGACACAGACCTTGACCTCACCAGGGAAATGGTTGTTTTTTTTAAGGCTAAAACGTGTAATATGGGCTATTTTTGGTGCGCGGCGCGCAACTAAGTACAGCTCAAGCTTCAGGGTCATGGCTAAAGATGGCAAAGAAGTTGTGAAAATTGGCGTTTATATAATTGCAGTTCTCAAAATGAACGTTGATGTCCTCACAAGAATAGTGTGTTGATTAGTGTGTGTGTGTGTGTGTGTGTGTGTGTGTGTGTGTGTGTGTGTGTGTGTGTGTGTGTGTGTGTGTGTGTGTGTGTGTGTGTGTGTGTGTGTGTGTGTGTGTGTGTGTGTGTGTGTGTGTGCAGGAACGTGCAGAGAATGTTAGAGAGGCAGGGGCTGACATTTGTAAAGGAGCCTTTTGGTGGAAATATCAAAAATAGCAGACCACCAAGCTCACAACGCGTTGCGCTGCGACGCGTTGTGAGCTTGGAGGTCGGCTATTTTCGGTGCTTGAAACCACATTAAACTAAGTATAATCAAGTGAAACTGGAGATGTGGCGTAACGGCATGGATTTCTACACAGAGAGGGCAATTCTTTCAACATAAGACGCTGCATTCAAGTTCATGAGAGTTTGGACAAGGTCATTCTCTTGATTGCTGCCTTCAGGTATGGCATGGAAAGAGGGGCATTTGCATTTCTTTCACCATAATAAAAGAAATGCATTCATTGTCTGGAGAGGGAACTTTTTTACAGACAGATTGAAGGGCAGGGGCTCAATCCCCCTTTGATGTCTATGTGTGCACGTGCCTATGTGTGTGTGTGTCTCACAGAGAGGTAAGACTGGTTTTTCTTGCCCTGCGGTAATCCTCTCCATTGGGTGGCATCATGTGCGTTGGCAGACAGAGAGCCTGGGATGTGACGAGTCAGACTACTTTGCAATCCAATCTGCCTTCAGGGGTGTTGCTTTTTTATTCTTTTCAACAGAACTGCACTCTCAGTTTCAGGACTTCTCCTTTACAGTCTTCTTTAACATATTCTCTGGTTGGTTGTCATGGGAGTCATCAATATGTATGTAGATAGATGGATAGATAGATAGATAGATAGATGATACCTTTATTATCCCAAGGGGGGAAATCATTCGCCCATGCAGTGGCAGCACAGCAGTATAATGATATTTACAAAGTTACAGACAAGTATGAAAAGAATAAAAAAAGAACAGAGTACAGTAACGAGCAAGGTACAACAAAGAAAGGGAACGAAGAATATATCGTCACTGTCGGGCAGAAACCTCGTATCTCCAAGTTTGTATGTTTTTTCACCAAGTAAAGCCCTGCTTCATCATACAAGGCTGTCGCACAAAAGTAGTGAAAACAGCCGATCTACAAGCACACAACGCCTCGCACTGCAAAACGAACGATCTTGGACATACAAGGTTTCCACTCGACAAACTGTCAATGGTCAACGTGAAACAGCCAACTTGAACAAAACAAGTAATCCACTATAATACAGTGCCCAAACAAAGGTGTCCATAACAGTCAATGCTAGTCAGTGCTACAAGTATCTCACCACCATGTCAAACACAAGCAAAATACTGTACGTGGACAAATGTATCCGTGGCAAGACTTCATCTTGTCCATGGCAAATTTTAGATTTTATTTTTTACACACCACTATAATGTTCTTATTTTTCTTATGTGCTTCTGCCTGGTAATATTATTCTCCACTCAATGTTGTATGTCCGTGGTAAAAAATCTAATTTTGACAAAAAAAAAGTCCATGCAAGCCAGCATGGCAATGACCCCTGGTCCTATAAATAAACTCCCCCTGAACCTCCTGAAACTTTCTGTTCTCTCTTTTTTCTTTTTTGAGTTGGAGTTCCTGCTTCCTGCGGAGATGCGCACACGTGCACACACTGGCACTGACGACAACAATAATTTGGCAGCCTTAAACAGAGGCGTCGGTTCAGAAAAAGCTAAGGTATGGCAACATGACTGGTGTCTTGCGCGCGTTCAAGACACCAGTCATGTTGCCATAGGTTTGGCCCCCAGTTACATTTTAGACATGCTGAATCCATATGAGCCTGTGCGTCCTCTTAGGTCGTCGGATAGGGGTCTCCTGACCCCATACACTGCTAACCTCGTCACCAGGGGTGATCGGGCCTTCACAGCCCAGGCACCTCGCCTCTGGAATGCCCTGCCCCAGGAACTGAGGGATGCAAACTCTATAGCATCTTTTAAAACACTTCTGAAAACCTACCTCTACACCAAGGCCTTCCCTTAGATTACTTGTTTATTGTTTTTATTGTTATTTTTATTATTCTTTTGTTGTAATGATTTTATTGCTGCTTATTTGATGCACTGTATTTTTTGCTACTGTAAAGCACTTTGTAACGTTGTTTTGAAAAGCGCTTTATAAATAAAGTTTATTATTATTATTATACCTTAGCAACAGGCATGATACATTTATTTTAAGAGGTACATTCTATTTTTTTCCCCCGTTTCTACGGTTTCTTGGGCTGGATATGGCAGCCTGGAACAGTTGTTCAAGTGCAGCTAAACTTGGAGTGTTATAGTAAACGTGCCACAATTAACAATAATGCATTGCACCTGTACCATTTTGTCAAGATGGGGAGAATACAAGTGTGGAAAATATCATTATAATACCTTGTTAAAGTGACCATTTTGTAAAATTTTGCATTAGTTATTTTACTGTAATTTAACAACATAATAACCAGAACAGATAGACAAAGAGACATTCATGGATTTATATTTAAAAGTAACTTTTATGTTCCCCCCTGGACCCAGGGTATGGCAGCTGCATACCCCTTTCATACCCAATTGACGCCCCTGAGATACAGTTACAGGCTCCAAATATAATAACCTGATAATAACAAGCGACGCAGACCGACGCACGCGTCGCCAGTGGCGTCAGTTCAGCAAAAGCTAAGGTATGGCAACATGACACCAGTCATGTTGCCATACCTTAGCAACAGGCATGATGAATTTATTTTAATATTAAAGTACATTTAATATTTTTAATAATAATGTAGCCAGGCTTTGGCAGCTGCCATGCCTTGCCATACCCAAATGACGCCTCTGCGCGTCGCACGTGTTTTCCCTGAAATTCCACAGCTGCTATTTCTGCCAGCAACAAGCAGGCGTCGCAGCGAGAAGCTGCGAGAATGACCGGACTGACTGACTGTCAGTCGGCGTCTCTGACGTTGGTTGGTTTGATGGTCTTGTGTTGCACTTAATGCTCAAATCAGATTTACCAGTTCAGAGCAATGATGTCATTGTCAGACAGTCAGTGTGACAGTCACCTCCCTCCTGGCGAGACTGTCGAGGAGGGGGGTGGTGGGTGAGGGGTGTCTGGAGGAAACGGGGGAGCGGCGGAGTGGGTGGGTGAGAAAGAGGGAGGGGAGAGAGAGAGAGAGAGAGAGAGAGAGAGAGAGAGAGAGAGAGAGAGAGAGTAATAAATGTGTAAAAAATGTGCAATATGGAAATATTGCAAAGGTAGGCTTAGGCTACATGTAAAAGTAGCCTTTGTGTAGTATTGGTGTCAAAAAAGTAGAAACACGTGTTTTCAAATTACATCTCAGAGGAAAATATTCTACTTTTAGTAGTGGAGTAGAAGTAAAATGACTGGAAATCTAAACATTTTACTGAAGTACAGTACTTAAGTAAATGTACTTTGTCACTTTACACCAGAGAGAGAGAGAGAGAGAGAGAGAGAGAGAAGAGGCGTCAATTGGGTATGGCAAGCTATGGCAGCTGCCATACCCTGGCTACTAGGGGGGAAATAATAAAATGTACTGTAATCGTGGCTGTTGCTAAGGTATGTCTTAAGACACCAGTGATGTTGCCATACCTTAGCTTTTTCTGAACTGACGCCGCTGAGAGAGAGAGAGAAGGAGGAGGGACAGTTTCAGGTGCGCTCTTCTCTTTCAACGGGAGTTTCACAACATACATTACACGCTAGGCTGGTTTAGAGACAGACAGTGCAGTGCAGTGATCAGTGCGAGCATAGAGTTAATAAAGAGTGGAGTCGGCACAGTTTGAATGGACAGACTTATGAGAGCAGACAGCGGACCTACGCTCTACCGGAGACACGATCACAACAACAACAATTATAATGCACTGGGAACAGTTACTCCGTCTGAGGAATGGCAAGGTGAGCTGATTAGCGAAGATAGATCACGGATCGATTATTGTTTTGCGTGTCTGATCAGACGTTCAGACACGCAAACTTCATGAAACAATAATCCGGTTTTCCCTGCAGTGCGGTTTATGTGTGACGGTGCTGTGTGTCGCTCGCCGAAAATAGCTGTTCTACAGGCTCACATTTGCGTCGCGAATGCGGCGCGTTTTGAGCTTGTCTTGTAGGTCGAATATTTTTGTTAGACTTGAAGTTAGGGATGGTTTATTTTGAACGTCTCATTCATTTAAACTGTGGTGGAAAATCTACTCAAATGTTTTTACTGAATTAAAAGTAGGTCCTCCTTTCAATCAATGCTGCAATGTAGAAAATACTCCGGAAAGGTAGGCTATAAAAGTACAAAAGTATTTGTATCAAAATGTACTTAAAGTACCAAAAGTAAAAGTAGGCCTACTCATTAGGCAGAATGTCCCATTTTCAGGATGCATTTTCAGGATGCAGTCAATGTTTTGTAATGATATTAAAAATCTAGAAAGTAACTAGTAGACCTAACTAACGTTTTCAAATAAATGTAGCAGAGTAAAAGTACAATATTTGACTCAGATAAATTATGTAGTGGAGTAAAAGTAAAAGTATTGGAAAATGGAAATACTCAAGTAAAGTACAAATGCCTCTATATTGTACTTACAGTACTTGAGAAAGTGAACGGGACACAAAGTTCTAAAAAGTTGAGTTTAGTATTTTTGTTTTTGTCTTATATATATTTTATTGAGTTGTTTGGCACAGTTTGTGATAATTACAACAAGCTGAGTATTAGGCTATGCAGCCTACATTACACCTTTACTTACCGGATACAGTAGCCTACAGGGTCTCTTGTGTGTCTTGTCTCGCCTGTCAGTCATCAGTTAGTCATGAATGATATTGTATGCTTGCAGGTGCAGGCTGAGTGAGTGAGTAGCTGACTGGTGTTTTATACTTTTACCAATTTTTGGCAAACAACCCTGATCACCTGATTGCGTAGGTAGAGAGATGTAGGGTAGGGCTTTGTAGGTGGATGCACACAGTCAGGGGCGTCACAAGGTGGGGGAAAGTGGGACTGAGTTACTAGGGCCCAAGGTGGAGGGGCATGGAATTATGTTATACTTTAGCTATTGAAAAATCGCAGATCCACAAGCTCACAGCTGCGAGCTTGTAGATCTGCTATTTTTGAAAAGTCGTGAAAATGTGTGCAAATCTTTGAAGATATGTATTTTTTAAGCGAGCATTTGTACCTCAAACTTTGCTTCTGGGCCAGGTCCCTGGAACTAAATATTTTGAGATGGGGGTCCGTGGCAAAATACATGTCATTTTGGGGGTCCTTTACATGAAAATAGTTTGAGCACCACTGACATAGAAACATAGGTTTTTCAAAGAACCTTAGAAGGATTTGAAATGTTCAAAGACTTTTTCATGATTTTCACGATCAAAAATAGCAGATCTTCAAGCTCGCAGCGTGGCACTCAGTGCCGCGCTGCGAGCTTGTATATCTACTATTTTTCAATAGTTTAAGTACCCAGGGCCCAGAATTTGGTGCAACACTCCTGCATACAGTGGGGCCCTGCGGGCATTGTAACTCAATAGAGATTATATAGCCTACTCCTCCTGTCAGTCCTGCCTGGCATTGTGCAGCCCTATCGTGCCCCGAGGGCATCCCGTTAGATTCGGCTGCTTATTATTTGTGTTCGGGTCACTTTGGAACACAGCATAATGGGATGGCATGTGTTTTGTCTTGTGAGCAGTTAAGAAAATCAACACACGTCGCCATTGTCTCTGACGATTGTGGGCCAGTGGTTCAGATTGGTTGGTTCACCTTCTTAGGTCAGTTATGTGAAATGGAACAGCCAAGCTTTCCAGAAGGTGTGTTTTTTTATGTGTGTGTGCTTGGTGAGCTATTGTGGGCAGAGGCGTCACAAGGGGGGGAAAGTGGGACTGAGTTACTAGGGCCCAAGCTGGACGGGCCTGTCTTTAGCTATTGAAAAATAGCAGATCTACAAGCTCACAGTGCCGTGCTGTGAGCTTGTAGATCTGCTATTTTTGAAAAGTCGTGAAAATGTATGCAAATCTTTGCATATATGTACTTTTAAAGCGAACATTTGTAACACAAATTTTGCTTCTGGGCTGGGTCTCTGGAACTAAATATTTTGAGATGGGGGTCCGTGGCCAAATACATATCATTTTGGGGGTCCTTCACATGAAAATATTTGAGCACCACTGACATTAGGTCAGGTGACTTAGGTTTTTCAAAAAAGACTTCCACAAGTTTTCACGATTTCTCAAAAATAGCAGATCTACAAGCTCGCAGCGCGGCACTCGGTGCCGCGCTGTGAGCTTGTATATCTGCTATTTTTCAATTGTCAAAGCACAAAATAATCCAGTGAATCCTTGTACCCACCCAGGGCCCAGAATTTGGTGCGACACCCCTGATCGGGGGATAGAAAACTGTGTCAGGTCAAGAGCCTGAAAAAGAGCCACATGCATGTATTCCTGATCTGTGTGAAACGGGCAGGTCACAAATCCCAACGTCCTGGAGGTGAATCATGCCCTATATTGGAGCTCACTGGACCGAAAACTAAATAAATGAGGGGATTTGGTTGCTTCCGTAACTGTATCATCCACCGCTCACCTATTTAACCAGCGTCGGTGCTCGATTCACCATTGCCTCCGCTGTTAGTCCAACAAAGTATCGATTCTCTTGGCATTTCATAAGAAATGGATTCGACTTCTGCTTTTCATTTTATTGTTATTTTGTTATCCTTGCATGCAAAAACGATAGTTATTGTCTGTCTTCCTGTTTGGAAGCGTTTCTTTGACTGCAAGTGATCCCCTCAGTGGAAACTGACCTCACAGATTGACAAAGCAGAAGTCAAGAGACATTTTGGTCTACACCAGCAAAAAATGACAGTTCACAGTAATAGACCGATAATCAGAAAAAAACATTTAATTAAAATCCCACCGGACCTATTTTGGGAGAAGACATTCAGGGAAAATAGCAGATCTACAAGCTGTGACCCCGTGGATCGAAAACTTTTCGCAAAGGAATTTGCTGTAAGAAAATCAGTCGGTCTAGAGCAGTGGTTCTCAACCTTTTCAGGCCGCGACCCCCAAAATAATCATATTTTAACTGGGGACCCCCCCACCCTGACGAACACTAAGAGTTGAGGCATTACATTTTGTATAACATGGTTCTATTGTGAAAATGGCCAATCTACATGCTCACAACGCCTCGCAAAGCAAGGCGTTGTGAGCATGTCAGATCTTCTATTTTCATAATTTCTGCCTTTAACATTTCACAATTTGGCCAATGTTTAATTTGTCATTTTCGAGGTCTTAAAAAGTCCTTAAATTGTCATTTTAGAAATGTGCATAAACCCTCTATACACTTAAACGTTATGTTGGTTTGTTTACTGTTGAGTGAGAAAACAATGTTGCACATTAAAGGAGCTATAGTCAACTTTTTCATTGTAGGTGTACATCCTAGTCTACAGACTAGGATGTAAACAAAGTACGGGCCCTGTAAATGTAAACAAAGGGCCAAAATGATTATTTTATCATTATTTTACGCTTTTTGTGGTCATTTTTTAATTGAAACACATATATGAAGCTTATTTTTTTATAAAATATTTTCGAAACATTATTTTTATTTTAGCATCCGTTTTTCAAGAAAAAGTTGACTATAGCTCCTTTAAGCTAATCATCTGGACACCCCCCCCCCCCCCCAAATCATTTGGGGACCCCTCTGGGGGGTCCCGACCCACAGGTTGAGAACCACTGCTCTAGTATAGACCCCTGGGGGACTCTGGTCAACAGGGTTAAAGTGATTCATCCTTATTCTTTTTTCCGCTCCATTCTTCTTTCGCAACGTCTTCCTCTGACTCACACGACCGCTTCCCGTTCTTTCCCTTTCCGTCCCCTCCAGATCGACCGGTTGGAGGTGAGTGGGCTGGTGCAGAGCCCGCTGGGCTTGTCGTGCGGGGCGGACAGCTCTTTCTCGGGCGGCGAGGATGGCGCGCTGGACCCGCAGCGCACCAAGCAGGCCATCGCCCAGCTGCAGCAGAAGATCCTCAAGCTCACGGAGCAGATCAAGATCGAGCAGACGGCCAGGGACGACAACGTGGCCGAGTACCTCAAGCTGGCCAACAACGCCGACAAGCAGCAAAGCGGACGCATCAAACAGGTGGGAGGGAGGAAGCAGTGCTGTCCATGAGGAGATTAAATACAGTAAAGATGCACAGTGAAATCATAGATAGATAGATAGATAGATACCTTTATTATCCCAAGGGGGAAAATTAGTTGCCCAGAGGCAGCACAGCAGTATAAGGTTATTTACAAAGTTACAGAGAAGTATGAAAAAGATAAAAAGAAAAAACAAGAACAGAGTACAGTAGGTACAGTAAGAGCAAGGTACAACAGGAAAGGGAACAAATAATATATATACATAGTGTCCTAAAGCACGACTATCAATATAATACAGTGCCCAAATCAAAGTGACCATAACAGTCAATAGTGGCGTTTCCATAAAGCCACTTTTTGCGCATTAACGGCTTATTCGCAAAATGTTTTTATGGAAACACTTCAAAATGCGAATAAACTTTCATTATCCGCAAAAAAAGTTATCCGCTTGGAGGAGGAGGATTTTGAGCCTTTATCGAATAAACTAAATGCGCAAAAGTGAATGGAAACGGGTCAGACAATAAATGCGAATAGATTATGATGTTCTAGGTCCATTTCCCCTGCCGCTTTACGTCCATGGTATAGCGTTAGCCCACAAAACAAACCGGTTGTTTGTTACACACGGAGTGACGCGGACCGTGTGTAAATTCCTCCCGTTATCACCTCAAGCCATCGGTGGCGAACCCTTCCTCATCCCACGGTGTTGCGTGCCTGAAGTGCCCAATCTCCAAGCTCAGAGCAGCTCGTATCCACGTCTCAGCGCCGCGTTGTGAGCTTGCAGATCGGCCACCTGACCTTCCAGAGGACGCTGAAACTTGTAGGATGAGCAATGTGTGCAGCGAAGCGACCGCGGTTTTCCCGGTGAACCGGTAGCTTTATGTATTGAGAGGTACTCTTGCCAATTTCGTAAGAGACTCGTCGCCAATTGTAATATATTTAAAAGTTATTTGGGGCTATGATGATGACTGATAACCCCTTCTTCCCACTACTAGACAGCGACCGAGTCACATCAGTCAGACGTGCAGACGGTGCAGTGCTCAGGTTCGGTCTGAACAAAATCAGCCCGATCAACTCTTGCGACCGTCGCTAATTCGAATGACACCCGCAAATGGAAACATGCTAAATTCGCTCGTCTTAATGCGTATTTCTGATAATTCGCTTCCCTAATTCGAATAAGTTTATGGAAACATGGCTAAAGCTAGTTAGTGCAACAAGTATCTCTACATCATGTCAAACACATACTAAAAAAAACTACTAACACAACCTAATAGTGCAGTGTCCTCTGTGTTAAAGGACAACTTCACCTCTGGGACAACCAGATCTTATTTTATTGTTGTTTGGGACACGATCAACACAATCCTGGGTTATTTATTTTATATATGACCAGTTGTTGCATGCTGAAATACTAAAATATCTAAAAACAGATTGAACACAAAAAATAACTTGTGTTGATCGTGTTCCAAAAAACAATAAAATAAGATCTGGTTGTCCCAGAGGTGAAGTGGTCTTTTAAGTCTGAGAGTGTATTCTCACTATTTTTTAAGTATTTTTTGAAAGCATGTACTTTTGAATACTACGTAATTTATAAGTATTTTTAAAAGCATGTTCCCAAGTACAAATTTGATTGAGCAATTTTTACTTTCAATATTTAACCAGTAGTATATAATAGTATAGTACTATTACTTCTCAAGACTCAAGTAATGGGCTTGAGTACTTTGCACTGCTCTTTGCTAACACAACACCCTTTTCTGCTGGCCCCGGCAGGTCTTTGAGAAGAAGAACCAGAAGTCGGCTCAGACCATCCAGCAGCTGCAGCGCAAGCTGGAGCACTACCACCGCAAGCTGCGCGAGGTGGAGAGCAACGGCATCCCGCGGCAGCCCAAGGACGTGCTGCGCGACATGCAGCAGGGCCTGAAGGACGTGGGGGCCAAGGTGACCGGCTTCAGCGAGGGAGTGGTGGACAGCGTTAAGGGAGGTCTCTCCAGCTTCTCCCAGGTAGGGGACACGGGACGATAAGCAGTGTTGGGGAAGTTAAAGTTCCATGTAAAAACTATGATATTCCTGGCCAGGAAGTTGTCCCAGGCTCAGAATCTGAGCTGGGACAATACCGGATGTAGAGCCCTGTGCAAACCTTCAAAACATTCATAAAATAGAAACCAAACAAACTACAACAATTTGCAGCCCATGTTTTGAGGTGAATCCTACCAGACTACTCGTCAAGTAACTGAGAAACCTTTTGGGTCATTTTTGGCTCTAGTTACAAGTTACAAGAAGTTACAAGCGAAGTTATAATTTTACATTAAAGTTTTGTTAAGATTGACAATCAACAGATCATAATTTTCTTATTCTGTTAACCTTATTTTAGGAACACAGATGTTTACTAAAGAAAATGTAAACCTTTTCGAAATAAAACATAAAACTCAGTTGAGAGACATATTTCTATTGGCATGTGACTTTTTTTTGTAGGATTTTATATTTATACTATTATACTTTTTCACAATAACCCTGATATGACATTTTCACACCCGCCCTCCCCAGGCCACGCACTCGGCCGCCGGCGCCGTGGTCTCCAAGCCGCGGGAGATCGCCTCGCTCATCCGCAACAAGTTCGGCAGCGCCGACAACATCTCCTCGCTGGACGACCCCGCCGCCGCGGTGGGGGACGACGGCGTCGTCGTCCCGGGGGGAGCCGGCGGCGGATCCCGCTCGCTGAGCCGCGACGGGCAGCACCACCACCACCACCTGCAGTCCTCCAGCCCCAAGTACGGCAGTGAGGACGACTGCTCCAGCGCCACGTCGGGCTCGGCGGGGGCCAACAGCATCACGGGGGCCCCCGGGGGACCCCCCAGCTCCAAGGGCAACACGCTGGAGCGGAGCCAGAGCTCCAGCCTGGACATGCTGCTGCAGGAGGTGGCAGAGCTGCGGGAGGGCCAGGGCCGCCTGGAGGAGAGCCTGGAGGGCCTGAAGAGCCACTACCAGAGGGACTACACCGTCATCATGCAGGCCCTGCAGGAGGAGCGCTTCAGGTACGAGACACGAGGGAGAGAGGGAGAGACCTTTTTTTTACTTTTTTACAACTCATTTATTCATAAAAGTGTTTGCTACATTAGTTAAAATGCTAAATGGTGCATTTATATAGCACCTTTATCCAAGGCGCTTTACATAGATTGTGCATTACATTTCACACACACATTCATACACCGATGGCAGAGTAAAGCCCTTTGCACACAGGACAGTTGCGTTTTTTTCGTTTGCGGCATGAATAAAACGCATTGGATTTGGTGTGCAAGGCTGTGCGGAATCGGCGCTGCGGATCCAAAAAGGAGTCATAAAAGGAGTGATGAGTTTTTTACCGCATGCGACAAGACGCACGAATCGAACTGGGTTCGATCGAGAAAAAAACGCACGGCGGCAGCCACTCGTCGCACGGCTAATTCGGAGCCGGTGTGCATGAGGTCATAGAGAATCATTGTTTTCTTTTCAAAACATGATATTGTCCGTTTTATCCGTGCGGTTAAACGCGCCTGTGTGCAAAGGGCTTAAACCATGCAAGGCACCAACCTGCTCACAAGGAGCAACTAGGGGTTCAGAGTCTTGCTTAAGGACTCTTCCACACAAACTCTGGGGGAGCCCGGGATCGAACTAGGAACCCTCCTCATAACTTAACCCTTTTAGGCCTAGAATTATTTAATGATTCGAAAAATAGCAGATATACAAGCCTTTTTTACTAGTTAAAGCATAAAATAATAATACGCAATAATGCGAATCCGGTCTAGATGGCTGAATCATATCATGTGCATGACGAAGGAATCCCTTTAAAGTCAGACGATACGTAATCCCTATTCCCTATCCCTAGATGATGCACATGGAGAAATACACCTGAGCAAGCTCTGCCCACTTATATTGTACTTTCGTAGGGTTATCGGCACTATCAGCGCAGTTTGTGGACTGAGGATTGCCTTTTCATTAACCCAACATAAACTGGAGATAAAGAACAAACCTTGACCCAGCCCAGAGTGCATACTTTTCCACTTATAGTCAATATTTAGGTTTTACTACATAGATGATAATTGCCATATAATTATCCATTATCAGACAACAACAGCATTAATGTTACTATATGTATCTACCCAAAAGGGTAATATTACATTTACACCAGTGCATGTTATATGAACCACTATACCGGTGGTTCTCAATCTATGGGTCGGGACCCCCAGGGAGGTCCCCAAATTATTTTGGGGGGTCCCCAGATGATTAACTTAATGTGCAACATTGTTTTCTCGCTCAACAGTAAACACACCATCATAAAGTTTAAGTGTATAGAGGGTATCTGCACATTTCTAAAGTGACAATTTAAGGACATTTTAAACACCTCTAAAATGACAAATTAAACTTTGGCCAAATTGTCTAATATCAGAGGCAGAAATTGTGAATGCGACGCGTTGTGAGCATGTAGATCTGCTATTTTCACAATAGAACCGTGTCATACAAAATGTAATGCCTCAAATGCCTCAAGTGCTCGTAGGGTGGGGGGTCCCCAGTTAAAATATGATTATTTTGGGGGTCGCGGCCTGAAAAGGTTGAGAACCACTGCACTATACTACTGGCTAAAGAACAATAGTTCTGCTCAGAAGTTTACGTTTTAACCGAGATCTCTATGAAGGATGCTGGTGACGGACGCATAAACACCTCAGCTGTCCATCGACCACATCGAGGTTCACAGGTTATATCAGCCGTCGTGGTCAGCAGCACACCTCTGAACTCCAACTCACAGATGTCTTCCCCACAAGCCATGTTTATGTTTTCGTCTACCCGTGGGTCTGCCTCTCTTGTGGGCACTCACCCTTTAGCGCTTAAACAAACCACCGACATTCCTCCCAAACGTCTCAGCGTGGAGGGGAGGGGTGGGGGTGGGGAGGAATTGGGCATAGAGACAAAGTGACGGGAACATTTTTCTCCCTTAAATGTCCATCGAAGCGACCTCACGTTTCATTGCATGCCTCGTGAGCTAAAATAATAGCCAGTGAAGCGACCGCAAGTGAGCTCATTTCGGGCATGTCCGCCCGGGGGATTATCATTCAAAAAGAGCACTTCATAACCACTGTTTGTTTAACCCATTTAGGCCAAGAATTATTGACTGCTTTAACCAGTGAAAAATAGCAGATATACAAGCTCACAGCGCGGCACCGAGTGCCGCGCTGCGAGCTTGTAGATCTGCTATTTTTGAAAAAAGTCGTGAAAATGTGTGCAAATCTTTGAATATATGTATTTTTCAAAGCGAACGTTTGTAACTCAAAAATTTGCTTCTGGGTGGTCCCTGGAACTAGATATTTTGAAATGGGGGTCCGTGGCCAAATAAATATCATTTTGGGGGTCCTTCACATGAAAAGGTTTGAGCACCACTAACATGGTAGTCTCTCAAGAACAGACTAACTGAGCTCCAGTTAAGTGAAAAGGACCTTTTCTTTGACGATGGCTGGCCAGATTGCTGACATAGAAACATGTTTTTTTTTTCCAAAAATCTTAGAAGGATTCAAAAGACACTTATAGAATCCGGTCAAAATTCTAATTTTCACGATTTTTCAAAAATAGCAGATCTACAAGCTCGCAGCGCGGCACTCGGTGCCGCGCTGTGAGCTTGTATATCTGCTATTTTTTTTATATTTAAAGCATAAAATATTGCGTCATAATGTGTTAAGGCCTAAATGGGTTAAGCAAAGCACTTGCGGAAAGACTCAAAGGACTTGGGACATGAACGAACGCAGGCTTCTGGCTGTCTCAGCCATCACGTCATGATTGTGCTGTACAATAATGTTGTCATTGTACACAGACATAAGGTCATGTTAGTTTCTCTCTCTCCGTCTGAGAGGGCAGAATAGGGCTGTCACGATTATGACATTTTACATGACGATTAATTGTCACTCAAATAATTGCGATTAACGATTTAATTGTGTTTTTGTCATCGACAATTACATTTCTGTTTGGCTTTTAGGATTTGAAGTTGCACATGGCAGATATGACACATAACCTAAAGTAAATATACAAAGAAATTACTGTAATTTTTGACAACCTTATACATAAAAAAAGAACATTGATAGTGGAAATAGCCGCATCGCAACGCATTGTGAGCTTGTAGATCTGCTATTTCCAAAATGTTTTACTTTAAAAAAAAATATATGAAAATGTTTCAACATGGAAGCGATTATGACGATTATGAAAAAATATTCGCGATTATGTCAAATAATTGCGATTAGACGATTATGTAATAATTGTGACAGCCCTAGGGAAGAATCTCTATTACTATGAATGTCATTTTGTCATTCTTGGCAAGCGACACATTTGTATGAATTAGGCTTTAACCCATTTAGGCCTGAACACATTATGACGCAATATTTTATGCTTTAACTATTGAAAAATAGCAGATATACAAGCTCACAGCGCGGCACCGAGTGCCGCGCTGCGAGCTTGTAGATCTGCTATTTTTGAAAAATCGTGAAAATTAGAATTTTGACCCGATTCTATAAGTGTCTTTTGAATCCTTCTAAGGTTTTTGGAAAAAAACCTATGTTTCTATGTCAGCAATCTGGCCAGCCATCGTCAAAGAAAAGGTCCTTTTCACTTCAACTGGAGCTCAGTTAGTCTGTTCTTGAGAGACTACTATGTCAGTGGTTCTCAAACCTTTTCATGTGAAGGACCCCCAAAATGATATTTATTTGGCCACGGACCCCCATCTCAAAATATCTAGTTCCAGGGACCACCCAGAAGCAAAATTTGAGTTACAAACGTTCGCTTTGAAAATACATTATATTCAAAGATTTGCACACATTTTCACGACTTTTTCAAAAAATAGCAGATCTACAAGCTCGCAGCGCTGTGAGCTTGTATATCTGCTATTTTTCACTGGTTAAAGCATTCAATAATTCTAGGCCTAAATGGGTTAATGACATCACAGTCCTGACTCACTGAATGACACAGGTCCGTCTGACCATTCATACACTATTATTACACATCTGATCCTATGTTCTTGCCGTAATGTCCTTACCAAATCAAACGACGCCGCCAAAGCGGTTTTGCTTCCCCCTCTTGCTACCTGCCGATATCCTGCCATTGGTTAGTTTCATCCCCATGCTCTCGCCTGTGATTGGTCCACCCGATCAGCAGATGAGTAAGTGCGCTCTAATCGGCTCAGGGCGAGTCATCAGTCAACAGCTGCTCCCCAGTAATACCTGTTATGGTTCTTTGTTTAAGCTAATTAGGCCTCTCTGTCTCTCACGTGGCCGCGCGCGTGTGTGCGTGTGTGTGTGTGTGTGCGTGCATGTGTGTGTATTACTACTAGTAATACACTAGTGAGGGTCAAATGTCCCCATAAGAATAGTGGAATTGGAGAACTAATCATTTGTAAGGACCATTTTCCTCGTCCTCAAAGGAGAAATGGTTGTTTTATGGCAAAATGTATTTGGAGAGGAAAAGATTCAGATTGCAGTTGGGGTTAGGATTTAGAGGTTGGAGGTATGCCTGATTTTAGTACATACAGTCATTGAGCTCCAGTGTCAGGCTGTTTTTGGCTTTAGGGTTAAGAAATGGCATTCATAAAATCACTGTATATCATCCACCTGTCCTCACAAGTACAGTAGCCTGGGATCAATACACATCTCTGGTTTCTGATCTGGTCAGGAGCAGAAAAACACGTAAGTCATCAGGCGGATTTTGAAAAGTACATGCATTTTTAGAGCGAACATTTGTAACTCAAATGTTGATTCTGGCGGTCCCTGGAACTAAATATTTTGAGATGGGGGTCCGTGGCCAAATACATATCATTTTGGGGGTCCTTCACATGAAATGATTTGAGCACCTCTGACATAAAAACATAGAAAACCGGAACCACCAGTTTAAACCCTTTTTTTAAATTGTTTTCTTTCCGGTTTAGGCCATGCCTAGACAGGATCACACAAGCCACTAGTGTAGTAGAACGAATACCTGGCTTGAAAGACTGGTGACGCAAGGTCACAAGTACATTAAAGCAGACATTTGTAACGCAAACCCTTCTTTTCTCTTGGTCACTGGAACTAAATATTTTCAGATAAGGGGTCTGCGCCGCGGTCAAATACACATAATTCTAGGGGTTCTTGATATTAAAAGGTTTGAGCAACAACAATCATAGAAACCTTCATGCCTAAATGTGTGTGTGTGTGTGTGTGTGTGTGTGTGTGTGTGTGTGTGTGTGTGTGTGTGTGTGTGTGTGTGTGTGTGTGTGTGTGTGTGTGTGTGTGTGTGTGTGTGTGTGTGTGTGTGTGTGTGTGTGTGTGTGTGTGTGTGTGTGTGTGTGTGTGTGTGTGTGTGTGTGTGTGTGTGTGTGTGTTCAGGTGTGAGCGTCTGGAGGAGCAGCTGAACGACCTGACGGAGCTGCACCAGAACGAGATCCTGAACCTGAAGCAGGAGCTGGCCAGCATGGAGGAGAAGATCGCCTACCAATCCTACGAGAGAGCCAGGGACATCCAGGTACGTCCCAAAAACACTGAATGTTCACAAGACTAATGTCCACACAGAAGATAATATTCTATCGCTGAGACCCCAATTTACATTGTAAAATCAATGTTAATTTAACTCAGAGAGTGTACAAATCCGTTAGCATCCATTTGGTTTCATTTGTACACTCTCTGAGTTACAAACCCATAAGGGTCCGTTTGGTTCCGATTCTTCCGAACTATCATTTAGCAGGGGATATAATAATTACATTGGATCTACTGGAACTCAGGTATGAAAAAAATGAGTTTTTCCCCCAGCAGCCACAAAATTAAAGCATTGTTGTAAGGAAGAAGGCACATAACCTAGTTCAAGGTATTAGCTCATGCCTGTTGACAGTGCAAACAAGGGAAGGTGAGACAAAAGATCAAGTCTGGCTTGCGTAACTGTTTATATGTCATCAACGGCATTTCCTCACTTAAATCCTCCCGTTCTGTATAAGGGCCTACCTACCGTACGTTTGCACTAGTCAAAAATTGTATTTTATTTTCGTTTTTTTGTGGTTTTAAGCTCAGCTTTGCTGCTTAAGTGCATTTCCCTTTCCTGACAGCAGAGGGTGCTAGACGTCAATGTAATAATATGAAATTGGCGTCTCATTGAAGTCTGTAATAAGATGATGATATACCAGGGCTGATTTTTCAAAAATAGCAGATCTACAAGCTTGTATATCTGCTATTTCTCAATAGTTAATCGTCAATTGAATCGCTCGTGTTCCAGCGTGGGTCAATGGAACTAACGTAGATGTAGTATACTTTAAGTTCCTTTTCATCTGTATCACAATGAAAATTTTTCAAGGTTTTAAAAAATAAGCATACCATGATTTTTTTGTGGACCATGGCCCACAGGTTGGGAATGGCTGCAATATACTGTGTATCGGTGTTTCTCAACCACGGACCTTTGGTGTGCCCTTTGAGATGCGTTGGTGTTCCTTTTGAATTTTGAGGACTTTTAAAACCTTTTTTAACACCTCAAGAAAGAAAAGAAAAAAGACCATTACTGCATCAAAAATAATCAACTAACTATACAAAAACTGGTAAAACATTGACCAAATTGTAAAATAAAGAAAGAGGCAAACATTTAGAAAATAGCCACACACCGTATATCTAGGTGTGCCCTGGGTTCTTTTGGCTGTGAAAAGTGTGCCCCGGCAGAAAGAAGTGTTGGGAAACACTGCTGCGTATCGCTCATCATGTTGTCATCTTGTTATAAAATGAGTCCCTGTTTTGCCAATTGCTCCTGTAACTTCTCCACTAAAGAGACAGTCTTTGTTTTTGTTGTAACCTCTAAATCAGGGGTTTTCAAAGTGGGTGACGGGGCACCCTGGGGTGCCGTGACGGCAGTCCAGGGGTGCCACAAGATAATTTGATAATATTTGGAATTTATTTGGACACTTGAATAGATATTTAGTATCATTTTAAACTTGAAGTACAAAGTTATTTTCAGTCAGTTCTAACCAAAATGGCTATTATCTCAACGTTTTCCTCGCAACATAATCACTAAAATATCGTCACTGTTGGAAACCTCGTATCTCCAAGTTTCAAATGTGTGCGTCTTTTGGTAAAGCAAAGCCCTGCTTCATCATACAAGATTGTCGCACAAAACTAATGAAAACAGACGATCTACAAGCACGCAACGCCTCGCGATGCGAGGCGTTGTGTGCTTGTAGATCTGCTGTTTTCACTAGTTTAGTACATTTTATAGATGATAAATACAAAACGAACGGTTTTGGACATACAAGGTTTCCACCCGACAACGACGATATGCTATAAATATAAGGTGCTGGGAGTGAAAATTACAATGTAGGGGTGCCTCGGATTAAAAAAAATATTCATGGGGTGCCCTGAGACAAAAAAGTTTGGGAACCCCTGCTCTAAATGAAGACTTCAGCGTTAAGAGTCTAGCCCCGCCCAGCTGTAGTCAGCTGTCAGTCAGCTCTTTTGTCAAACAAGGAGCCCTTAACGCGAAGATTAAAGGCTTTATCATAGTGCGAGGTGAAGAGCTATCACCTCAATTTTTAGGTGATAAGCTATCACCTAAAAATTGGAAAACAAGTGGAGGCCATCATAGTCACGGACTCACCGCTATCACCGTGAGTCCGTGCCTCTGAAACTAGGGGGCACACTGATTGGTCAAGATCGACCAATCAGTGAACTGGGTGATGGGGAGATGTCTGAAAGTAAAAACAGAGGAGAGATGTCTAGGTCTGCGCCTCTGCGGTGATGGCTCTTCACCGCGGCTAATGACGCAATGTTGTAGTTTTCTGACTTTAAAAGACTACACCGCGGTGATAGCTTATCACCGCAGACTGTACTATGATACCCCCTTAACTGTATTACATTTATGCAATAAATGGTTAAATCTACTTTGACGTGAGCGTTTCCTGACTAAACCCATGTCGCTTGTCTTCCCGCCCACCCCTCCCTCTCCTTGCAGGAGTCGCTGGAGGCGTGTCAGACGCGCATCTCCAAGATGGAGCTGCAGCAGCAGCAGCAGCAGGTGGTGCAGCTGGAGGGCCTGGAGAACGCCACGGCGCGCACGCTCCTCGGCAAGCTCATCAACGTGCTGCTGGCGCTCATGGCCGTGCTGCTCGTCTTCGTCTCCACCGTGGCCAACTGCGTGGTCCCGCTGATGAAGACGCGCTCGCGCTCCTTCTCCACCCTGCTCCTCCTCCTCCTTCTCGCCTTCCTCTGGCGCAACTGGGAGGCGCTCTCGGGGTACACGCACCGCGCGCTGCAGCCGCCCAGATGAGCCGGATGGGACCACACTTGTTGCCAACAGTGGCGCCGGCGAAATGAAGGAGCGCGCCTTTTTTTGTTCCAGCCGTTATCGTATATGCGGTGACCGCACCGCGAGAGACGCGAGAGAGCGGCGACGGGGACACGGCTGCGTGACCGCTAGAGGGGGGGGGGGCCACGGAACGTTCATCCAAACCGTCTGAGCCGATCTGGGCTCAGCTTGGAATGAAGACGAACGTGAGGGACAAAAAAAAAAAAAGGCGACGGAGTGGACAAAAAAAAAAAAAGACGACGGAGTGGACAAAAAAAAAAGACGTCGGAGTGGACGTTAAACCCTCGTTTTAGGAAAAAGAAGACAGTGTTTACATTTTGGAGAGGAGCTGTTAGTGTTCTGATCCCCCACGCGGGATGCTCTGCAGCGGCATACCGCTTTTTATCTTTTAAGGTTTAATCGATTATATTGTTTCAAATAATATTTTATTCTCAGCATTATTTTATTCAGTACCATGTAGCTTTTACAAGCTCCTCGTCCTCGGCACAAAGAGGAGTTTTTAGTCAGGAAAAACTTGATTGGTGATCCAGCTCATCACAGGCCCCGATCCCGTTTCGTACGCGACGTTGCTAATGTGATTGGCTGCCTTCAGGAAGAGAACTTACTACCTAGCTGTGATTGGTTGAACTTGAAGGAGACATTTCCACTTCCTGCTGTTATGTCGGAACCTTTCCTCTGCCAAGGACTGACCGTGACGCCCCGGTGTCACCATGAACTAGAGACTACTCGTGCTTCCTTACCGTTTCTAATAGAAATTATGTACTTTCACTTCTTTTCGGTTGTTGTTTTTTCCTTAGTTAAAGTTAAAGTTAAAACAACAAAAACAAGATTGAGACAGGGGAGGAGTTAGTGAATCATACCGACGGAAGAGAGAGAGCGAGCGGTGGCAGCTTTAGTGTTTTTGCTTCGTTTATATACCGTCGTACGGCGGTTTGGCTCGTGGAAAACAGACGAGACTATTTTCCGCGGGAGACACCGCCGTGTGGCGAGGTATAAATCAGGCTTTGGCCACAACGGACCATGTCCACTCCACTGCAGTGGACCGCAGCCGCTCTCGAGCGAAGGATCCGCCACATTTTTTGACGCATGCGTTCAGTCCCTGCACGTGTCCGTTTTGACAGTAACACTGAAACTTTCTTTTTGGTCTTAATAGCAACGGCGAAAGGGAGCCGTGCCGGTGAAATCAAGTTGCCAGGCCCCCGCCCGCACATTCAACCTCGAAAGACTAGACGTTCACAGAACCCTTGGTGCTTTTTGTCCAGCTCTATGTTCGGTTGGAGTAGGAATGTTTTTGTTTTTTTTCGCAGCTTCAATATCCACATCGACAGACGACTCTCCACTGCCATGCCTGTCAAAAAACATGCACTGCCCGTAACGTGATCTCGTAGTGTCCCCATGATTTAATCTCCCTGTGTATACTACACACAGTGAAAGTTTAGAGCTGAATTAACACGGAGGATTGTACTGTGTGCAGTGTCTGTTTCCATTCTTTCTTTCTTTCTTTCTTTCTTTCTTTCTTTCTTTTTCCGCCCAGCGCCCATGCCCCCGTGGAGTGCTCAACCAGTGCCAAACCTCACTCCCGCACCACGAGGCTACGGGCAGAGCGGAGAGAGATCAAGAAAAGTCACGCTCAGAAAGTCACGCTTCCGTACACATGCAACATGAATGTGTTGCGGAACGCGCTCGGATTTCGGGAGGCGTAACCTTTTCTTGTGACAACATCGCAAGGGGAAAGTAGTTGTGCGAGAGGACTTCTTAATGATCTATGAAGGAACTTGAGACTCAAACAAATATATATATCCACCTGTTTCCGCGATAATTTACTGTAGAATTATCTGTGGGACACTTCCGGAGAACAGCAGACATGCAAGCTCACGTCGCGTCGCAAATGCAACGGTTGTGAGCTTGTGAGCTGCCGCACACCTTCTGCGCAATGCACGATGGGACTTTGGAAACTTGTGGATATATTCCCTAAGCCTCACGTCTCAAGCACACGCCTCCTCGGCTCAGCGTCCAGCCCCATCTATCTTATCGTCGCCCATGACCCTCAATCAGGTCATGGGCGTGACGAGATTGACCTGGAACGTTTTGAAGTCCATTCTTGCATGTCATCGGCTGAGGAGCTTATTTCAAGATAACAAGAGTATGGAAATTTGATATGTACAGTTGCACTTTAGCACACCAATAAATATTACCAGTTTAGGGTCTGGATGAGGGTTGAGAAACCCTAGATAGCGATTGTTGCTTCTCAAACAGTCGTTCTCTCTGGGAGAACACGGGTTGAGTCAGGTCAGGATTATGCCTGATTTATAATTCGTCACACGACGCGTCCCTTGCATAACGTCGTTGTCGGGCGGAAACCTCGTATCTAAATCATTTTTTTTATGGAAAATGCAAAACGAACGGTTTTGGACATACAAGGTTTTCACCCGACAACGACGATAACATAGTCTATCCACAAGCTCAAAATACAGCGTGACCCGCCGTGAGCTTGTAGACCGGCTATTTTCAGGCGAGCGTGCGCCGTCGCGCGACAAATTATAAACGCCGCATTATTGTCAGCTCTTCCTCAGTGACGGACCATGAAATCAGTTGAAAGGTGCAAAAGAGTGGCACGTGGATTTCTCTTGAATTGTACGATCACCACTGCAGCGGGTGAACTGACACTGAGCTGACCTTTTGAGCCGGGTTTGGCCTTGCAGTGGCTCTGTTGACGCAGCAGTAGGGGTTGCGTGCTAAACCTCTCCAGTGCCTTCTGATGTCCTTTTCTAAGTGTGAGATGAAATAAAAAAGTGCATTCCTGACTAACTACTGAGTCTACATTTGATTATTTATTCTGTGCAAGATTGTGTTGAATTTGTGTGTGTGTGTGTGTGCGTGTGCGTGTGTGTGTGTGTGTGTGTGTTTGTCTTGCTATACTTATGGGGACTAAACGCATGTTCACACAGTCACCTGCAGGGGACCTCTGACTGTGGGGACAAAATAGTAGGTCCCCACAACGGTTAGGTTTAGGGTAAGGTCACAGGACTTGCATAAAAATGAATGGAACTGGTCTATGTAATGTCCCCACAAGTGACTTCAAAATGTTCTTTTCATAGAAACAAAGGTTTTATGGTCATGATTCACTGCCATCCTGGATGGCTCGGTTCTAGGCTTAACATAATTGCTATAAATATTTTCGTGAAAGTCTATGAGGAAGATTAAAGGGATATTTTTTTGTGGGACCAGTAAACCACGCCCACTGCGATGCTCTACACAGCAGGGGTGTCCAAACCTTTTTCAAAGGGGCCCACATTAGAAAATATTATAACACCCAAGGGCCGACTATATGTCTCCTGACAAAATGTATTTTCGGTCATACCATAACAAAGTCATATACATATGCATGGCAATTACAATTTTATTTAATTATCATCATCAACAATATTTAATATCAATGTTTTTTTTGTCAGGTGTGCACAAAACACAAATAACTCACATTACCAAATGTAACCAGACATGCAAGGTAAAAAATACAACCAAATAGCCTTTCTTTGAACCCTTCATCATGAGAGAACAGGGAACAAGGAATCCTACAATAAAACATTCTTGTTTGATGGTGCTGGCGGGCCGTTTGTTGTACAATTTAGGAATGAAGCCGCAGGCTGTATAACATTTGTCATCGAGCCGCATTAGGCCCCCGGGCCGCACTTTACAGCCTACATTTTAATAGGGCAACATACCTAGTATGTAATGGTGCGTGGGTTTCTGATTGGAGACATCGACTTTCTATAGGGAATACTAGTCTTTGATTTGTAAAGAAACACCAAACCAATTCAAGTCCTATCTTTTTATGTAGAACATATAAAAAGTTGACCCAAACTGCTTTCCAACTGAGGATGACAAACAACATATAATCATAATACATGTTTTCGTTAAATACATTTAATGCCACCGTTGGCCCTATTGATGCCAAACTTTGCACACACACTCCTTGGATGGCAACTCACAACCCCCGCCCCCGATTTCTCACACGGCCCTCCTCTAGCGCCACCATCAGGCTGACTTTTGCAAAAGACTTTTTTTTTTTTCAAAAATTTTTTTTGACCCCCAAAAATGGAGTAGGCATGATAGCAATCGCGAAATTGCATGTTTAACCCCCATAGCAACCCCATCTTTCAAGCATGGCAGCCATTTTGGCAGCCATCTTTGTTAAACATAGTGGCTGTCTATAGGGAATACTAGTCTTTGATTTGTAAAGAAACACCAAACCAATTCAAGTCCTATCTTTTTATGTAGAACATATAAAAAGTTGACCCAAACTGCTTTCCAACTGAGGATGACAAACAACATATAATCATAATACATGTTTTCGTTAAATACATTTAATGCCACCGTTGGCCCTATTGATGCCAAACTTTGCACACACACTCCTTGGATGGCAACTCACAACCCCCGCCCCCGATTTCTCACACGGCCCTCCTCTAGCGCCACCATCAGGCTGACTTTTGCAAAAGACATTTTTGGACACTGCTCCAACAGATTTTGCCCTAAAATCACACAAAGCGGTACACAGTATCTCTAAAGTCATGTCATCAACATGGATCTGTCCCATTTCCCATATTCCCTCCTGATAGGCTACGACTGCCTTCTAAAGTTTGTGTATGCTACGTGACAGTCGCTTATCTGCTGATTAGGGAGTCTTACTGGTGTTATATGGATTTATTTAAGCTATATTATACTCACAGCAACAAGGTCCATGCATGGCTAGTATCTCTCAGCATAGCCTGTGTTCACGTGGGTTCATCTCTGGTTTATGGAAAGGGAGGGAGTACACTACACTCACAACCTTTAGCAAGCCCTGAGGCCTATAGGGCAGGAGCCTGTCTCCTGTTTCCTTAGCATGAGGCAGCTTGATGTACAAGTACACCACAGGGGCAACCCTTGATGTTGATGGCCAAGCTGGGAGGCACTTCAGAGACTTTGGTATGACCTGGCCAGGGGTCAAACCCAGACCTCCCAGTCTCAGGGCAGACGCTCTAACCCAGGGGTCTTCAACGTTTTCAGGCCAAGAACCTTAGTTGAGAGAGAGATGAAGCAGGGACCCCCACAACCTTTTCAGAGATTCCATATACGGTAGTTTCATCGTTTGACAGCACAATCATCAGCGTGTTTTGGATTCATGTCAATTTGTGTTTTTCAGATATCGAACCACTTGAACCGTCAACACTTAATAAACTTGACCTTTCACTCTGTACTTAGTCTGCTCTTTTCCCCCCTCTACGCCTCGTAGCGCAAGGTGTTGTGAGCTTGTAGAACTGCTATTTTTGGCTAAAGTTCTTAGAATATGGACGCTAGAAAAACACTTTCTATCACACAAAGATTTGGAGGACCCCCCTGTAGTAACTCTGAGGACCCCTTAGGGGTCCCGGACCCCCTGTTGAAGACCCCTGCTCTAACCACAAGGCCACTGAGCTGGAAACCTTTGCCCGTCCTCTATGTCCAATTGTCCATAGTTTCCCTCCAAATGAACACATATAAAATAAAATAAATGATGTTTAAATGAATGACACACAACACACGACACACTATTTTATATTCCTGCTTTAAAAAATATATACCTACAAGATCGGCTTCTTTTTTTTTTTAGCACACCAAATTCTGGGCCCTGGGGACAAGGATTCACTGTGGGCCCCCAATGAATGTTCCTCATAGGGAGAGGGGGCTGTTAAAGGACCCCCCCCTCCACCTTGGGCCCTAGTAACTCAGTCCCAAACAGCAGATCTACATGCTCACAACAACGCCTCGCAACAACTGCTATTTTCACAATTTCGGCCTCAAATATTTGACAATTTGGCGAATGTTTAATTTGTCATTTTAGACGTATTAAAAAGTCCTTAAATTGTCACTTAAGAAATGTGCAGATACCCTCTAGTAAGCACTTACACTTATCATCTGGGGGCCCCCCAAAATAATTTGGGGACCCCCCTGGGGGTCACGACCCACAGATTGAGAACCAGTGCTCTATAGCAGGGGTTTTCAAAGTGGGTGACGGGGCACCCTGGGTTGCCGTGACGGCAGTCCAGGGGTGCCGCGAGATAATTTGATAATATTTGGAATTTATTTGGACACTTAAAACAATATTTAGTATCATTTTAAACTTGAAGTACAGAGTTATTTTCAGTCTAACCAAAATAGCTTTTATCTCAACATTTTCCTCGCAACATAATTGCTAAAATGTGATATTAATATAAGGTGATGGGAGTGAAAATTATGAATACAATGTAGGGGTGTCTCGGATTAAAAACATATTTATATGAGTACCCTGAGGCAAAAAAGTTTGGGAACCCCTGCTCTAGGTACAGTACAGTGACTACAGTCATGGGTCAAGTCAGTGCACACCTCGGGACGCTATACACTTGCAACCACTAGATGGCGGTATTTGGCCGTTTAAGTCCTCATCTATGCATTCCGTTGCTATTGTACCATGAGTGAATATGGACAGCTCCTTCGCAGCAGAAGCAGAGCCCTTAAGTAGTAGGTGTTCCCTTTATCAGAGAGGAAACAGGTTGCGGTGACACAGCCCCTCTAACAACGTTCTCCATGTCTTACAGCCAAAACACCACACGATGTATTTTCTTTATAAATAGATGTAGATCATGTTATTGGTCCCGCCATCACTCTCTCAACCTCACTCACCCACAGGCTATGTCTGCCTACTGAAACTTTAGGCTACTAATACCAGTGTTTTTCATAGGAGGTTGACTTGAAGGTGGTTTATTACAACGTTTACAATGTTTCAAGGCCTATTACAATGTTACTAGTCCTATTACAATACAACAAATGCATGAATAGCCTGGCTGTGACTGACATGTTTTATATTAGGCCTACTTTTGGAGAGACTATTTGGACAGGCCTTAAGTCTTACTATTGCCCACAACACGGGACTCCCTCTTTCAATCTATTCCAATCATGAAGGCTTGGCAAGGTAACAATTATAACATTGGTCTTACACTGTGTAGCCTAATTATTCATTTAATGATTATGTAATTAACAAGTTTCGTAGAAATTCAATTCAAAGGAGCTTTTATTGGCATGAGAAATCCTCTCACACACATTGAGTGAGAAGCTGTGTCCAAACTTTTAGGGTAAATTACATTGCCAAAGCAAGTGTCAAAATATAATAAAAACAGCTGAAAAGCGGGAACATATAGGCTATCCAGTTGGAGGGGTAGGCCTACAGCATTGTTGCGACCGTAAGGTCGCAGTTACTATCAAAACCTCCACCGGCTGTCCGTCAGTCCCTCCGTATGTCCGTCACGTCTTCATTGTTGCCCCTATCCATGCCAAACTTTGCACACACACTCCTTGGCTGCATGGCAAACCACAACCTCCGCACCTGATTTCTCACATGCCCCTCTTCTAGCACCACCATGAGGTTGCTTTTTGCAGACAACATTAATGGACATTGCTCCTACAGATGTTGCCTACAATGCCACTTACAGGCCAATTTGTGTAGCCTACATGCGACCTGACGGTCACTTATCTCCCGATTATGGAGTGGTGTAAACAGAGCTATGTCACATTTTGGCGTTACTATCTAACATATCATATTACTATCTATCTAATGATAGTGACTTTGGGAGGCCGTGACCTGTAACAGTTTGAAACCCCCTGTAGCATTGGCCATAATTACAGCTTACTTCCGTTTGTTGTCACGTTTGATTGAGCGTAGCCAAACCGCAGCATTCAGTCACACCTCTCTCTCTCTCTCTCTCTCTCTCTCCCCCCCCCCCCCCTCTCTCTCTCTCTCTACTAGTGATATCTGATGCTTGACAGTCGTCGTGACTCGTCGTGACCCATGCTGATGCTACCCCCCCCCATCACATACTCTCTCTCTCTCTCTCTCTCTCTCTCTCTCTCTCTCTCTCTCTCTCTCTCTCTCTCTGTTCAGGTTGACGGAGGGTCATTATGTTTCGCGTTATCGCAGCTATCGGAGCACTTTCCTGGCCCCCTCTAACATGCTACCAGATTATACGCATGGCCGTGTGCCAAGGCCCACATGCTGCTGCGCACGTTATCAGTCCAAAATAACAGACAAGTGGTGACGGGAACGCGCCCTATAGCTTTCCAGAGAACCCCCCCCCCTGGGTAAATAAATGGACTCAAATGATTACGAGCTGTACTTCAAATATGACAAGCTAGTCTTATGATTTATACAAAATAGCCAACCTGGATTTGTGGATCGGCTATTTTCGGCGCGTGACACGACACCACCAGCGCAAATGATGTAGTCTATAGCCTAAATCAGATATAATTGATCAATTTGTCAGTCTGACTCTGATCATGGGTTTGTAAGTGCCAAATACCGTGAAACACGTATTGCCTATTACTAAGAGATGTACTGTGGGCAATAAGCACGATCCATCCGATGCAGGCGAGTAGAAAACAGAGATTCCGACCATATTCATGCATTTTTGAAAGGGGCGCATGTGTTGAGCTTGAATATTTATGAGGCCAAAGCCACAAAAGCCTCTCCGATCAGACGTGAATGTCAGAAACCGGAAAGGTGTGCAGGTTGTGTCCATCTGGTAGCACTTTCACGGTACTTACCGTGCCGTATGTGGCCAGACGGAACCCTCCGAAATCTGCAGAACTAATCTGGCCGAGCCCTGGGACCGCGGAGCACAGGAGGTGGGGAGAGTGACCTGTCATTAACCCTGAGATGAGCGGAACCACGCTGAGAGGTAGGATGTATGGATTTATCAAGTGGATCGTCTTGAAAGAAAGGGACATGGACGGATGTTTACGTTAACGGCACTTATTGATTTATAGTGTCTTGATCACCAGTGGTGGAAAAAGTACTCAAATATTTTACTTAAGTAAAAGTACCAATACTGCATTGTAGAAGTACTCTGCAAGTAAAATTCCAGAAATTCAAAATGTACTTGAGTAAAAGTACGAAAGTGTTGGCATCAAAATGTAGCCTACTCAATGCAGAAAATGTAAAAGTACAAAATGTTTGAAAATAGCAGATCTACAAGCTCACACGTCGCAATGCGACGCGTTGTGAGCTTGTAGATCTGCTATTTTCAAATAGCCAAGGTATAAAATATGGCTAAAGTGGTATGTTTTATGATATTATAATTTACACCTGTGAAGTAACTATACACTAACATTTTCAAATAAATGTAGTGGAGAAAAAGTACAATATTTGGATCTGATCTGAGATGTAGTGGAGTAGAAGTAAAAGTATTGGAAATTGGAAATACTCAAGTAAAGTACAATTACCTCATAATTATACAGTACTTAAGTAGCCTAAATGTACTTAGTTACTTTACACCACTGTTGATTACACGATTAATTTTTGATGCAAGAATACGTTTTTTGTTCAATAAAGTGTTTTTTATGTATTGTTGCCAATATGAAGACATCCGTTACGCATCACTAAATCCTCACACTGTGAAATTATCGGCGTTGATTTATCCTTTTTGTAGCTCGCACGGTGCACATCATATGGAACCAAACGGATCCTTACGGTTTCGATTGGTTCCATCTGTGCCAGGGACGTGCAGACAACATTAGAGAAGCAGGGGCTGAAATTTCTAAAAGGGCACTTTTGGTGGAAATATCGAAAATAGCTGACCTCCAAGCTCACAACGCGTCGCTATTTTCGGTGTGTGATACCACACTGAACTAAGAATAATCAAGTCCATACAAGAGATTCTGTGTAACGGCATTGACTTCTACACAGAAAGGGCAATTATTTTCTACATAAGATGCTGCATTCAAGTTCACGAGAGTTTGGACAAGGCAATTCTCTTGAACGCTGCCTTCAGGTATGGCATGGAAAGAGGGGGCATTTGCATCACCATAGTAAAAACTGCATTCATGGTCTGGAGAGGACAACTTTTTACAGATGGGTAAAAGTGCAGGGGCTCAAGCCCCCTTTAATGTCTATGTGTGCACGTGCCTGATCAGTGCACTCTCTCAGAGTTAAATTAACACCGAGGATTTCAGTCACTGCTAGTGCAACTTGAGCGGATCAACTGATTTTTGGACAGCTGGGAATTCTCCGATCCCCCATAGCCTCTACAGATGTCCCTACAGATGTGTCTAATGTCTGTGTAGGGGTGTAATTGGGGGGGTCGGGGGGGCAGTGAGTGAGTGAGTGAGTGAGTGAGTGAGTGCGCTACACACAGTGGGCAGAGAGGGAGAGAAAGAGACAGAGAGGAGGAGAGGAGAGGAGAGGAGAGGAGAGGCTCACAGACAGACAGCACAGCTCGCTCCCTTGCGCGCTGCTACGCGGCGGAGAGGAAGCACGACTCCGCTCTTATCACGTCACTCCGTGCCGAGGCGTTGAGCAGGAAACAAGCCTTTCCTCTTGGATTGTCGCTGGACAGTTATAGGAACAAAACAACACAATTCCGCCTTTACTCAATGCACCGCTCAACACGGAACACGCGGCAGAAGGCGCAGCAGAAGCAGGCCACCAGAAGAAGGAAACATGCCGCCGCCAGCTTCCTCCTCCTCGGTAGAGATGTGCGTTCTGCTCCTCGCCGCGCTCATGGCTTTGGAGACGCCGCCGCGCTACTGGGGCGCCTCCTCCCGCACGTCGCCGTCGTGCCTCGCCGGCGCGCTGCACATCCAGCAGGCGTTCGCGTCGCCGAACCGCACCAATAACTTCGTGGTGGACGAGGTGTCCGGGAAGGTGTACCTGGCCGCGGTCAACTCCATCTACCAGCTCAACGGGACGCTAGGCGTCGAGGTGGAGAAGCGGACGGGCCCGGTGGAGGACAACCTGTTGTGCCACGCGCCCCAGCTGCCGCAGGCGCCCTGCGAGCACCCCAAGTCCCTCACGGACAACTACAACAAGCTGCTGAAGCTGGACCGCGACCAGGGGGTGGTGGTGGTGTGCGGCTCCGTCTACCAGGGCTTCTGCGAGCTGCGCAAGATGGACAACCTGTCGGAGATCGCCGTGGAGTTCCCGCCGCTGCAGGGCGAGAAGACCGTGTTCCCCTCGATGCTCAACATCGCCGCCAACCACCCCAACGCCTCCACCGTGGGGCTCGTCTTCAAGAGCACCGGCGGCAGCACGCGCCTCCTCGTCGGGGCCACGTACACGGGCGCCGGCTCGCCGTTCTTCCCCAAGAACCACAGCAAGGAGGACCTGCGCTTCGAGAACACGCCGGAGATCGCCATCCGCTCGCTGAACGTCGGGGACCTGCCGCGGCTCTTTACCTACGACATCAACCCCTCGGAGGACAACGTGTTTAAAATCAAACAGGAGGTGAAGACCAAGAACAAGCTGAACTTTGTGGACGCGTTCATGATGAAGACGTACTCGTACATCGCCATCAACAACGACGCCAAGACGGGCCACAAGGAGAGCCAGCCCAACAGCATCCTCGCGCGGATCTGCCTGGACACGGACGCGAGCCCACGCAAGTCCGGGTCGTCCTCCTCGTCTTCGTCTGGGAGCCCCGAGATCCGAAAGCTCACCGAGTCCTACATCCAGATGCCGCTGCAGTGCGGGGCCAACGGGAACATCTACAGCCGGCTGCTGTCCGTGCACCCCGCGGAGGTGCACGTCGAGGAGGGCGCTACGGAGCCCTACCTGTTCGGGGTGTTCGCCAAGGCGGACAGAAAGTCCGCGCTGTGCGCCTTCAGGTTCGGGGACATCGAGGAGGAGGTCCGCCAGGGCCGGAGGAACTGCTCCAACTCCCCCAGCAGCGACGTGCAGGTGCTGGACAGCGTCATCCAGGGCTCCGGCGCTGCCTGCATCATGCAGAAGGGGAACCTGGTGGTAAGTGGCTCGTTTGGTTTACATACAGTATTACTTTGTTTAATTCGTCTGTCATTCAATGTTATATGATATACTTAAATGGTTTCCTGTGGAAATAAGCTTAGTCTTTTCATGGATCTCCTTTAAGTAGACCTTGTACCAGTGAACTGTACTGTCATGAAACTGTACCCTTTCCTATGCAAACTTCTAATAAAGTCTTCAATCAATCAATCAATAGGCCTAAAGCTAAAGAGCTCGTAGACCAGTGGTTCTCAAAGTGGATTTCTGGGAACTATTTGGGTTCCCGGGCAGTGTTTCTCAAATGTTCACATTTCGAGGTCTCCCTTTAACTCTGACAGTGTACAAATGGAACCAAATGGACCCGTTAGGGTTCATTTGGTTCCATTTGTACACTGTTAGAGTTACAGATTTGTATGGGTCCATTTAGACTCCCCTAAAGGAGTCCCTGGAATCCACTTTGGGTTCCCTAAATTGACCCATACAAGTCTGTGTACAAATGGCACAAAAGTAGTGAAAACAGCCGATCTACAAGCACACAACGCCTCGCAACGCGAGGCGTTGTGTGCTTGTAGATCGGCTGTTTTCACTAGTTTAGTTCATTTTTAAAATGATGAATAGGCCTACAAAACGAACGATCTTGGACATACAAGGTTTCCACCTGACAACGACGACATTATTGCCTTGATATAATTTGACTTAACTAACAGCCTTCTATCTAACCGGTAGATGCACGTTTAGCTATTTATCCCAAATTAGTGGGCATATTATGGGCTATTTATTCAGAATAAAAAAGAATCGTTATATGAAGCACTTTAAGTCTGTGTACAAATGGTCTGTGTACAAAGGGTCCATTTGGTTCCATTTGTACACAGAGTTAAGGGGAGACCTTGACATGTAAAAGCTTGAGAAACACTGTTGTAGACAGTGGTGGAAAGTAACTAAGTAGATTTACTTAGTAGGCTACTTTTTAGGTAGGCCTATGTGTATAGCCTATACTTTACTCGAGTATTTCCAATTTTCAATAGCCTACTTTTACCTCTGCTCTACATCTTAAGACTGGAGGCAAATATTGTACTTTTATTCCACAACAATTACTTGAACTTGGGTTACTAGTTACTTTGTAGGTTTAGATTATTAATAACCACATACATAACCACTTCAGCCATATATAGGCCTATATTATGGTCATTTGAACATAGCAGATCTACAAGCTCACAGTGCGTCACGATGCAATGCATTGTGAACTTGTAGATCTGCTGTTGTCGATAGATTTTGACACATTTGAAAACATGACATGGGACATTCTGCATAATTAGCAGGCCTACTTTCTACGTTTGGTACTTTAAGTACATTTTGATATCAATAATTTTGTACGTTTACCCAGGTAAATTAATAATTCCGGACTTTTACCTGTAGCAGAGTATGTCTATATTGCAGTAGTCTGTTGATACTTACTTAAAGGAGTAGTTCACTCCCAAAAATATTTATTTCCTGTTGATTACTCATGCCATGGTGACATATTTTTAGGTTTTTGTCGCATTCCTAAGACAATAATGTTATTACAATAAATGTACCCACATTGATTCCAGATGGGGACCCGTATGCATTTGGGTCCCCATCCGGAATCAATGGGGGTAAATTTACTATAAATCACATTTTTGTCTTAGGAATGCAACAAATACAAAACAATATTATTGAACTAAAGTCTCCATGGCATGAGTAATCAATAGAAAAAAAGTCATTTTGTGGGTGAACTACTCCTTTAAGTAAGACATTTGAGTAGCAGCCTACTACCTTTTCCAACACTGCTCCTATAGCAGTTATTGTCGGCAATCGACACCATAAGCCTATAAATTGGGCTTGGATCATCATGGAAGTTGATTCAAAACTTGTTAATGTAGTCCCCCCCCACCATTTTATTATCTATTTTTAGTCCTGCTATGATTACCCCCCCCCCCCCCCCCACACACACACACACACACAAAGATTTCAAAAACCCCCTAAGTAGACGAATTTGAATAACCTATACGGGCTTCGCAGTTCAGATAGCCTTACACGTGAAATAGCCCCTAATATTATTATAATGTCTGACTTGAAATGAATTTAAGCTGTCACTACACTTTGCTGCTTAATTCCGCCCCGCTTCCGAATATATGCTCATAAGAAGAGCCTAATCCCCTTTAGCCTCGGGGCCCCGGGGCTCATCATTTAGCCTTAAAGAATATTCTCCCGTGTGTCACGCCGCGAAGGGGTCACGATTATTTGGATGAAAGATCCTCCAAAGGGTGTTCCTGGGAGCCAGGGGCGTCACAAGGGGGGGAAAGTGGGACTGAGTTTCTGGGGCCCAAGGTGGAGGGGCCTTCATTATTTTATACTTTTAGCTATTGAAAGATAGAAGGTATACAAGCTCACGCTGAGAGCTTGTAGATCTGCTATTTTTGAAAAGTTGTGAAAATGTGTGCAAATCTTATAGGCCTATATATAATGTATTTTTTTTGTAAGCGGACAGTTGTATCTCAAATTTTGCTTCTGGGGGGTCCCTAGAACTAAATATTTTGAGATGGGTGTCAGTGGCCAAACACATATCATTTTGGGGGTCCTTCACATGAAAAGGTTTGAGCACCACTGACATCGAAACATAGGTTTTTCAAAAAAACCTTAGAAGGATTCAAAGACTTTTTCAAAAATAGCAGATCTACAAGCTCGCAGCGCGGCACTCGGTGCCACGCTGCGAGCTTGTAGATCTGCTATTTTTCAATAGTTAAAGCACAAAACGTGAGTGAATCCTTGTACCCAGGGCCCAGAATTTGGTACGACACCCCTGCTGTGAACAGCGGGGGAACGGCGCGATGGAACCGTGACTCACTCCTCTCACATCCAGCAGCCCTTATAATTCCCCTCTAATTACTGGCTGTTATAAACCTAGCATAAAGTGCTTCGTATAAACGATTATTTTTCATTCTGAATAAATAGCCCCATAATGTGCCCACTAATGTGGGATAAATAGCTGCTAAACGTGCATTCTCTGCCGGTTAGAGGGGCTGTTAGTTAAAGTTTTACTATGTAACTTTTTTTATAAAACAAATCTTAAAATTGTCCTAACTGTTAAATCGCTAAAGTTTTAGAACACCCACTCCGTTATTTTCAGCTTCTGAAGCCTTCTCTTTATATGTTTTCTATGATCCTGGCCGTGGACCGGTTTTCGCGCCATGATGACGTAATCTGCATCATCTGTATACGTTGTGTATACGTTGCCCAATCACATCGCCGATCATGCACACATGGTACACTACCGGCCAATGCAGCGCATCTTGAAGTGGGGTCGCCATATTTGTAGTCGCCCGTGTGTCTCTTTACTCAAAAGCTAATCTCGCCTACCAGGCAGGGTGAAGTAGTCCGTTTCTCCGGAATGCCTGAACGCACAGGAACCAGGGACCCCTCTAAAGATAGCTCTCGGCGTTGTGGAGGCAGACGCGGGGGTGTGAAGGTACGAAAAACGGGCGAAAGACGCGAACGCGACCGCGGTTTGCTATATGGCTACTGACCACTAGTTGAGAATCTTACACAGTATAGCTTTAAGTCAAATTATGTCAAGGCGATAATGTCGTCGTTGTCGGGTGGAAACCTTGTATGTCCAAGATCGTTCGTTTTGTATTTTATCCGTCTGTCATTCAATGTTATATGAGATACTTCAATGGTTTCCTATGGATATAAGCTTAGTCTTTTCTAGGATCTCCTTTTAGTTGACCTTGTACAAGTAAACTGTACCGTCATGAAACTGTACCTTTTTCTATGCACACTTCTAATAAAGTCTTCAATCAATCAATCAATCACTCAATCAATCAATATTTATCATTTTAAAAATGAACTAAACTAGTGAAAAAAGCCGATCTACAAGCACACAACGCCTCCCGGCGCGAGGCGTTGTGTGCTTGTAGAACGGCTGTTTTCACTACTTTCGTGCGACGGCCTTGTATGAAGAAGCAGGGCTTTACTTGGCGAAAACACTTGAAACTTGGGAGATACGAGGTTTCTGCCCTGACAAGTGACGATTATGTTTACATCTCCCAGGTGCGGTTGTTATGCCAGGCAATGAAATCAAACCGTCGCCACCAACCACTCCGATAATAAAGTTCCTCCTCGTTGCACGCAACGAGTTGGACGGAGTTAGGAAAATCGAGCCCTTCGTTCGAAAAGCTTCAAAAGAAACTGCCGTGAAATTCCAGCCGTGCATTGTGGTGGAGTTTGAGTGACGGGCGGGAGGGAGCTCGTGACGCATCTAAACTGCTGGCCTGGAGTGGCTGTCTGGAGGCCACTGTTGCTGCCTAGATCATAAAGATGCCATTTTCCTCCCCAGAGAGAGACTGTCGCGGTGGGCCTAGCGGTGCCCTGGGCTACTCTCCTCCTCCCGTGACCAGTTATCTGAACGCACCGCACAATAGGCCCACAGGCCCTCCTCCTCCTCCCCTGATAGACACCCCTCTCTAACAGTTTGAAGTGGGTGTATTTTTCTCATCCCCCCACGGCTGCGCCGACCTGTATTGTCTCTCGCAGAAGAAAGCCTTTCTTTGGTTTTTAATAGCTTTTTAGTTTGCTGTGACTGCACGGGGAAACCCGATCGTTTCTTTTTTCGGCGCGCTGTCGACTTTGAAGGCCTTCTGCGTTGAAGGCAAGCCAGACACAATTTATGATAAGAGACGGAAGCCCGCGAGCAGAGCCAAGCGGCCCATGGGAAAGAAGCCCTCTGCAAATATCTCCTCCTGTGTTTAATTCCGTCCTCCTGCCTTCTATATATTTTGAGAATCCCCCCCTGGGTAATTGTGCTCATCCAGGCATTTTGAAACGGAATGGAATGAATATTGCGTGCGTGTTATCGTTTCTCATTGAGGAGGATTAGACAAAAGCGGAGGAGAGTATGGCCTTGATAGAGACATTCACAGGAAGCCAAATCCCATTTCACAAGCCCAGGCCAACAGGTAGTCTCTGAAACACTTCTATAGGCTTTAAGCCATTTCACTGCTAAACTCCAATAGCAAAACCTAGCGCTATCAGCTCGACCACCCAAGCACATTCGGTAAATATGGCTTTAATTTTAGTAGCGGGTCTACTTAAAACATAGAGTAGGTCTACCCTATCGTCGTTGTTGGGTGGAAACCTTGTATGTCCAAAACCGTTTGTTTTGTATTTATCATTTTTAAAATGATTTAAACTAGTGAAAACAGCCGATCTACAAGCACACAACGCCTCGCACCGCGAGGCGTTGTGTGCTTGTAGATCGGCTGTTTTCACTACTTTTGTGCGATGGCCTTGTATGATGAAGCAGTGCTTCACTTTGCGAAAAGATTTACAAATTTGAAACTTGGAGATACGAGGTTTCTGCCCGACAGTGACGCTATGTAAGTACTCAGTAGGTATACTTATATTTCTACTTATTATATTATATTTAATTGCCATGAGCGCTTTTTGATGTTGTGTAATATATTGTGTGTTATTACTGTTTTTACTGCTGCACAACCAATTGCCCCTCTGGAGACAAATAAAGTTCTACTTGACTTGACTTGACTTCAACTCTTCAATGAGGTGTGGTAATAGCAATTGCCGTGGCTGTCATTGTGCTTGTCCCGTGACATGGACTTTATGGTCTTTATGTAATATATCATTTCACGGAACAAACAGGCGTTATAATTATCACTCCCACATGCTCAGTTCTTCCAGTTTACTGTCTTAAAGTTCTTATGTATATCGTCGTTGTCGGGTGGAAACCTTGTATGTCCAAGACCGTTCGTTTTGTATTTATCATTTTAAAAATGAACTAAACTAGTGAAAACAGCAGATCTACAAGCACACGACGCCTCGCACCGCGAGGCGTTGTGTGCTTGTAGATCGGCTGTTTTCACTACTTTCGTGCGACAGCCTTGTATAATGAAGCAGGGCTTTACTTGGTGAAAAAACGTACAAACTTGAAACTTGGAGATACAAGGTTTCTGCCCGACAGTGACGATATTGGAGTAAGGGACGTGCAGAGAACATTAGAGAGGCAGGGGCTGAAATTTCTAAAAGGACCTTTTGGCGAAAACATCGAAAATAGCTGACCTCCAAACTCACAACGCGTTGTGAGCTTGGAGGTCGGCTATTTTTGGCACCTGATACCACACTGAACCAAGCATAATCAAGTGAATACTGGAGATGTGGCGTAACAGCATGGATTTCTACACAGAGAGGGCAATTCTTTCAACATAAGATGCTGCATTCAAGTTCAGGAGAGTTTGGACAAGGCAGTTCTCTTGAATGCTGCCTTCAGTTTATAGCATGGAAAGAGGGGCATTAGCATTTCTTTCACCATAGTAAAAACTGCATTCATGGTCGGGAGAGGGCACTTTTTACAGATGGATAAAAGTGCAGGGGCTCAAGCCCCCTTTGATGTCTATGTGTTAGGGCATTCACGAATAGTGATTTTTAATATTAGAATTATTCAACCTCAAAGTCAGGACTGGCCAAACTGTCAAATATTAAGTAAGCAAGAGGCGAACATTGTGAAAATGCCGATCTACCATGCTCACAGCATGTAGATCTGCTATTTACACAATATTTATCTGCAGAACCGAGTCACATTAAATGTAATACCTACAATTCCAAGTGCTTGTCAGGGAGGGGGTCCCCAGTTCAAATATGTTTATTTTGGGGGTCACTGCCTAAAAAGGTTTGAGAACCCCTGGTATAGAGCATTAACAAATTCATCCACCAGGGGCATTGACAACTCATTCTTATGACTTCCTATCTAGCCAAGCTTTATAAACTATATATTTCTTAAAGAGAAAACAATAAAAAAATAAATATTAATAAGCGAATATTCGACTTCGGTGAACAACGTGGAATAGTGACTTTGATATTCGAATATTCGAATATTTGGTGAATGCCCTAGTCTGGAGAGGGCACTTTTTTACAGACGGATAAAAGAGCAGGGGCTCAAGCCCCCTTTGATGTCTATGTGTGCACGTGATTGGAGTTGATCTCTCTGTGTGTTCATGTCCTATAGTTGATCTCTCTGTGTGTTCATGTCCTATAGTTGATCTCTCTGTGTGTTCATGTCCTACAGTTGATCTCTGTATGTGTTCATGTCCTACAGTTGATCTCTCTGTGTGTTCATGTCCTATAGTTGATCTCTGTGTGTTCATGTCCTATAGTTGATCTCTGTGTGTTCATGTCCTATAGTTGATCTCTGTGTGTTCATGTCCTACAGTTGATCTCTCTGTGTGTTCATGTCCTACAGTTGATCTCTGTATGTGTTCATGTCCTACAGTTGATCTCTCTGTGTGTTCATGTCCTACAGTTGATCTCTCTGTGTGTGTTCATGTCCTATAGTTGATCTCTGTGTGTGTTCATGTCCTATAGTTGATCTCTGTGTGTGTTCATGTCCTATAGTTGATCTCTGTGTGTGTTCATGTCCTACAGTTGATCTCTCTGTGTGTTCATGTCCTACAGTTGATCTCTCTGTGTGTGTTCATGTCCTATAGTTGATCTCTGTGTGTGTTCATGTCCTATAGTTGATCTCTGTGTGTGTTCATGTCCTATAGTTGATCTCTGTGTGTGTTCATGTCCTATAGTTGATCTCTCTGTGTGTGTTCATGTCCTATAGTTGATCTCTGTGTGTGTTCATGTCCTATAGTTGATCTCTCTGTGTGTGTTCATGTCCTATAGTTGATCTCTCTGTGTGTTCATGTCCTATAGTTGATCTCTCTGTGTGTTCATGTCCTATAGTTGATCTCTCTGTGTGTTCATGTCCTATAGTTGATCTCTGTGTGTGTTCATGTCCTATAGTTGATCTCTCTGTGTGTGTTCATGTCCTATAGTTGATCTCTGTGTGTGTTCATGTCCTATAGTTGATCTCTCTGTGTGTGTTCATGTCCTACAGTTGATCTCTCTGTGTGTGTTCATGTCCTATAGTTGATCTCTGTGTGTGTTCATGTCCTATAGTTGATCTCTCTGTGTGTGTTCATGTCCTACAGTTGATCTCTCTGTGTGTGTTCATGTCCTATAGTTGATCTCTCTGTGTGTTCATGTCCTATAGTTGATCTCTGTGTGTGTTCATGTCCTATAGTTGATCTCTCTGTGTGTGTTCATGTCCTATAGTTGATCTCTCTGTGTGTGTTCATGTCCTATAGTTGATCTCTCTGTGTGTGTTCATGTCCTATAGTTGATCTCTCTGTGTGTGTTCATGTCCTATAGTTGATCTCTGTGTGTGTTCATGTCCTATAGTTGATCTCTCTGTGTGTGTTCATGTCCTATAGTTGATCTCTCTGTGTGTGTTCATGTCCTATAGTTGATCTCTGTGTGTGTTCATGTCCTATAGTTGATCTCTGTGTGTGTTCATGTCCTATAGTTGATCTCTGTGTGTGTTCATGTCCTATAGTTGATCTCTGTGTGTTCATGTCCTATAGTTGATCTCTCTGTGTGTTCATGTCCTATAGTTGATCTGTGTGTGTTCATGTCCTACAGTTGATCTCTGTGTGTTCATGTCCTATAGTTGATCTGTGTATGTGTTCATGTCCTACAGTTGATCTCTGTGTGTTCATGTCCTATAGTTGATCTGTGTGTGTGTTCATGTCCTACAGTTGATCTCTGTGTGTTCATGTCCTATAGTTGATCTGTGTATGTGTTCATGTCCTACAGTTGATCTCTGTGTGTTCATGTCCTATAGTTGATCTCTGTGTGTGTTCATGTCCTATAGTTGATCTCTCTGTGTGTTCATGTCCTATAGTTGATCTCTGTGTGTGTTCATGTCCTATAGTTGATCTCTCTGTGTGTTCATGTCCTATAGTTGATCTCTCTGTGTGTTCATGTCCTATAGTTGATCTCTCTGTGTGTTCATGTCCTATAGTTGATCTCTCTGTGTGTTCATGTCCTATAGTTGATCTCTCTGTGTGTTCATGTCCTATAGTTGATCTCTGTGTGTGTTCATGTCCTATAGTTGATCTCTCTGTGTGTTCATGTCCTATAGTTGATCTGTGTGTGTGTTCATGTCCTATAGTTGATCTCTCTGTGTGTTCATGTCCTATAGTTGATCTCTCTGTGTGTTCATGTCCTATAGTTGATCTCTCTGTGTGTTCATGTCCTATAGTTGATCTCTCTGTGTGTTCATGTCCTATAGTTGATCTCTGTGTGTTCATGTCCTATAGTTGATCTCTGTGTGTTCATGTCCTATAGTTGATCTCTGTGTGTGTTCATGTCCTATAGTTGATCTCTCTGTGTGTTCATGTCCTATAGTTGATCTCTGTGTGTTCATGTCCTATAGTTGATCTCTGTGTGTTCATGTCCTATAGTTGATCTCTGTGTGTTCATGTCCTATAGTTGATCTCTCTGTGTGTTCATGTCCTATAGTTGATCTCTCTGTGTGTTCATGTCCTATAGTTGATCTCTGTATGTGTTCATGTCCTATAGTTGATCTCTCTGTGTGTTCATGTCCTATAGTTGATCTCTGTATGTGTTCATGTCCTATAGTTGATCTCTCTGTGTGTTCATGTCCTATAGTTGATCTCTCTGTGTGTTCATGTCCTATAGTTGATCTCTGTGTGTTCATGTCCTATAGTTGATCTCTGTGTGTTCATGTCCTATAGTTGATCTCTGTGTGTTCATGTCCTATAGTTGATCTCTGTGTGTTCATGTCCTATAGTTGATCTCTCTGTGTGTTCATGTCCTATAGTTGATCTCTCTGTGTGTTCATGTCCTATAGTTGATCTCTGTGTGTTCATGTCCTATAGTTGATCTCTCTGTGTGTTAATGTCCTATAGTTGATCTCTGTATGTGTTCATGTCCTATAGTTGATCTCTGTGTGTTCATGTCCTATAGTTGATCTCTGTGTGTTCATGTCCTATAGTTGATCTCTCTGTGTGTTCATGTCCTATAGTTGATCTCTGTGTGTTCATGTCCTATAGTTGATCTCTCTGTGTGTTCATGTCCTATAGTTGATCTCTCTGTGTGTTCATGTCCTATAGTTGATCTCTGTGTGTTCATGTCCTATAGTTGATCTCTCTGTGTGTTCATGTCCTATAGTTGATCTCTGTATGTGTTCATGTCCTATAGTTGATCTCTGTGTGTTCATGTCCTATAGTTGATCTCTGTGTGTTCATGTCCTATAGTTGATCTCTGTGTGTTCATGTCCTATAGTTGATCTCTGTGTGTTCATGTCCTATAGTTGATCTCTGTGTGTTCATGTCCTATAGTTGATCTCTGTGTGTTCATGTCCTATAGTTGATCTCTCTGTGTGTTCATGTCCTATAGTTGATCTCTGTGTGTTCATGTCCTATAGTTGATCTCTGTGTGTTCATGTCCTATAGTTGATCTCTCTGTGTGTTCATGTCCTATAGTTGATCTCTGTGTGTTCATGTCCTATAGTTGATCTCTGTGTGTTCATGTCCTATAGTTGATCTCTGTGTGTTCATGTCCTATAGTTGATCTCTCTGTGTGTTCATGTCCTATAGTTGATCTATGTGTGTTCATGTCCTATAGTTGATCTCTCTGTGTGTTCATGTCCTATAGTTGATCTCTGTGTGTTCATGTCCTACAGTTGATCTCTGTGTGTGTTCATGTCCTATAGTTGATCTCTGTGTGTGTTCATGTCCTATAGTTGATCTCTCTGTGTGTTCATGTCCTATAGTTGATCTCTGTATGTGTTCATGTCCTACAGTTGCAACCGGAGCAGCTTGACTGTGGAGCTGCTCACCTCCAACACCCTCTGGCCCTACGGCGCCCCCTGAAGGCCATGCCTCTCTTCGAGTACCCCGGCCTCAGCTCTGTCGCTGTGGACGCCGTGCACAACCACACCGTGGTGTTTCTGGGCACCAGCAACGGACGACTCCGCAAGGTGAGACCACGTATGAGGCCACAGGGTTCCCACGGTCATGAAATTCCTGGAAATATTTTGAAAATATTTTTCCAGTACCGGAAAAGTTTTGGAATTGATCAAGAGTCCTGGAAGGTCCTGGATGAAATAGCTGTGCATTGTTCTTTGGTTATTGATTTTGTTAATACCTCTGAAATGACAAATCAAACATTGGCCAAATTGTCAAATATTAGAGGCATAAATTGTGAAAATCGCAGATCTACATGCTGAGGCGTTGTGAGCATGTAGATCGGCTATTTTCACAATAAAACCGTGTTATACAAAATTCCTCAACTCTTAGTGCTCGTCAGGGTAGGCACAGGGTAGCCACAGTCACAATAATTATAATCACTCACTATCAAGCACACAGACCGGTCAAACGATGCATGGCATTATTACAAAACGTCAAAACAATGCACAACCCCACGTCCAAATATAGTTGCAAGAACTAACGGTCGCCGATGAATGCTTTTATTATCTGTAGTGAGACAGAGCCCTTAAGGTGAGGCAAGGATATTACACGCGGCAAACGTCACGGTCGCTCTGATGTGGCCGGCAGGTTTTTGCAATAAACCAAACCTTAGACACTTGATTAAAAAAACGTTCAGCATCGCGAACAAGCTGGAATGCATTCTTTTCATCCTGTCAGGCTGCCCCCCTCCTCCCCCCCTTCCTCTTTTGATCTGTGACCCATCGTGGACCTTTGTACAAGCTGACTAAGTAGTGCTAATCATGTGCACGTACATGTTCGTCTCAGACCTGCTTATTGTCTCGGAGAGGAGCGGAGTGCCTGCTTAACGAGACGGCTTGACGACGTGTGAGTCAGCCTCGCAGCCGTGTGTTGTTGGTGGTTTCTGGCTGTGACCTCAGGCCCAGAACATCTGCGCCGGGCTCCAGCCCTATGAAAACTTTCCTGTCCAATTAATGACATTCCTTAGACACGTGAACCGTAGCGCGTCCCGATTCTGGGGGCGAACATTTTTTGGCGTAGTGCAGGGGTCTTCAACAGGGGGTCCGGGATCCCCTAGGGGGTCCTCAGAGTTACTACAGGGGGTCCTCCAAATCTTTGAGTGATATGTTTTTTTCTCCTTTTTTATATTAACCACTTGTACACAATTGTGTATCATTATTTTATGCTTTAACTATTGAAAAATAGCAGATATACAATCTGAACTAACGGTTCAGATTTAGAATTTTGACCCGATTCTATAAGTGTCTTTTGAATCCTTCTAAGGTTTTTTGAAAAACCGATGTTTATATGTCAGCAATCTGGCTAGCCATCGTCAAAGAAAAGGTCCTTTTCACTTAACTGGAGCTCAGTTAGTCTGTTCTTGAGAGACTACTATGTCAGTGGTTCTCAAACTTTTTCATGTGAAGGACCCCCAAACTGATATTTATTTGGCCACGGACCCCCATCTCAAAATATCTATTTCCAGGGACCCCCCAGAAGCAAAATTTGAGTTACAAACGTTCGCTTTAAAAATACATATATTCAAAGATTTGCACACATTTTCACAACTTTTTCAAAAATAGCAGATCTACAAGCTCGCAGCGCGGCACTCGGTGCCGCGCTGCGAGCTTGTATATCTGCTATTTTTCACTGGTTAAAGCATTCAATAATTCTAGGCCTAAAATGCTGTCTCAGTCTTATTTCTGGTATTATGACCCCCTCACTGAGCTCCCTTAGCAGTCCCTCTCAGCTGTCTGGGGGGAAACAACATAAACCGCCTCTAAAAAAGCTTTCCCGGCGCTCATTTTCTGCATTACACACTGGTACCTTTTTTATGACATGAAAACCGTTGTGCTGCGGGGCGTGTTTGTTTCGAGACTCCTCTCCCCCCGCCACAGGAGCCCCGACGACTGTTTTAGTCTGGTAATTGGTTGTCCATGGTTTGTGCCGGATGTGCAATATTGGTTTGGGATTGTGTAAGCGAGGGTGTGCTTGTGTGTGTGCGTGTGTGCGTGAGTGTGTGTGCATGTGTGCGCGCGCACTCGTCCCCGTGCAGTGCTCCCCATTTGGTTGCCTGTTTCGCAGAGTTTCGTGTGGGGTTTTTTAGGTGTTTCACTGCTGCTTCCAGCGAGAGTGGTTTCATGTTAACACATGTTTACCCATACGAATGTGCACCCCGTGATTATGTGTGTGTGTGTGTGTGCCTGTGTGTGCGTGTGTTGTCTCAGCCTGTGTTTCAACCTTGTGTCAGTCTGTATGAGCACAGTATGTTGTTAGAAGTGTTTATATGAGACACGTGGTATTTTTGCTGCCTGAGGCAATGTTGTTCATGCACTGTGTGTGTCTGTGTGTGTGTGTGTGTGTGCGTGTGTGTGTGTGTGTGTGTGTGTGTGCGTGTGTGTGTGTGTGTGTGTGTGTGTGTGTGTGTGTGTGTGTGTGTGCGCGTGTGGCGTGCGTGTGTGTGCGTGCGCTCAGTGAAAGTCCTACTTGAACTCTACGCATGTAAAAAAGAATGACATTTACTCTGAGTAAATGTCATGCCTTTGGACAACCTTGTTTTCCTAAGGCAACTGCTCTAACGGACTGAGCTAACCGGATAGCTGGTGTCAGACACAACTGTTTGACTTAGCCTTTTGATTGAGTGCTTTATTGACCATGTCAATAAAGTTATTTGAAGCAGACGGCACACTGTATGTGACTTTGCACATTTTGATCTGATGATGTGTGCACGAGAGAGAGAGTTTGTGCTTGTGTACTCGGCAGCGAGTGTCAGTGTCAGTGTCTGTGTGTGTGTGTGTGTGTGTGTGTGTGTGTGTGTGTGTGTGTGCGTGCGTGTGTGTGTGTGTGTGTGTGTGCGTGCGTGCGCAGGGGTGTCGCACCAAATTCTGGGCCCTGGGTACGAGGATTCACTTCAATTATTTTGTGCTTCAACTATTGAAAAATAGCAGATATACAAGCTCGGTGCCGCGCTGCGAGCTTGTAGATCTGCTATTTTTGAAAAAACGTTAAAACCTGTGCAAGTCTTTGAATATTTCAAATCCTTCTAAGGTTTCTATGTCAGTGGTGCTCAAATATTTTCATGTGAAGGACCCCCAAAATGATGATGTATTTGGCCACAGACCCCCATCTTAAAATATTTAATTCCAGGGACCCCCCCCCCCCCCCCTCCAGAAGCAAAATTTGAGTTACAAATGTTCGCTTAAAAAGTACACATATTCAAAGATTTGCACACATTTTCACGACTTTTCAAAAACAGCAGATCTACAAGCTCATAGATCTGCTATTTTCCAATAGCTAAAGACAGGCGCCCCCTCCACCTTGGGCCCTATAGTAACTCAGTCCCACTTCCCCCCCCCACCCTTGTGACGCCCCTGTGCGTGCATGTGTGTGTGCGCGCTCGTATGTGTGCCCGAGGGGTTAGTGCTGCTGTTCCAGTGGTAATGGTGCCTGTTAGTGCGTGTGTAATGTGATTGTGGCTGTGAGTTGAGGGCTCAGGCTGATCACAGGGGAACGGCGCGTATCGCAGATGCAGTTACTAGATCCTCGTTCCACTGTCACTGGGAGAGAGAGAGAGAGGGAGAGAGAGAGAGAGAGAGAGAGAGAGAGAGAGAGAGAGAGAGAGAGAGACCCAAATGAAGTCATTACTAATTACATGCGTTTTCTTAACAAAGTCGCTCCCTCCATGTCACAGCTGATTTCCATTTGCCATATCTCATGGGGTCCGTCTTTATCTCCCCCCCCCCCCCCCCCCCCCCCCCCGTCTCCGTTGACCTCACATCCCCCCACCTTCCCATTCATCGCTCACTGTCTATCCCCCCATCTCTTCTACACTATTATGAATCACGCTGTAACATCCATATGCACCCATTTATACCCTCTCTGACTTAAAACAACACTGTGTATTTTACTGTGTGTACAAAAGGGGCTTTTGATTTATCCAGACTTATCTACTCCTCTCTCTCTCTCTCGCTCTTTCACTCTCTCTCTCAGGCACGTGCACACATAGACGCCAAAGGGGGCTCGAGCCCCTGCCCTTTTATCCGTCTGTAAAAAGAAGTGCCCTCCCTCTCCCCAGACCATGAATGCAGTTTTTTACTACGGTGAAAGAAATGCAGATGCCCCCTCTTTCCATGCCATACCTGAAGGCAGCATTCAAGAGATCTGCCTCTTCCAAACTCTCCTGAACTTGTAGCATTTTATGTTGAAAGAATTGCCCTCTCTGTGTAGGAAACCATGCTGTTACACCAGTGTTGTATCAAGCATCGGGAATAGCCGACCTCCAAGCTCACAACGCGTCGCAGCGCGACGCGTTGTGAGCTTGGAGGTTTTGCTATTTTCGATATTATCACCAAAAGGCCCTTTTAGAAGTATCAGCCCCTGCCTCTCTCTTTTTTTTTAAGATGTGTTTTGGGCTTTTTATGCCTTTATTTGATAGGACAGTAGACTGACAGGAAATAGGGAGAGAGATGGGGAATGACATGTGGCAAAGGTCATCCGGATCGGGAATCGAACCGGCGACGCCAGCAGGCATCATAGCCTACTATGTGGTATGCGCCACTAGGCCAGTGGGCACCCAGCCCCTGCCTCTCTAACATTCTATGCACGTTCCTGCTCTCTCTCTCTCCCTCTTTCTCTACCCCCATAAGCACGCACGCACACACACACACGCACACACACAGAGATATAGCAGCTGAGTGCTCCCGTATTGAATGGGCTCTTTCTTTCATGTGCAGGCAGACAGATAGAGCATAAGGGAGGCGGGGGTGACAGTGACCTGCCACTGTGTGCAGCAGCAGGTGTTTTTGTAGTGTGACCTGGCGGTCCCTCACGGCGCCTCCCTCCCCCCCCCCCCTCCTCCTCCTCCGCTCTCTCTGTCCAGGTGTGTCAGGAGGAGAGAGGACCTCCGCTCTGTTTACTCGCTGTCTTGTCGTGTCTCGGCGCATGTTGTGAGTTTATTTACCGGGAGGTCTTTCTTTGTGTGCCCCGGGTGGGTGTGTGTGTGCTGAAGCCACAGCACAGATGCCTTGTCTAGGTGTGTGTGTGTGTTTGGGGGGCCTGCGTGTTATCTCGGAGAGTTAACGCGTGGTTACTCTTAAATGTGTGTGTGTGCGTGCGTGTTAAGGCATTAACGAAAAAGTCGGCAAGACTTCATTACACAAGTCGACTCCTAAGTTGAAAATACTTTCTATTGTGAAAATAGCAGATCTACATGCTCACAACGCCTCGCGTTGCGAGTCGAGGCGCTGGCGTGAGCATGTAGATCTGCTATTTTCACAATTTCTGCCTCTAAATATTTGACAATTTGGACACTGGTTAATTTGTCATTTTAGAGGTCTTAAAAAGTCCTTAAATTGTCACTTTAGAAATGTGAAGATACCCTCTATACACTTAAACATTATGTTGGTTTGTTTACAGTTGAGTGAGAAAACAATGTTGCACATTAAGTTAATCATCTGGGGACCCCCCAAAATAATCGGGGGGTCGTGTGTGATGTGATGACGTCATCAAACGATAAAGTCGGCTTTTTACTGAGTCGAGTCGACTTGCAAAAATCACAAATCGTTAATGCCCTAGTGCGTGTTCGTACTTGTGTTACTATGTCCCCGCAAATAATTTGACAAATAAGCATTGCGAGGTACATTTTCCTTTCCTGGTCCTCAACAAGAGAAATGATTGACTTACGGTTAAAAATATATAACAATTTTAAAGTTAGTCTTACAAGATTCAGGCTGAAGTTTGCAGTAGGATTAGGTACACTATTTAGAGGTTAGTTTAGAGTTAGGGGATAGAGTAATGCCTGATTTATACCTAATAGCTGAATCTATAAGCTCAAAGGTTGTGAGTTCTTTAGTAAGAGGGTAGAATGGCAACTGGCAAATGTAAAAGAAAAAAATACATGATGACTTGATGTCCTGAAATGCTGTCTGTGTAAAGTGTATACCGTCACTGTTGGGCAGAAACCTTATACTGTTTCAGATTTGTATGTTTTTTTCCCCCGTACAGTAAAGCCCTGCTTCATCATACAAGACTGTCGCACAAAACTAGTGACAAGCACACAACCCCTCGCATTGTGAGATCAGCTCTTAGATCGGCTATTTTCACTGGTTTAAATCATTTTTAAAAAGATAAATACAAAACAAACGTTTTTTGTGTGTGTGTGAAAGATAGGGAGTGATATGTGGATGTTATTGTGTTTCATCATACTGTAGGTTCATTCAGAGGTTTACTGGGCCAGTCCAGTTAAACAGTAACCAGTGCATCTCAGTGGGTGGCGCGCGCGCGCGCGTGTGTGTGCGTGTGCGTGTGCGCGTGCGCGCGCGCGTGTGTGTGTGTGTGTGTGTGTGTGTGTGTGTGTGTTCCTGTGTTTACAGTATGTGTGCATGAGTGTTTTGATGTGGTCGGAGGATGTAATCATGTCTCCGGTCAGCAGTGCTGCAGTTCCTCAGGCTGGCATTGACAAGGAGAAGCTCAGACTCAGAGACACACAGAGTGACTGTCACTGTCACACACTGTCTGTGTGACAGGAAGTCTCAGCTAGCAGCGTTTGTTTGTCTACGGAACATTGTGTGCACGCCAGTGGCGTCAGTTCAGCAAATGCTAGGGTATGGCAAAGATGGGAGTCCTCATGGATAAGAGGCATTACATTTTGGATATCACGGTTATATTGTGAAAATAGCCGATCTGCATGCTCACAACGCCTCGCAGCGCGAGGCGTTGTGAGCATGTAGATCTGCTATTTTCACAATGTCTGAAAAAATATATAATAATTTTGGCCGTTTTTTACACAGGTTTCTACGGTTTACTTGAAGACCAAGAAACCGTAGAAACCTTGGTCTATGACAGCCTGGAACGGTTGTTCAAGTGCAGCTAAACTTGGCATGTTAGTAAATGTGCCACAATTAACAATAATGCATTGGAACCTGTGAATATACCTTTTTGTCAAGTTGGGGAGAAGTGTGGAGAATAGTTAAAGTGACCATTTTGTAACATTTTGCAATTGTACTTATTTTACTGTAATTTAATAACACAATAACCAGCACAGATAGACAAAGAGACATTCATGGATTTATATTTAAAAGTAACTTTTATTTCCCCCCCTGGACCCTGCCATACCCAATTGACGCCCCTGGTGCGTGCGTGCGTGCGTGCGTGCGTGCGTGCGTGCGTGCGTGCGTGCGTGCGTGCGTGCGTGCGTGCGTGCGTGCGTGCGTGCGTGCGTGTGTGCGTGCGTGCGTGCGTGCGCACTTGTTTCGTGAGTTTGTGAGAGTATGTCATCCGTTCCATTATCTCCCACTGTATGAACGCCTGTGTGTGAATAAATTGCCTCTTGGTAGAATGAGATTAGGCATGCTCCTTGGAACAAAACAAAAAAAAACATTTCCTAAACACAATTGTTTGATAGTGTTGGTTTCAGAAGAATGACACGAATGCCTGGAACTCAAAAGAAAGAAAGACTCTTTATTAAAACTGTGAAAATAAACACATCAAACCAATAAATCATGGGATTTGGGGGGATTTGAGCAGTCTTTCATGTGTTCTTTAAAGTCACACTTTGTAACTTTTTCATATAATCTTTCACTGGTAAATATTTCACAATAACCACTCCGCAGTCGTGAGTGACTGCCCGCAAAAACACTCGTACCAAAACGAGGCAGGCGCCGGAAATGTACCGGAAATGTACCGGTATTCATACATTTTCTCACAGTTGTTCTTGCTTTTCCAAAATAACCCCACAAGGTCCCTGTAACATTTGTTTTGGAGCAGTGCTTCTGTGCTCGACAATAGACCTCTGCTGTGATGATAACAATGTGATGGGGCGGCTGTGGCTCAGGGGTAGAGTGGCCGTTTGGCAACCGGAGGGTTCCCAGTTCGATCCCGGGCTCCCCCAGAGTTAAGCCCTTTGCACACAGGCGCGTTTAACCGCACGGATAAAACGGACAATATAATGTTTTGAAAAGAAAACAATGATTCTCTATGACCTCATGCACACCGGCTCCGAATTAGCCGTGCGACGAGTGGCTGCCGCCGTGCGTTTTTTTCTCGATCGAAACCAGTTCGATTCGTGCGTCTTGTCGCATGCGGTAAAAAACTCATCACTCCTTTTATGACTCCTTTTTGGATCCGCAGCGCCGATTCCGCACAGCCTTGCACACCAAATCCAATGCGTTTTATTCATGCAGCAAACGAAAAGAACGCAAATGTCCTGTGTGCAAAGGGCTTTACTGTCGAAGTGTCATTGAGCAAGACACTGAACCCCTGATTGCTCCCGATGAGCAGGATGGTGCCTTGCATGGTTTCACCCACGTCGAACAAATGTTATGTCGCAATATCAACACGCTCCCGTTCCCATATGGATGTGTGTGTGAATGGGTGAACGTAATGCAGGGGGAATAGACAAAGAACATTTAAACACTACAACTCACTACAACATAATCCACTACAGTGTCACCAAAAAGACTAGTGAAATGAACGTTACACATTATGACTTTAATGGCTGAATAGAGTGTTGGTCTGACTCTGGACCCTCTGTGTTCTTTCCACAGCTCACCTTGTGGAGGAACCTGACCGTGGCCGGTCAGTGGACCCTGAAGCTCCCCGCCAGCGAGTCCGTGCACCACGTCATGACCATCGACCCCAACGACAACAACTTCCTCTACCTCATGACCTCTCACCATGTAAGCTTCGTAATCCATCCTCGGATATTATGCTTTTGGCAGTTTTACGGTCTCCTCTTCTGAGATTTGGAGCGCATAAAGCAGCATGAGCACCTAAAGCCATTAAGACCAAAAGAATGATGAATAATTGTATTACACTTTTTTATGTCCACGTTATAACCTCAAGTCATTTTGGAACATTCTTGTTGTCTTATTGCGACCATAGGTCGCAATTTAGTATGTGAACCGTCACAGCTTGACCGTATCTATGTAACGCTTGACACCAGTGGTTCTTAACCTTTTCAGGCCGCGACCCCCAAAATAATCATATTTTAACTGGGGACCCCCCCACCCTGACAAGCACTAAGAGTTGAGGCATTACATTTTGTATAACACAGTTCTATTGTGGTTGAGAAAATAGCAGATCTACATGCTCACACCGCCTCGCGTTGCGAGGCGTTTGTAGATCTGCTATTTTCACAATTTCTGCCTCTAATATTTGACAATTTAGCCAATATTTTATGTGTCATTTTATGACTTTATGCAGGTTTGTTTACAGTTGAGTGAGAAAACAATGTTGCACATTAAGCTAATCATCTGCCGACCCCCCAAAATAAATTGGGGACCCCCCTGGGGGTCCTGACCGACAGGTTGAGAACCACTGCTCTACACAACATGTGCCAAGCAGTCGGATCAGCGCCAAGCAGACCAGAGATGCAGTCGCAAACAGGTCTCAATTTGCACCAGTAGAACTCACCTCGGCTCAGTTCAGCTGAGCCATCGCATATTTTGTGAACATAACAAGCGTGCGGCGAGCTGCGCCTTTTACATGCTGAGTCTGAACCATTACCCCTGTGTTTATGGGAGGATGTGGTCGCATCTTGTCTGTACACTACAGTATCGGCTACTGTACGTGAGCGAACATACAGTAATTGTTTGTTTACTGCGGGAGAGTAAATATCCTATCTTCCTTTCTCATAACCGCCCCTTCTGTCGTTCTCATGTAGAGCAGTGTTTCTCAACCACTGTGCCTGGGGACCTTTGGTGTGCCCCTGAGAAGGGTCAATTGTGCCCCTTGAAACTGCTTGAAAGCCAGTATTGTATTTATCATTTTAAAAATGGTTTAAACTAGTGAAAACAGCCGATCTACAAGCACACAACGCCTCGCGGTGCGAGGCGTTGTGTGCTTGTAGTTCTGCTGTTTTCACTACTGTTGTGCGACGGCCTTGTATGATGAAGCAGGGCTTTACTTTGCGAAGAAACGTACACATTTGAAACTAGGGGATACGAGGTTTCTTCCCGACAGTGACGATATTTACACCCCCGTATTATGTTGGTGTGCCCATGGATTGTTGGGACATGAAAAGTGTGCCCATGCAGAAAAAAGGTTGAGAAACACTGATGTAGACAGTTAATCAAACACGCTGTTTTTTGATGGAATAATAGACTTATATTAACATTTAAACCTCACAGTCAAACCTTATTAATTACACCAGGAGGAATTAGTTTCTAGCAGGTTGTGACAGGAAAACACAGTAATATACCGTACAACAACATACAAAGTAACACAAACTTTAAAAGCATGGTTTAAAGAGGCATGACATCGTAGGCCTGTTTTGTAGTTTGTTTCCGTGTGCAGTATTTAAAAATACCGAAGGGCAAAAACATAGCAGGCGCTGACCTTACCACACCGTGATGTAAGCAACGCAGCTGCAGCTCATAAAATTAACAATGGGTGTGTTAGATTTACTGTAGGTGAGCCATTGTGAATGCATGGACTGTTGTCAACGGTATATTGTCAGTGTGGTCGGGCATTGGCACGCCTAAATCCAACACGCCCATTATTAATGGTATTAAAGATTCAGCTGTGTTGCATACTTCATAGAGGAGTAGAAAACATGGCAGGCCGACCTTATAGTTATAAGGTCAGCCTGCCATGTTCCTTGCCTTCGGTAAAAAAAGAAAAGAAAAAACAATTGTACAGGAAAACTAACTTAAAAATTTGAGTAGGGTTTCATGCCATGCAGTTGTCCTCAACCTGTTCAGGACGCGACCCCCAAAATAATCATATTTTAACTGGGGACCCCCCACCCTGACAGGCACTAAGAGTTGAGACATTACATTTTGTAAAACACGGTTCTATAGTGAAAATAGCAGATCTATCTTGCGTTGCAAGGCGTTGTGAGCATG
>NC_137818.1:61986887-62016887 GCF_963921795.1 Nannobrachium achirus
TGACTGTACACACATTTTTGTCGAAGGAATTCACTGGCCGTGCTGTAGATGAATGGGGGATCTGTTCATTGACTCAGGTCCTATGTCAGTTCTGAAGATATACACACGATATAAAGCACCGGGTTAAATCAAGTTGATTAACCCATTTAGGCCTAGAATTATTGAATGCTTTAACTATTGAAAAATAGCAGATCTACAAGCTCACAGCGCGGCACCGAGTGCCGCGCTGCAAGCTTGTAGATCTGCTATTTTTGGAAAAAGTCGTGAAAATGTGTGAAAATCTTTGAATATATGTATTTTCAAAGCGAACGTTTGTAACTCAAATTTTGCTTCTGGGGGGGGTCCCTGGAACTAAATATTTTGAGAACCACTGACATAGTAGTCTCTCAAGAACAGACTAACTGAGCTCCATTTAAGTGAAAAGGACCTTTTCTTTGACGATGGCTGCTCAGATTGCTGACATAGAAACACAGGTTTTTCAAAAAGTCTTAGAAGGATTCAAAAGACACTTATAGAATCGGGTCAAAATTCAAATTTTAAAAAATAGCAGATCTACAAGCTCGCAGTGCGGCACTCGGTGCCGCGCTGTGAGCTTGTATATCTGCTATTTTTCAATAGTTAAAGCATAAAATAATGATACACATTATAGTGTACCCCGTTCTGAATGGATTAATAATAACCTTTCATAATCAATCCAGTGCTTGTTTCCCCTGCCTCTACACTGAGGTTTATTCCAGCGTGAGCCTTGCCAGTAGCCGCTCTGTAGATGTACCGATTAGCCGCGTTATTTATTACCGTTTAGTCAGGGGAATAACATCATCGTTTGGAGCGGTCCCACGGGATGTTGATGTTAGCAGTGCTGGAAAGCAACTAAGGACATTGGATTGTTGATACTTTATCGTCGGTGTCGGGTAGAAACCTTGTATGTCCAAGACCTTTCGTTTGGTATTTATCGTTTTAAAAATGAACTAAACTAGTGAAAACAGCCGATCTACAAGCTCACAACGCCTCGCAACGCGAGGCATTGTATGCTTGTAGTATGGCTGTTTTCACTACTTTTGTGCGACGGCCTTGTATGACGAACGAGGGCTTTACTTGGTGAAAAAACGTACAAACGTGAAACTTGGAGATACGAGGTTTTTGCCCGACAGTGACGATATACTCCACTACACATGAGAGGCAATTGTTTTACTTTTCACTCCACTACAGTTATTTGACAGCTGAAGTTTCTACTTGGTAGATCTCTTCATTATTAATACAAAACATATACATGTAAACCACTCAAGCACTTCGGCAATTAAAAAAATAGCTGAAGCATCGTTTGTAGATCTTTTTTAAAGCTGATCTAAGTCTTCAAATAAAAAAATATAGTACTTTGACATTGGCACTTTTAGTATGTTTTGATACCAGTACCGTTGTACCTCAAGTACATTTTGGAATACAGGCCTTTTACTTGTATCAGAATGTATATCAATAATGATGGTAATGCAGTGTTGTACAAGCTCACAACGCGACGCGTTGTGAGCTTGTAGATCTGCTATTTTCAAACATTTTGTACTTTTACTTTTAGTACTTTAAGTACATTTTGATGCCAACACTTTTGTACCTTTACTCAAGTACATTTTTAATTCCGGACTTCTACTTTTTAACAGAGTACATCTTAAGTAAAAGTATTGATACTTTTACTTAAGTTTGAAAATGTGTGTACTTTTCCCACCACTGTGGTAATGCTACTTTTACAGAGTACTTCTTCCTCCACTGTTTATTGCCGTTTGGACGGGGGAATAACATCATAGTTTGGGAGCGGTCCCGCGGGGATGTTGGATGTTTAGTGTGTAGCTTCAAGGAGTGTCCGTGTGTGAGAGAGAGAGTGCTCATGGAACAACAGTGACTTGGCCTGGAGAGCCAGCGTGAGAGGGTGAGAGAGTGAGAGAGTGACTGTACACACCACCATGATTAATGTTGTTCTGTCTAGCCCTGGCTCTGCGCTCACTTCACTGGCTATCTGCCTTGTTTTGCTACTCAGAACAATGTGTGTGTGCGCGCGTACGTGTGTGTGTGTGTGTGTGTGTGTGTGTGTGTGTGTACTTGACAAGTACACACACACACACACACACACACACACACACACACACACACACACACACACACACACACACACACACACACACACCTCACTCAAGTATAGTAAGTCAAGTACTACTTGACTTACTATACTTGTGAGTGAGGGCCAAATATCCCCACAAGTACAGTAGAATTTGAGAAATAGACATTGTGAGGACACCTTTAGGTAAAAATCGCAAACAATTAGGGCTGTCACAATTATTACATAATCGTCTAATTGCAATTATTTGACATAATCATGATTATTTTTCATAAGCGTCATAATTGTTTCCATGTTGAAAATGTTTCATATATTTCGCGACGCGTGTTCTTTTTAAAGTATAAAGTTGTCAAATATGTCAGTAATTTCATTGTATATTTAGGTTATGTGTCTGCCATGTGCAACTTCAAAACCTACAAGCCAAACAGAAATGTAATTGTCAACGACAAAAAACACAATTATATCATTAATCACAATTATTTGAGTGACAATTAATCGTCATGTAAAATGTCATAATCGTGACAGCCCTACAAACAATTGTAAAAATAGCATTTATAAAAATGACCATACTAAAATGTTGACGTCCTCACAAGTATAATGATACAAATGTGCGTGCACGTGCGTGTGTGTGTGCTGCTTGGTGATAAAAGCAGATCATAGCAGATATGAACTATAATGTGGGTTGTGTTACAGCTCTGTTAGCGGTGTAATGGCCAGAGGCCAGCCAGGTCTTTCTCTCGTACGGCTGGGAGAAACCCGTTCGTTCGCCTGCTAATATGCTAGTTTGTTATGTTTACTCAGTTTTTTTTCTTTTACGGGTTGAAAGAAGGCCAAGCCATCTGGAACAGTGTTTGTCTACTTGTCTGTCCGTGTGTTTGTATGAATGTCTGTCCCCTTAAAAAAGTAGACCGGTCACAGCTCACGCCGCTACGTGTGGGATGTGACAAAACAGAAGAACCCCGGTCATATGAAAGCCTGAAATGCCGCTTGGTGTGGTGAAAGTTAAACTTAAGGAGTGTGTGAAAGTTGGGTCGTAGTTGAAACTCTGCCCATGTAAAGATTGGAGTAACACCAACATTACACTTTAAGTTGTGAATAGGTATTGGCAGGTAACTCCGATACGCTACGCTACGCTACGACGCGACACGACATGACACGACATGATACGTTTCACGGTGCAAGAGCATCGTATGCCAACACCATACATTTCTCATACACAAATGCCTCGAGAGGAAGCCAAAGAAATCGTCCAAATATGGACTTTGAGAGTGGGAAAGGGGATAGCTTTAGTTTCACTGCCATTTTTCTTGTCTTCTCCACTCGCCTTTCACTTCTTGCTGCCCTGAAGTGGGATTTACCAGTACTTTATGCAAGGTGGGATGTAGCACAATACAAAGGCATTTTATCGTCGTTGTCGGGTGGAAACCTTGTATGTCCAAAACCGTTTGTTTTGTATTTATCATTTTTAAAATGATTTAAATTAGTGAAAACAGCCGATCTACAAGCACACAACACAATCGCACGCGAGGCGTTGTTTGCTTGTAGATCATATATATATACAGTATATATTACAAATTTGAAGCTACAAGGTTTCTGCCTGACAGCGACGTTATGCTAGGACACAATTTTGGACATGTATCCTGAAATTCTATATTTTGAGCACAACCCTACTTGTGTTGTTATTGGTGAAGTATTTATGTAGATAGCTATTTCCGTTTGTCCAAATGAGGCGTGGAACTTAGCCATTCTCGACACGCACACAAGCAGATGTCTGTATTGCAGCTTTGCCAGTGAACCTTCACAAATTGCACACATACTGTAGTAACTATCAATAGCTACCGATTTTCCACGCTGTTTTTTCGACTTGTGTTTGTACTACATCTTTTACTCTCCAGTCTACAAGTTCCTTTTACCCCTTTCCTCTCTCATTTTCGAGAATATATTGTCACTGTCGGGCAGAAACCTAGTATCTCCAAGCCCTGCTTCATCATACAAGGCTGTCACACAAAAGTAGTGAAAACAGCAGATCTACAAGCACACAATGGCGAGGCGTTGTGTGCTTGTAGAATGGCTGTTTTCACTAGTTTAGAAAAAGTTTTTTAGATAATTAAAGTAGCAGTACAACAATATATTAATTCTCTTTTACAAGTATAAGTACTATTTTACAAGTACAACGCCTCGCAGTGCGAGGCGTTGTGAGCTTGTAGATCGGCTATTTTCGGCTAAAAGCTTTGGTGTAGAGGGGGAAAAAGAGCAGACTAAGTACAGAGTGAAAGGTCAAGTTTATGAAGTATTGACGGTTCAAGTGGTTAAATATCTGAAAACACAAATTGACATGAATCCAAAATACATTGATGATCGTGCTGTCAACCAATGAAACTATATGGTATCTATGGGTTGTGGGGGTCCCTGCTTCATCTCTCTCTCAACTAAGGGGTCCTTGGCCTGCTTTCCATCCTTCTTTTGTGTCCTGGTCCCCCTGTCCTCCCTCTACTCTCTCTTTCTCCTCATCTACAAAAGAGCCTTGATTGTAATGATGGCAGTGGGTGTGCTGGGGAGACCGCACACTGGCTCTTTTCACCAGGAAATGTCAAAAGTGTGTAACCATGAGTGTGTGTGTGTGTGGGTATATACAGTATGAGTGTGTGTGTGTGTGTGTGTGTGTGTGTGTGTGTGTGTGTGTGTGTGTGTGTGTGTGTGTGTGTGTGTGTGTGTGTGTGTGTGTGTGTGTGTGTGTGCGTTTGTGTGTGTGCGTTTGTGCGCGTACACGCGTGGGTGTAGGTGGGTGTGTGTGTGTGTGTGTGTGTTTGCGTGCACACGTGTGGGGTTGGTAGTGTGTGTGTGTGTGTGTGTGTGTGTGTGTGGGGGGGGGGTGTACGGGTGTGTGTTTGTGTACGCACGTGTAGTGTACACACATACAGTGTGTCTTTGTCTGCTTGTGACATACATGCCAGTGTGTGTGTGAGTGCCTCTCATATATGTACAGTATATGAGTGTGTGTGTGTGTGTGTGTGTGTGTGTGTGTGTGTGTGTGTGTGTGTGTGTGTGTGTGTGTGTGTGTGTGTGTGTGTGTGTGTGTGTGTGTGCGTGCGTGCGTGCGTGCGTGCGTGTACGTGTGCATGTGTGTGTGTGTGTGTGTGTGTGTGTTGCTTTCAGGATCCATGCAGCTGATGTCATGAATGTGTACAGTATGTGTGTGTTAGGGATGGGACGATATGAAAATTTCATATCGCGATTATTGCGACAAAATAAATAGCGATTTACGATATTATCGCGATAATCAAAATCCATTATCCTGGGGTGAAACATTTGCCAAAAAATAGCCGATCTACAAGCTTGTAGATCTGCTATTTTTTGGCAAAGTCATTTGATAGAGAGTTAAAAAAAATAAAAAATTATCAAGTACGTATATTATAAGTACCCTTACCAAGAGGGTTTAAGTGGTACTGGATATGCAGCTCGGCAAATAAAAGGTGAATTGATCCCAGTGCATGACGGAGGACGACGTCACGATGAAATTAAATCTCCACGATACGATTATTGTGAGTGTTTTTTGTCACGATAAACGATAATATCGCTTATCGTCCCATCCCTGGTGTGTGGTGCAGTGTTTGGTCTGTCATGCTGGCTGCTGGGCCAGTAGTGTGGTGGTCCCATGGGTCACCGGGGGTGTGAAGGGCTGGCATGTCCCCCTCCCCAGGCGAGAGAGGGCTCCTATCTGGGGGTATCTGGGGTTGACGCGTGGGCGTGGACGCTTCTCTCCGTTTGATAGAAGCACACGCACTCGTAAAAGAAGGAATACATTGACATCATATAATTTGATAATCCACCGCTGTCTGTGTGGGTGTCCCTTAGATTTTGTGCATGCGTCTGTGACGTCTCTATGCGCGCCAGTGCGTAAAGCCAATATGAATGCGTGCAGTGTTGGAGAAGTTAAAGTTACATGTAACTGAGTTACATAATTAAGTTACATTTTGCTGTAACTTAGGTTACATTCATATTTCTGTAACTCGTCAAGTAACTGAGATACTTTTTGGGTCATTTTTGGCTCAAGTTACAAGTTACGAGAAGTTACAAGCGAAGTTATAGTTTTACATTTAAGTTTTGTTAAGATTGACGATCAAATGTCCTCAACAGATCATAATATTCTTATTTTTTTTAACTTTATATTAGGAACACAGATGTTTACTAAAGAAAATGTCAACCTTTTTGAAATGAAACATAAAACTCAGTTGAGAGGTATATTTCTGTTGGCATTTGACTTTTTTTGTAGGATGTTATATTTTGTTTCATGTACACCAAATGTACATTCTCAATTTAACGCTGGAAAAAAAAGGAACTCAAGTTACTCAAGTTACTTTTTCTATATAACTTGAAACTTTATAAGTTACATTTCTCCAGGGGTATAACTTTAACTTGATCAAGTTACTGCCATGGTGAGTTACTTGTAACTGTACAAGTTACGCTTTCAAAGTAACTTCCCCAACACTGAATGCGTGTCTGTCCCGGAGCCTGCATTCTTGTCTGAGTCGTGGCTGCTTGACCCAACCACAGATTGAAGTTCGGAGTCGATCTTAGACAAGAGTCTTTATGCTGTGGTCGATCAGCATTCAAAGGAATGCACTTTTCGTAGCCTTTGTTGACCCCCAATCATGCGCCATGTAGCCTGGGCTATGTCTACTGGTGCGCGCCTATTAGCGCATTTTGTATGCGTGTGTGAATAACATGCATGTGTCCGTGTGTGTGTGTGTGTGTGTGTCCTGACATAGGCCGTATTGTGCGACTCGTTTTGGACATTAAACCGGTTCATTGGGGCGCATGTCTTATCGGGGAAATATTTGTTGCCGCCAATTAGAGATGGGTAATATAATCGATATCGCAATATATCGCAATATTGTATTTCCCAATACTCTTATCGATATTCCAGGCTGTTGTATCGCAATACTTTTGGAAAAAATTAAAATAAAAACTCCGGACACTCCGCTCCTCTAGATATCACTGTACTAGCTAGTTCGCCTTCCAGTGATTCATCTCAATTCATATATATAATATATATCGCAATTTGTATTGCAATGTATCGCAGGCAGCACAATATATCGTGATACAATCTACAAGCTCACAACGCCTCGCGCTGCGAGGCATTGTGAGCTTGTTGATCGGCTATTTTTGGCAAAGAGCTTTGTAGGGGGAAAGAGCAGAAAGAGCTTTGTAGGGGGAAAGAGCAGACTAAGTACAGAGTGAAAGGTCAAGTTTATTAAGTATTGACGGTTCAAGTGGTTACATTTCTGAAAACCCACATTAACATGAAATCCAAAATACACTGATGATCGTGCTGTCAAACGATGAAACTATATGGAATCTATGATAAGGTAGTGGGGGTCCCTGCTTCATCTCTCTCTCAACTAAGGGGTCCTTGGCCTGAAAACGTTGAAGACCCCTGTATTAAGGTAAAGGATAAAGTCAGGGTTAAGGTCATGTTAGGGTTATGTTTAGACTGGTTATGGTTATGGATAAGAGGATGTGGAAGGGGATGTGGGATTAATTTGTGTGGGTTTGGGTGTGGGCGCATGTGTAGGGCTGTCACGATTATGACATTTTATATGCCGATTAATTGTCATTCAGATAATTGCGATTAACAATTTAATTGTGTTTTTGACGTTGCAACGATGCAACGCGTTGTGAGCTTGTAGATCTGCTATTTCCACCATTTTTTTTACTTAAAAAAAATATCATCATATAAAATTTTTCAACATGGAAATGATTATGACGATTATGAAAGATAATCGCGATTATGTCAAATAATTGCAATTAGACGATTATGTAATAATTGTGTGACAGCCCTACGCATGCGTGTATCATACTGTACTCGACGTGGACATGTATGTTCAAGTATGTGCACGTAATGTTTCTGTGTATTCTGTGCACTTTCTGCGCACGGTGCTGGGAGAACGCTCGTGATCTCCCCTTCTTCTCACGTCTCTGGTTCACAGACACCCAGAGAGCGGAGACTTTTCTCAGTTCATATTTTAGCTCTTCTTGTTGACTCTGTTTATTTTAGGAAGCTGTTTGGAAGGAAGCTCTCGTGTGCAAAGGAACTGATAGGTAGTGAGTGTGAGTTTCAGTGTGATTTAGCATACGAATGCGTGCGTGCGTGCGTGTGTGTGTGTGACACCACGTCTGAATGCGCACGTGTGTGCACGAACAAAGTATGTGTGTTAATCAGCATTTACATGTATGCTACATATGTGATCGGCACGTGAAACTGTTACTGCAACTGGAGGAAGCGATGCGTGTTTTAAACACTTATTTTTAAAAAGGAGGAAGGGAGAATAAGAGGCCTTTTCTCATGGAGAAGCGAGCCTCGCTGGGCCTGGCACGCAATGCCAGCCCCTCTGGTCAGCGAGTATGGATGAGAGGGACATTCCTGGTCAGTCATGAGATCATCGTCGTAGTCGGGTGGAAACCTCGTATCTCCCAAGTTTCAAATGTGTACGTTCTTTCGCAAAGTAAAGCCCTGCTTCATCGTACAAGGCCGTCGCACAAAAGTAGTGAAAACAGCCGATCTACAAGCACACAACGCCTCGTAGTTTAAATAATTTTTTAAATGATAAACGGTTTTGGACATACAAGGTTTTCACCCGACAACGACGGCATGCTGTTTGCGGATCTGTCTGTGGAATTTTACTTCTCTTTTGTTGGCAAGATCAGTGTTTCCCCAAACAGTGTTTCCCCGGTTTATTAGGAAGTTAATATCCTGGGGGTGTTTGTTTGTTTTTTCAAAGAAAGAATTTCAAGACTTTCTGAAAAAAAGAAAAAAAAAAAACTCTAAAGCAAGAGTCTTCAACGTTTTCAGGCCAAGGACCCCTTAGTCGAGAGAGAGATGAAGCAGGGAACCCCACAACTTTATCATAGATTCCATAGTTTCATCATTTGACAGCACAATCATCAGTGTATTTTGGATTCATGTCAATTTGTGTTTTCAGATATTTAACCACTTTAGCCTTCGATACTTTATAAACTTGACCTTTTACTCTGTACTTAGTCTGCTCTTTTTCCCCTCTACAACAGACCTCTTTGCCCGAAAATAGCCGATCGACAAGCTCGTTGTGAGCTTGTAGATCTGCTATTTTGGCAACAGTTCTTAAAATAATTATGGACAATAGGGTTCAAATTGTTAATATAAAAAGGATTGGAAGATTTGGAGGACCCCCTGTTGTAACTCTGAGGACCCCCTAGGGGTCCCGGATCCCCTGTTGAAGACCCCTGATCTAAAGATTTCCTATGATAATATAAGTACTGAATATAGCCGGGTCGCATCACGACAATTTGTGCGATCATAGATTTTCACTATTTTTTAAATAGGGCATACATACTGTAAGTAATTAATTCATTACGCATTTCTATAAGTCTTTGTCCCGGGAATACACAACATTTATCTTTTAGGACTTGAGTGGAAACGTTTGGGAACCCCTGGGCTAGATCATGGTTTTTCCTGGATGCCGTTCTTTGTTTGTGTTCTGTAGAGCATTGTGTGTATATTTCCTGTTCCCAAAGATAAAAAACCCAGAGTTTATTTGAGTGTGAGAATGATGTGTTTTCACACTTCATGTTCTTGTAAATGGAAATTAATCACTTGGAAAGTGGAATGTTTCCCTGACCCCATCATCATCGTAAATCAACATGCAGTTGACTTGATTAACTTCGGCGTTCACAAACACTGTATGTGAAAGTACACCCTAAAATCCTCAGGGCTAATGTATTCATTTGTATCTCTGAGATTGTACACATGTAACCAGATGGAACCTTTACGGTTCCATTTTGTTCCATTTCTACACTCGCAGAGATTTGTACTGTACTATGTATGTAAGCCCCAGGGGGGTCCAGGGGAAAAATCTGCCTAAAATGTATGTCCAAATTGCAACAGTTGTGGACACAAAACTACAATGATTGTGGCTACTCTTGACCCACCAAATGTAAGCTAAAATGAAAATTCACAAATGCAGTGTAAAAAATCACATTTCTCTTACCAAATTGTCCTGCTGTGATCATTTACTTAGGAAAGGATGATTGAAAAAGGGAAATTTTGCCTTCTGAATAGTGAATAAGCCTCAAGACCTCATTGAAAACATATATAGTGAATAGAGAAATTGTTCACCAAGGTGTCATCAATTGATAGGCAAAATTGTATGAAAATATTCCAAACTATGTAAACTCTACAGATGTTTTAGTGAGAGCAGTGCTGTTATATTAGTAATGTCAAAGTATAGGGTGAAAAATAATAAAAACGAGTAACAATAAGTTGTAATAATACTGTAATATGAGTAATGTATGGATGAAAAGTACAATGGCAGCTGATTACTATGCTGTAGGCCCACTGTAACAATAATCAACAAAGACATTGTAGTTTGATTTGGTCTATATTGATTTATTGACATTTATTGTTAGCTGTTCAGAGGTCAACACTTTTTGCCCCCGCCGGCGGGGGCAATGGGGTTCAAGAAATGCATTATAACAAGCACATCTGCAGTGGTTGGAGGTGGTGTCCCTACTCTCCAAATTAAATTTAGACCCTGTTGTTGGGTAGGACACCAGTTTCATAGCGTAATATCCCTAACCAATCGGGAATGCTTCATTATCTCCGCCAGACCGGGCGGCAGAGATTCTGTTTTCACCCCTGTGTGTTTGTCTGTCTGTCTGTCTGTCTGTCTGTCTGTGTGCACAGCTAATCTCTAACACCGCTGGACCAATTGTTGTCAAACCTTCCATGCTCGCTCCCAGCAGGCCAAATAAGATACTCCACCCCACACTGTCATACAAAACTTTTTTTTTTTTTTGATTCCTTGAACCTTGATGCAACTCCCCATATAGGCCACGCCCATTTCGCATATTCAAAACCCACTCTAATCGGTGCATCTTTGGAGTCATGTCATAAACAAGTATAACGTCACTGTCGGGCAGAAACCTCGTATCTCCAAGTTTCAAATTTGTACATTTCCTCGCAAAGTAAAGCCCTGCTTCATCACACAAGGCCGTCGCACAAAAGTAGTGAAAACAGCCGATCTACAAGCACACAACGCCTCGCACCTACTTTTCAATAGTTTAAATCATTTAAAAAAATTATAAATACAAAACAAACGGTTTTGGACATACAAGGGTTCCACCCGACAACGACGATAAGTAAGTACCATGATGTAAATGTCGTATAAGTGCTATGCCTCTCCCAGCTTCTGAATGGCTGCCATCCATGACTTAATCAGCACGGTCGAAAAGTGGTCTTGTCTATTAGGAGTTCGAATCGCACGTATAGGACATGGAAGTTATGGATCGCAGTGAATCAAGCCGAGTCAGGGGTGTCACACCACATTCTGGGCCGTGGGTATAAGGATTCACTCACATTTTGTGCTTTAACTATTGAAAAAATAGCAGATATACAAGCTCACAGCGGCTGCGACCTCGTAGATCTGCTATTTTTGAAAAATCGTGAAAATGTGTGCGGAGTCTGAATATTTCAAGATATTTTGAAAAACCTGTTTCTATGTCAGTGGTGGTCAAATATTTTCATGTTAAGGACCTAGTCAGGTTCACTATGTATTTATGTTGGATTTCTTTGGGGATTTGTAAAACTATACATTTTTGGAATCTTCAGAGCATGGGGAATCCAAAAATCTTTGTTGGCATTTGCACAGACACCTGCAAAGCCGCCGTTTTGGACGTTCAAAATGGCCGACATAAAATACATAATTTGTGCTATCTTGGCTTCTAGACAACCTAGAAATGTTATTAAACATGCCAATCCTATATTTTCTGGGTCAAGGAATTGAATGAGTAAATGATGGGTGTAAAATGTTCCGGACCCCCACCCCCTTTCTTGAGGTTGTCTATTTTGGGACCTCCCAGAACAGTACGCCAGCCAGTTAATGTCCGATTTTCATAATATTAGAGTTGTTTTGTAGGTTTTTAAACATCCTGAGTTCATTTATTACACTTCTAAAGCAGACTGAATAACCCTTCTGACTTTTGGTTGGGGTCTTTCCTCACCTGGGACCCCCTAGACAGACCCCTGAGCCTATCTCAGTAAACGCTCTGCTCCTGTTCCAGAACAATGTTAAATTTGATCATAGTTGAAGCATAAAAGTTGTTGTAGCTGGGCTCTGAAAACAAAAATGAGTTGTAGTAAATACCAGGGGTCTTCCACGGGGGGTTCGGGACCCCTGGGGGGTCCTCAGTCCCATCAAATCTTGATGGGATTTTTTAATGTAATGTTTTCTGGGGTTATGTATTGTACTTTGATGGTTTATTAGTATTCTCACACACACACACACACACACACACACACACACACACACACACACACACACACACACACACACACACACCTCTTTGTTATTGTCACCCCAAAACCCTCACCCTATCTTCTTAAAGAACCCATGGTCAATTATGCCCAAAGAGATTCACTACAATACAGTAATTTCAGACATGCACAATCTATTCGTCTTCATCATCGTCATCTTCAATGTCCAACCTAATAGTGTTGACACAGTCTCCACCATAGCATAGAGTGAAAGGCAGGTTATTTGAGCAGCTGCACCGTCCCTTGCAACCTGCTTAAAAGCTACATTGAGCTCACGTACTGCCTTTGGAGCAGGGAGGGCAAGACACCTGACTGGAACAATCTCCAATCTCTGAATTCCATCTTTTTACTTTGATTGGTGGAAGCTCAGGGCAATTTGTCAGGTATGATTTATCCTGCATTGTGACGTAGTTGGCACAGAGGATATGGTAGCAGTGCAGCACAAGTTAAGTTGGAGGTAGCATCTCACCCTCCAAGTTCTTTGACAGAAATAGTTCCCATCTGAGTAATCGCAGGGTTGTTGGACCTTTTGAAATGTAAACACGGCATGCAAAATGCTTCAATGACTGCAATGTTGATGGAAGCTCACCATTAATAAGCTCAGGAGGAATGGAACCCTTGCTAATGGCTTTTTCATCATTATCAGGCTTCAATTAAGTAGGTGCTGACCAATGTCTTTTTTGGAGATTCCAACAAATGTTCTTCCCCTGTCAGCACCAAGAAAGAATGTGTAGGCCAAGGAACCCTTGACATTTGTGACATCGAATAACTTGAAAACGCTCGAATATATTGATTTACATAATTTTTTCCTACCTTTAATACCTTTGACTGTTGCAAATTAACAGCAGGAGGACATCAGTGTCGGGTGACCAAACACATACAGTATGTCTCACAAAGCACCATAAGCAGCAGAGGCAAGGACTTGATGAGGAATCAGGGTATCAGCCTCTTCATGTGTGTGCACTTCCTCAAAATCATGTCCCTTGATGAAGGTATCATATTATGATTTGTCATACCTGACAAATTGCCCTGAGCTTCCATCAATCGAAGAAAATAGATGGAATTCAGAGAGTGGAGGGTATGTTCCTCCCTGCTCCAAAGGCAGTACTTGAGCTCATCAAATGTGGCTCCAAAGCAGGTTGCAAGGGTATGCTACCGGTATGGTAGAGACTGTGTCAACACTATTAGGTTGGACATTGAAGATCCTGCATGTATGAAATTACTGTATTGTAGTCAGGGACGTACTGGGCCCCTGATTCAGCCTGGCAAAAAGAGTTGGAGAGGCCCTCATTGCACGCTATAGAGAGAGATCTCTCTCTATAGCGCTGCTGCTACTCAAAGATTTGCCATTTCAGATCATGACAAGTGACAAGCCAGTGGGCCAATTACTGTCCATGAGTTATATTTCATCGTTGTCAGGTGGAAACCTTGTACGTCCAAAACCGTTTGTTTTGTATTTATCATTTTAAAATTGATTTAAACTAGTGAAAACAGCCGATCTACAAGCACACGCCTCGCACCGCGAGGCGTTGTGTGCTTGTAGATCGTCTGTTTTCACTACTTTTGTGCGACAGCCTTGTATGATGAAGCAGGGCTTTGCTTTGCGAAAACAATTACAAATTTGAAACTTGGAGATACAAGGTTTCTGACCGATAGTGACGATTTACTTTGTTGGCCGCCCAGCCCCCAAAATGGAACGAAGGCCGACATTTTATTTTTAATTTTTTCCTAATGGCCGGCCTGGACCGGCCAGGAATGAACCGGCCGTTCGGGAGTTGTCCCGCTTTTCCCAATGGCCAGCACGTCCCTGATTGTAGTGAATCTCTTTGGGCATAATTGACCATGATGGGCTCTTTAAGGATAGGGTGAGGGCTTTGGGGTGACAATAACAAAGAGGTGTGTGTGTTGTGTTGTCAGTGTGAGTGCAGTGCAATAAATGGACACGTTGTTCTGCGCGCCCAACGTGAGAAGTTGCAATACCTTCATTATTGCAATCCCTGCATTAACAGCTGTCGACCATAACTGTCTAACACAAAAATTGTATAAATAATGCTGAGAATACTAATAAACCAACCAATAAAACAATACAAAAAACCCAGGATACATAAAACCATTCAAAGTTTCAAATGTAAAAAAAAAGAGATCCTATCAAGATTTGGCGGGCCCCCTGTAGTAACTCTGAGGACCCCCCAGGGGTCCCAGACCCCCTGTGGAAGACCCCTGGTATTTGCTACTACTCAATTTTGTTTTCAGAGCCCATCTACAACAACTTTTATGCTTCAACTATGATCACATTGTTCTGTAGCAGGAGCAGTGCGATTACTGAGATAGGCTCAAGGGTCTGTCTGGGGGTCCCAGATCCCAACCAAAAGTCAGAAAAGTTATTCTGGCTGCTTTAAACATGTAATAAATGAACTCAGGATGTTTTAAAACCTACAAAACAACTCTATTATGAAAATCGGACATTAACTGGCTGGCGTACTGTCCTGGGAGGTCCCGAAATAGATAACCCCCAGAAAGGGGGTGGGGGTCCGGAACATTTTACACCCATCATTTACTGATTCAATTTCTTGACCCAGAAAACATAGGATTGACATGTTTAATTAAGTTTCTAGGTTGTCTAGAAGCCAAGATAGCACAAATTATGTATTTTATGTCGGCCATTTTGAACGTCCAAAATGGCGGCTTTGCAGGCGTCTGTGCAAATGCCAACAAAGATTTTTGGATTCCCCATGCTCTGAAGATTCCAAAAATGTATAGTTTTACAAATCCCCAAAAAAATCCAACGAATAAACATGTCTTAACATAGTGGACCTGACTAACCCCCAAAATGATATGTAATTGGCCACGGACAGTCGGACACCCCATGTCAAAATATTTAGTTCCAGGGACCCCCCAGAAGCACAATTTGAGTTACAAATGTTCACTTAAAAAAAATACATATATTCAAAGATTTGCACACATTTTCACGACTTTCAAAAATAGCAGGTCTACAAGCTCGGAGCGCGGCATTCAGTGTTGATTTCGTCGACTAAAACTATGACGAATAATGTTTGTCGACAGTGTTTTTTTCACTGACGAAAACTAAATAAAAACAAAATAAAAACTAGACTAAAATGTTGGGGACGGACATTTTATGTCATTTTATGTTTGGTTGCTCTCCAGTGTTGCGTGCTGAAAATAGCCGATCTACAACTCGTCGCGCTGCGACGCGTTGTGAGCTTGTAAATCTGCTATTTTCAGCACACAAATGTAAAATCAGTCATTACGAAGCCATCAAGGCCTGCCAAAATACATTTCAGTTGACTAATTCAACTGTAGATTTAAAATCGCCTAAAAATCTTATGATATTCAGTCAACTAAAACTAGACTAAAACTAAAACGTTTCAGGTGACTAAATTATGACTAAAACTAAATTACATTTTATTCAAATGACTATGACTGAAACTAAATCAAAATTTGCTGTCAAAAACAACACTGGTGAGCTTGTATATCTGCTATTTTTCAATAGCTAAAGTATTAAATAATTAAGGCCCCTGAGCCGAGTCATCCTGCCATGCAGGTGTGGTGTTATAAACACGGACCACCGTCCTGATGGGACTGACGGTGTCTTTTACAGAGTCCATTGTAGTGGGAGGAGGATGTTTGTGGAGTTTGTTGAGCCGCCGAGACACCATCGTCTGACTTTATGAGCTGTGCTTGGTGTGGAGGGGGATTTTTGTTGCGGCTTGCAGAGCCATTTAGGAACTATTCTTAGCTCAGCAGCTGACCTCACGGCCCTCCCCACGGTCCCCCAGTGGCTGTGAGACAAGAAATCTGGACACTCGCTCTCTCTGCAAACACACACCATGCTGAGATTCACACCTAATGCACACGCATGCATGCACGCACGCACGCACGCACGCACACACACACACACACACACACACACACACACACACACACACCCTCCGTCGTTCTCTCTGTCTCTTTTCTCTCCCACTAGTCCCCGTCTCAGATTCTCACACGTTTTTGTTTCAAAAAGTAACTGTGAAAGTGGGAGAAGTAGTACCGCAGTTCCCCAGGCCCCGCTCACTCTGTTGTTCTAACTGACTTCAGTTTCCTTACAGTGGGAAAGGAAGGACATGCCGTCCTTGCATTCTGCACTACATAACGCCGTTGTCGGGTGGAAACCTCGTATGTCCAAAACCGTACGTTAAAACTACACAAAACTATGTTTCTATGTCAGCGATTTGGCCAGCCATCGTCAAAGAAAAGGACCTTTTCTTTGACGATGGCTGGCCAGTTAGTCTGTTCTTGAGAGACTACTATGTCAGTGGTTCTCAGACTTTTCCATGTGAAGGACCCCCAGAATGATATGTATTTGGCCCCCATCTCAAAATATTTAGTTCCAGGGACCACCCAGGAGCAAAATTTGAGTTACAAACGTTTGCACGCATTTTCACGACTTTAAAAAAAATAGCAGATCTACAAGCTCGCAGTGAGCTTGTATATCTGCTATTTTTCAATAGTTAAAGCATTCAATAATAGGCCTAAATGGGTTAAAAATGATTTAAACTTGTGAAAACAGCCGATCTGCTGTTTTCACTACTTTTGTGCGCCGGCCTTGTACGATGAAGCAGGGCTTTGCTTTGCGAAAGAACGTACACACTTGAAACTTGGGGGATACGAGGTTTCCGCCAGATAACAACGATATAAACCTTCATTGTCCTTGGGCCTTATTAGCGCAACAGTAGTAGGAATGTCGGGCCACCCTGCTTGATGAATGCACTCTCACAATTGTTTTATCTTATGCACACATCATGCTCAAATAAAGACCCTCCACAACACACACACTTGCACGCACGCTCGCACGCAAGCACGCACCGCGCACGCACACACCGCGCACGCACACACAAATACATGCATGCACGCACAGATCGCACAGATTAGCGGCAGATAAAGAGACAGGCTGGTACTTCCTTAATTGAATTATTGGAAACTGGCCCCCTGATCTCCTGGTGCCTGAGGGATGGGGTTGCCATGGCGATGTGCGTGACCCGGAGTCAAACAGTTGGGGTTGTGTTGAGCCCAGACGAAGCTGACAGTCCAGGCATGCGTGTGACATTACGAGACGAGAGACACTCATAAATCGCTGGGAAGCAGACCGTGAATCCCAAGGCCGAGCGTTTGTCAGAGCGCCAGAAATAGGAAAAGGGAGAAGAAGAAAAAAAACGCCAGAATATGCCCTCATTCTCCATGCAAAGGGAAGGATAGTTGACTTTGTAGAATTGCTGTTTTATCATTAAAGAGGCGGTGCCATAGTTTTGTAATTTTTCTGGCTTTCATGTGTCTAGGAGGTTGACAGTATATACTTTGTTAGACCCCCTGTTTTTGGAGCTGTGTGAAGCACAGGCTCCCTATACGTGGCTGTGTGGGTCTGTGTGTGTGTGTGTGTGTGTGTGTGTGTGTCTGTCTGTCTGTATGTAGCCTGAACTTCCTAAACTTCGGCACGCCACTAGTCCCACAGTTTTGCCACCACACACTCGCGCCATATGTCAAATCGACCGGCTTACTCGGGAATCGTGGGCTATTACTTTTCTAAGAGAAAGGTTCTATAGTTTAATTGATATTCATTTATTAGTGAATTAATTTTCCCCATTGACTTATAATGGGAATCGCAAAAACTCACATTCAATTATTTGTCTCTCGCAAACCATAGGGGCTAGAGTTTCAAGACTTGGAGAGGAGGTTCATAATGATTTCAAGGATTAAATAAAAAATAATTGTGTCATTTGGCCGCATGGTGGCGCCATAACACCCCACTTTACGTTTTGGCCTGTAACTCTTGAACCGTAGGTCGGAAAATTAAAAATATTTTTTCCCTGGATTCCTTGGGTCATGACGCATCTCCCCATATAGGCCACGCCCATTTGCGCCATGATAGATTTTCCGCCATCTTTAATTTTCTCCAAAACACACTTTTTGCTCCTTTTCCTACATATTTTCTTCAAATGTCACAAAAATCGGTACACATGATCCACACACACACACACACACACACACACACACACACACACACACACACACACACACACACACAGCTCCACTTCACACGGGTGTGATTTTTTTAGCTATTACAAAATAGCAGATATACCAGCTCACAGCGCGGCACCGAGTGCCGCACTGCAAGTTTGTAGATCTGCTATTTTTGAAAAGTCGTGAAAATCTTTGCAAATCTTTGAATATATGTATTTTTTTAAGCAAACATTTGTAACTCAAATTTTGCTTCTGGAGGGTCCCTGGAACTAAATATTTTGAGATGGGGGTCCGTGGCCAAATATATGTCATTTTGGGGGTCCTTCACATGAAAAGGTTTGAGCACCACTGACATAGAAACATTTGCCAATAGTATATTTGACATTTTTCAAAAATAGCAGATCTACAATGCGAGCTTGTATCTGCTATTTTTCAATTGTTAAAGTACCCAGGGCTCAGAATTTGGTGCGACACCCCTGTACACAGTAGGGCATTACAATTGCACAACACAACCTAGAAGACCTTTTTCATGGCACCCACGTTGACACAAACTAGTAAAACACAGGTGTTAACAATAGTACTAATTAAGGTTCCATTCCGTTTTGTGGAGCAGAGCTGTTCGGTTCCAGTGATCCAACATGCACAATAGTGTAGGGACCTCCTGACTCAGTTTGACCTGAATGCAACGCACCCGTAATTACGCGGTAACCGTGTTCCGTGTCAAAATGGCTGCAGCGAAAAAAAGGTCAGTCGCCGCTGCTTCGTTCACAAACTGCACACCTGGTGACTTGCTATCTATAGCTACAGATTGCACACTGCACTAGGGAAGCCATGCCATTCTTTTTGGAGCTGTGTGCAGCTCCCTATACGTGGCTGTGTGGGTCTGTGTGTGTGTCTGTGTGTCTGTCTGTGTGTCTGTGTGTATGTAGCCTGACTTCGGCGCGTAACTAGTGCCGCACCATTTACGCCACTCGCGCAATATATACATCAAAATGTGCGGCTCGGCCGGGAATGGTGTTCTATTACCTTTCGTTCCGATCCGCCTTACCATGCCGACGTAATCGGCAAAAAACGACGCTTAATTGTCCCCATTGACTTATAATGGGACAATGCAAGAAATCACTTTCAAGTATTTTTCTCTCGTAAACCATAGGAGCTACAGTTTCAAACCTCGGAGAGGAGATTCATAATGATTTTAAGAATGAATCGAAAAATAATTACATCACTCGGCCTCATGGTGGCGCTATAACGGCCCACTTTACGTTTTGCCCCGTAACTCTTGAACCGTAGATCGGAAAATTAAAATTCTTTTTTCCCTGGATTCCTTGGGTCAAGACGCATCTCCCCATATAGGCCACGCCCATTTGCGCCATGATAGATTTTCCGCCATCTTTAATTTTCTCCAAAACACACTTTTTGCTCCTTTTCCTACATATTTTCTTCAAATGTCACAAAAATCGGTACACATGATCCACACACACACACACACACACACACACACACACACACACACACACACACACACACACACACACACACACACACACAGCTCCACTTCACACGGGTGTGATTTTTTTAGCTATTACAAAATAGCAGATATACCAGCTCACAGCTCTTTGCTCCTTTTCCTACATATTTTCTTCAAATGTCACAAAAATCGGTACACATGATCTACACACACACACACACACACACACAGCTCCACTTCACACGGGTGTGATTTTTTATTTAACAGTTTCTTTTTTAATTGTATCGTCACATACAAGCAACAAGACATCTAACATATATATACACTGGTTTGAAAAATGGATCTTGTTTTACAGTGTATCACACAAGAGTTTGGTTTTTTCTTTTGTGCCCCAGCAAAGCATCAGAAGATGTTTCTCTAAAAAAAAAAGAACAAAAAAAAGACAGGGTCTTGTTACTTTCATACTTGTATTTTCATTTGTTACATCCTTTATAGTTTTTATATATTTTTTTGTCTTATCTCGCTGTAGGTAATTCATCTCTCTATCAGTAGCAGGGGTGGGCGATATGGAAAAATACAATGTCACGATATTTTCCCAAGCTGTATCACGATACACGATTTTATCACGATTCTTTTTCACGTTGGTTTTAATGGTTATTTTTCAGGTTACTTGACAAAAACTAGACTCTCTGGGTTCCTTTTGGGTGGTCTAAATTGAACTTTACAAGTATGTAACTCTGACAGTATACAAATGAAACCAAATGGACCCTTATGGGTCCATTTGGTTTCATTTGTATACTGTCAGAGTCTGCTCTTTTTCCCCTCTACACCAAACCTCTTTGCCGAAAATAGCCGATCTACAAGCTTGTAGAGCTTGTAGATCTGCTTTTTTTGGCAAGTGGTTTATATAAAGGAGAAGTTTCTAACACACAAAGATTTGGACGACCCCCTGTAGTAACTCTGACCCCCTGTTGAAGACCCTTGCAGTATGTGATTGTTGACTGAACATACTTGACCAACATGGATTGTGGTTTGTGATTCTGGTTCTGGTTCTGGTTCTGGTTCTGGTTCTGGTTCTGGTTCTGGTACTACACACCAGGGCAGGAATTTCAGGGAGTCCATGAAGGCCATGGCCGTCATTGCCCCACAGTTTGGCCTTGTGCCCCTCAAAACAAAGGCATGACCTGAGGCCACAGTGGCTTTCATGCCCCAGCTGACTGTACCTCTTTCTCCTCTGTCTATTTCTAGTCAATATGTAGACAGTAGACGCTGTTGTCTCTTTCTCATCATGTAGACATCAGTGTTTTTTGTTGAGATTAAGAAATCCTAACTTCCAAGAGTCTCCATCTTTAAACCAATTCAGTGACTTTGATTGGTACAGGGCTGAGCATGTATCAGATTGTAAATACCATTATTTATCTATTTCACTGCATGACTAGGTTATCATCCCTAACCCTTAAATTCAACAAATTCTTTCAATTAGCTAAAATCAAACCCCAAAGGCCAAGTGGCCTTGCCCCTAAAATGACGAAATTCCAGGCCTACTACACACTCTCTGCAGCAACCTTTCACTTCTCTGTAACTCCCTCCCATGGGCGCCAATTTATGATTTTGCCCGTGGATGCTCAACACCAAGTCCCCCTCCCCCTCAGTGTAAATCAGGCTTTAAGTGTCACCGTCTCATTGTTGTTCAGGTGTACCATCCAGAAGGACTGCGCCCAGGGGCCGTCGGCACGCAGTTGGATCAGCATGGGTGAAGGCCCTCAGCAGTGCCCCTCCATGACCCTGGTGCCAGGAGAGATCAGCCTGGCAGCGGACATCAAGGTACCGTTAGCATGATTTGCCAATTGAGCTTTTCTTCTTCAATAGCATATCTCATCTTCACCCCAATGTCTTCACATGGTAAAATGGTAATGATGTGACAATTAGCCATATGTTATGGACATTACATAATTATGTAAGTCATTACCAGTCGTGTAAAGCAGGGGTTTTCAAAATGGGTGACGGGGCACCCTGGGGTGCCGTGTCGGCAGTCCAGGGCTGCCGCAGGATAATTTGATAATATTTGGAATTTATTTGGACACTTGAAAAAACATTTAGTATCATTTTAAACTTGAAGTACAAAGTTATTTTCAGTCAGTTCTAAACAAAATGGCTATTATCTCAATGTTTATTATCTCAACGTAGTATCTTCACTGTCGGGCAGAAACCTTGTATCTCCAAGTTTCAAATTTGTACGTCTTTTGGTAAAGCAAAGCCCTGCTTCATCATACAAGACTGTCGCACAAAACTAGTGAAAACAGCCGATCTACAAGCACACAACGCCCAGCAATGTGTGTATCTTGTACACCAGGCCCATTGCAAGTTGCTGTACTCTGTCATCTACTCTGAGCCACCCCACTCTTAACTGGTGAGTAGCGGTGAGGTGAGTCTGATAGGGAAGGTTAAGCATGGATGTAGATAGAACTCTGTTTAGACAGATGCTAATAGGTTTGATGTTTGCCTGGTGTCCTTGCTACTTTGTGGGACTCAACTGTTTTCTTTATGGTCTAGCTATTTGCTTGACCCGGCGTGACCGTAACCGAGTGGCTAGAGAGGCCGTTTAGTAAGCAGAAGGTTGTCGGTTTCCGCCCGCCTCGTGTGTAGAAGTGTCCCAGAGCAAGACTCTTAACCACTAACTCGCAGTGTTGGGGAAGTTAAAGTTACATGTAACTGAGTTACGTAACTAAGTTGCTGGTAACTGAGTTATATTCATATTTATGTAACTCGTCAAGTAACTGAGATACTTTTGGTGTAATTTTTGGCTCAAGTTACAAGTCACAAGAAGTTACAAGCGAAGTTATAATTTTACATTTAAGTTTTGTTAAGATTGACAATCAAATGTCCTCAAAAGATCATCATTCATTCATTCATTCACTTCATTTTAGGAACACAGATGTTTACTAAAGAAAATGTCAACATTTTTTAAATAAAACATAAACCTCAGTTGAGAGGCATATTTCTGCTGGCATGTGACTTTTTTTGTATGGATATTATATTTTGTTTCATGTACATTCTCAATTTAACACTGAAAAAAAAAGTAACTCAAGTTACTCAAGTTACTTTTTCTATGTAACTTGAAACTTTATAAGTTATATTTCTCCAGGGGTATAACTTTAACTTGATCAAGTTACAGTCATAATGAGTTACTTGTAACTGTACAAGTTACGCTTTCAAAGTAACTTCCCCAACACTGCTAACTCGTCGTTGTCGGGTAGAAACCATGTATGTCCAAAAGCGTTTGTTTTGTATTTATCATTTAAAAAATGAACTAAACTAGTGAAAACAGCCGATCTACAAGCACACAACGTGTGCTTGTAGATCTGCTGTTTTCACTAGTTTTGTGCGACAGCCTTGTATGAAGCAGGGCTTTACTTAGCGAAAAAAAACGTACAAATTTGAAACTTGGAGATACAAGGTTTCTGCCCGACAGTGACAAACTGCTCCCTCCCCGGTTGCCGTATTAATGCCACTTCCCCACTGGTCGTCCTAATAGCTAGGATGTGTTCAATACAGAGGACACATTTTACGTACGGAACGCACAAAATACAGTAACAAACACCCCAAAAGGGCATAAAAGGGCATAATAATTATAATTATTAAAGGAGTAGTTCACCCCCAAAATGACTTTTTTTCTATTGATTACTCATGCCATGGAGAGTAGAGTTCAATAATATTTTTTGTTTTTTGTCACATTCCTAAGACAAAAAATGTATTCGAGTAAATTTACCCCCATGGATTCCGGATGGGGACCCGTTTCGAAACTGGTCCCCATCCGGAACGAATGGGGGTACATTTATTTTTGTCTTAGGAATGCGACAAAAACCAAAAAATATTATTGAACTCTACTCTCCATGGCATGAGTAATCAATAGGAAAAAAGTCATTTTGGGGGTGAACTACTACTTTAAGGGCATGATAATCATAATTATTTCATCAATCAAGTTAATCAAGTTTATTTAGTCCTCCGAAGACACACGGAGGCTTGAGACCCTTTTTCCCAAGTGTTGCGGAGATTGCAAGTTTAGAAAAACACAAAACAACAAGAAGAAGAAATTAAGATAACTAAATTAGCAAACACAGACAGTTCACATTAGCACGTCGCATAGTTCATCCACAAAAGTACATTTAAAGAAAAAAAAAAGACAAATTAAGGTTAACCAGAGTCGATATATCAGACTGAAAATGTCCAATATGGTGACAAAGGAATGGCACTTGGAACAGACCCTGTGAATTATTCCAAGTATGCTGGGCACCAAAACTATCTGACCGTTTACCCTGTCGTTTGTTGACCAGGGTTAATGTCATTTGCTCCAATCTTGCACTTTGTAAGTGGCTCTAGATAAGAATGTCTGCTAAAATGCCTAAACTAAAGTATATATTGTCTGTAAGGTAGCACAGGCAGGTCATTCACTGGGGATGTACAGTGGCGTCACAAGGGGGGGGGAAGTGGGACTGAGTTACTAGGGTCCAAGGTGGAGGGGCCTTAGTTATTTTTATACTTTAGCTATTGAACAATAGAAGACATACAAGCTCACAGCGCGGCACCGAATGCCGCGCTGCGAGCTTGTAGATCTCAAATCTTTGAATATATGTATTTTTTTAAGCGAACATTTATAATTCAAATTTTGCCTCTGGGCGGTCCCTGGAACTAATTATTTTGAGATGGGGGTCCGTGGCCAAATACATATCATTTTTGGGGGTCCTTCAAATGAAAACGTTTGAGCACCACTGACATAGAAACATAGTTTTTTCCAAAAAAAACCTTAAAAGGATTTGAAACATTCAAAGACTTCAACGATTTAAAAAAATAGCAGATCTACAAGCTTGTCTATCTGCAATTTTTTCAATGGGGCTGTTAAGTCTGACATCATTTTGTAGGCAGAGGAGAACTTTTGGCCCCCAAAAAAGCGAATCTTTTTACTATTTTTACTATTTACTATTTTTTCTTCTCTTTGTTGTTGAAAGGAAAGTGGTAGAATTATACTTTAGTCGTTATTTTTGTCTCGGATCTGTTGAAATAGCGAGGTACAGATATTGACAATAAATCTGCTTGGAGGTCTGACTACAAAATGATGTCATGGCTTAAAAGCCCCATAGTTAAAGCGCAAAATAACGCAGTGAATCCTTGCACCCAGGGCCCAGGATTTGGTGCGACACCCCAGGCGATGTTCGTGGCCAGTATGTAGGTCAGTGTGGATAGTTTGAGCAGCTGTTCAATGCACACGCATCAGTCAGAGCCACAGGAAACTTGGCCCAAGGCCGTCTCCCCCAAACAGGAAGCAGCAGTACAGGAAGCAGGAAGTCGGCGCCGCAGCCAGGATGTGATCCATTGTTAAGACGGTTGAATGTCGTTTTATGAAACTTGTTACCTACCTACCTACCTACCTACCTACCTACCTACCTACCTACCGCACGTTGCCACCACTTCAGCCACAAGCTGTCTGGCGAACGTGTCCCCCTTTCTATCTATCTATGAGTTAAGGTATATGCACGCAAATCGACCAATCTTTACTCAAGTATATATGTACATATCTTAGATCAGGGGTGGGCAACTTTGATGATGGAAAGGGCCACTATAATTTCGCATTCACTCCAGGGGGCCACAATGCATATACAGTCAAACATAGCAAAATAGCAGATCTACAAGCTCTAAACGCGTCGCACTGAGACGTGTTTTGAACATGTAGATCTGCTATTTGTGCTATTTTTGAATTGGAACCATTTTTTTGTGGTATTTTTTTTATTTGAATCGTGAAAAGTAACACATTTAACTCTTATACTGCTTTGGACGTTCCTGTTCGCCCCAATTCTAGAGAGTGAGCCGCGCCAATACGGCCGTTCGTTCGTTTACCTTGTTGATGTCCTTAAGCTGATGAGGGGTCGCGCCGCCGTGTACTGTAATCACATGGCGAGCAGTGATGGTCTTAAAAATCCATTATGCGTTAACATCAACGGAGACCAATTCTCTTCCGTGTTGATTTTCTCTGGCCCTGGGGCTTTGTGGCCAATGTGTGTTCCCAATCTATGGCAAGACGGAACGGCCAAATTCACATTAATGGCATTACGCCGCCCTCTGCTGCCTGGTCTGTGAAAGTGCAGACCAGGCAGGCATGAAAGGCAAAAAAAAAAAAAAAAAAGTCTATCAATCTACTATAACGTTGCAAAGGTAAGCCGCTTTTTGATGGCACCAGACCCAATAAATAAATAAATAATCTGGCAGTATAAGAGTTAAGTACCGTAGTAGTCAATTTAATCATTTCAAATGCATTTATGTTCTTCCTATGTTAGCTTTGTGAACTTAATTACAAATATATTGGACATAAAAAAATACTTTTACTAGTCATTAAGCTACTAAAATAGACTGAAGTAATTAAAGCGAGTCATGTTTGCATGGTTGGAAATGGAGTTGTAACAGCTGAAATCAATAATATATCAGTATTCTGCTATTAAACTGCTGGCCGCATTAAGTGAAGGTGGGGGCCGCATGTGGCCCCCGGGCCGCCAGTTGCCCATGTATGTTTTATATTCTGTGTTTCTTTTCTGTTTTTCTCATTGCTCGCCCTTTCTTTGTCCCCCCGGTTTTTCTTTTCCTGAAAACAAATTTCACCCACTTCTTTACACCCTTAGACCTGTGATGTGGCAATAAAATAGATTCTTGATTCTTGAATGTACTTGTCTGCTGTTCTTCCTCTTCCCTCCCGGCTTTCTCACACTTAACAATGAATTAAATCATGTGTGAGAGGTGTTATGCCTCTCATTATGCAGTAGGTATATCTCGTACTTCATCAAATAAACAAATTTAGACGTGAGTGTATCTGTGCCATCTGTTTCTCCATGACACTTATTTTTTTCTCCCCTCTGCCTGAACTTGAAATGCGCTCGCAGCAGCGCGTGCCTAAACTCTCATATTAACCCCTCAAACCAGGGGTCTTCAACAGGGGGTCTCAGAGTTACTACAGGGGGTCCTCCTTTGAATGATAGAAAGTTTCTCCTTTTTTATATTAACCACTTGAACCCTACTGTCCATATTCTGAGAACTTCAGCCAAAAATAGCAGATCTACAAGCTCGTAGATCAGCTTGTAGATCGGCTATTTTCGGCAAAGAGCTTTGGTGTAGAGGGGAAAAAGAGCAGACTAAGTACAGTGTGAAAGGTCAATTTGATTAAGTATTGATGGTTCAAGTGGTTAAATATCTGAAAACACAAATTGAATTGAATCCAAAATACACTGATCAAACAATCAAACAGTGCTGTCGAACAATGAAACTATATGGAATCTATGTTGGTTTGTTTACTGTTGAGTGCAGAAAACAATGTTTCACATTAAGTTAATCATCTGGGGACCCCCCAAAATAATTGGGGGGGTTGTGTGTGATGTGACGACGTCATCAAACGATAACGTCGGCCTCAACTTTTTACTGAGTCGAGTTGACTTGCAAAAATCACAAGTCGTTAATGCCCTACTGTATAATGACCTGTCCTAAAGTGGATCAGATAAATGGGTTGTTATAGTGGTTCAGATAAATGGCGTCGTTGTCGGGTGGAAACCTTGTTCGTCCAAAACCGTTTGTTTTGCATTTATCATTTTGAAAATGATTGAAACTAGTGAAAACAGCCGATCTACAAGCACACAACGCCTCGCACCGCGAGGCGTTGTGTGCTTGTAGATCTGCTGTTTTCACTACCTTTGTGCGACGGCCTTGTATGATGAAGCAGGGCTTTACTTTGCGAAAAACATACAAATTTGAAACTTGTAGATACAAGGTTTCTGCCCGACAGTGACGATGGGTTGTTATAACGATCCCTCCTCCTGCATCATCTCTTCTTGCTCTCAGGACATGGGCATCCTGATAAACGGCAGAGTCCCCGATCTAATCGGCTCCCGCGTGGAGTGCGACTACGGCCTGGGCGTGTCCACGGCGGCCACGGTGCACCTGGACTCGGGCCCCCCTCAGATCCAGACCTGCTCCTTGCTCCCCTGGGAGAGCTACCCTCCCATCCCGCCTGGCAGAGGTTAGCCTGGAACACACACACACACACACACACACACACACACACACACACACACACACACACACACACACACACACACACACACACACACACACACTGAGTTGGCCACCTGCCAACGCGTCTGCTCACCTCTCTTTAACTCAATGAAAAATACAGTCGGGTTTGATTTATTAGACTTTTTGCGCAATTGTTGGACCGTGCCGGTTCAGCAAACATTGGTCCTACAACGGTGGTCCTCGACCTTTTCAGGCCACGACCCCCGAAATAATCATATTTTAACTGAAGAGAACTAAGAGTTGAGGCATTACATTTTGGCTAACACGGTTCTATTGTGAAAATAGCCGATCTACATTCTCACAACGCCGCGCGTTGTGAGAATTGTGAGCATGTAGATTGGCTTTTCTCACAATTTCTGCCTCTAATATTAGACAATTTGGCCAATGTTTAATTTGTCATTTTAGAGGTATTAAAAAGTCCTTAAATTGTCACTTTAGAAATGTGTAGACACCCACTATACACTATACTCTATGCTGGTTTGTTTACTGTTGAGAGAGAAAACAATGTTGCACATTAAGCTAATCATCTGGGGACCCCGCAAAATATTTTGGGGACCCCCCCAGGGGTCCCGACCCACAGGTTGAGAACCACTGGTCTACAAGCTGAGGAAATCAGTCGCTTGAGAATATCGCTGTTGTGCTGACAAGTCTGTTATGACAGTGAGATCATCTCAAAATACTCAAAATACAAAACGCTATAGCTTGTACATGTTTTTTTATTTTGTATTTTCCAGATCATCTTACTGTTCCCGTGGCGATAAAGGTGAACGGTACTTCGGTGGTATCAGGCAGCTTCATCATCTATGACTGCGAGAGGACCGGAGCCATTCACCCCAAGACATCGTGAGTTACTCACCCATTCATATGCTCTAAAGACATGATAATGTATGTAAATCCCGCATTGGGCAACTGGCTCATACAGAATGTCAATGTAGAAATATATTTCTGTTTTTTATAACCATTGCTGTTACTGTATAAGTCATACAGTATAAGGTATTTTGGTATGAATACTGAAAGGTATCCTGTATCATCTGTCATGTGTAACAAGCCAAACTGCTTGAACAGCAATAGTAAGACTCCCTAATCAGGAGATAAGCGACTGTGACTCTGGACATACTGTGTACAGCTTTGTGTGATTTTAGGGCAAAATCTGTAGGAGCAGTGTCCAAAAATGTGCTTGAAAAAATCGGCCTGATGGTGGCACTAAATGGGACAGGTCCATCTTGATGACAGGACTCTAGACATACTGTGTACCGCTTTGTGTGATTTTAGGGCAAAATCTGATGGAGAAGTGTCCAAAAATGTGTTTTGCAAGAATCTGCGTCATGGTGGTGCTAGAAAAGGGCCATGTGAGAAATGTGTGTCTGCAAAGTTTGGCGTGGATAGGGGCAATGGTGGCGGAGATATGTGTAGGGCAAAAGTATGACGTGACGGACAGACTGACTGACTGACAGACAGACAGACAGACAGCCGGTGGAGGTTTTGATAGTAACTGCGACCTGACGTTCGCAACAATAGTAAGCGACTTGATTTGAATTGTGGAGAAACCTCCTGTCTCTATAGTCATACATGCAGTGGGAGGCACGGCTTGCCCTAACCTATGTGGCCGCCACATTAATCCAATGAACAGCAGCGGCCACTGCGTTATCTATGTACTGTATATATCTATGACATACTCACTTGTCACTTTGCAGTACGTGCGCCATGTTTTATGAGTCATTCCGGGTTGGTAACACTCGTCGTGTCAACTCTCAGCATCCCCCAGAATCCCTCCCACCTCTTCCCTCGACTGGCTGGATTTGACGTGCGGCGGGGCAAAAATGAACATTACCTCAAACGGGGACCCAAATACCAATATCATAGTTGGGATTACTGCTGTGCCCCGAAGGAGGGCGGCTGCGCCAGGCTCTAGCGTCGCTCAAATGTCGGCCAAATGTCAGCTGTATTCTC
>NC_137818.1:62019387-62022550 GCF_963921795.1 Nannobrachium achirus
CACTAGTTTTGTTAATTTTTTTAAATGATAAATACAAAACGAACGCTTTTGGACGTACAAGGTTTCCACCCGACAACGACGATATCATTTTAGGGGTCCTTGACATGAAAAGGATTGAGAACCACCGATCATAGAGACAAAACAAATCACTTCAAGCTGTTCTCTAATAACCCCAGAAAAGAATTAGAATACAGAGCAAAAAAAAAAAAGAAATGCAGGAGCCTCGTCTTCCCAATGGTATCGGTGAGCGGCTTCCTAAGCCTCATTTAAATACTCTGCCGAAACGGAAGCCTCGCTCGCCCCCCAAAAATAACTGATCTCCCAAGGTCAGCGGGTCCTGAAGTGAGGGGGTCCCAGGTGGTCCTCCCCTCCCCAGCCAAATGAGTTAATATAGCATGAACATCAAAATCAGTTCAACCAGTTTAACCCTATATACATAGGCCAGGACCCCTAGGGGGTCCTCAGAGTTACTACAGGGGGTCCTCCAAATCCTTGAGTGATATACTGTATATATTTTTTTATATTAACCACTTGAACCCTAGTGTCCATATTCTGAGAAATGTAGCCAAAAATGTAAGATCTACAAGATCACAACGTCTTGTGAGCTTGTAGATCTTCTATATTTGGCAAAGAACTTTGGTGTTTTGGGGAAAAAGAGCAGACTAAGTACAGAGTGAAAGGTCAAGTTTATTAAGTATTGACGGTTCAAGTTGTTAAATATCTGAAAACACAAATTGACATGATTCCAAAATACACTGACAATCGTGCTGTCAAACGATGAAACTATATGGAATCTATGAACAGGTTGTGGGGGGTCCCTGCTTCATCTCTCTCTCTCAACTAAGGGGTCCTTGGCCTGAAAACGTTGAAGGGCACATCTTTCCAGAAGGGGGTCCACAGTCAGCTGCATAGATTCATTTGAGGGTCCTTGACACGAAGAAGTTTGCGAAGCACTGCTCTAATAACCGCTAATAACCCCAGACAGATTTAGAAAACAGACGTAAATGTCTGAGATCTTCTTCTCCCCAATGGAAGCGAGCGGCTTCTTAAGCCTAATTTGAATACGCTATTGAACGGCAGCCTCGCTCGCCAGAAATAACTGATCTTCAGGTGGGCTCGGCAATTAGCTGAAAATATATCCAAACCGACGTTTAGAGCCTCTAACAGACTTAATCCTGCTAGTGTAGGTTAATCGAACAGTTGAGAAGCATGTTTTTGTTTCGAATCGACAAAAAACCCTAATTGTTGTACTTAAGCCTTGTGTTATATCGTCGCTGTCGGGTGGAAACCTTGTATGTCCAAAACCGTTCGTTTTGCATTCATCAGTTTAAAAAATGATTTAAACTAGTGAAAACAGCCGATCTACAAGCACACAACGCCTCGCGCCGCGAGGCGTTGTGTGCTTGTAGATCGGCTGTTTTCACTACTTTTGTGCGACGGCCTTGTATGATGAAGCAGGGCTTTAATTTGCGAAAGAACGTACACATTTGAAACTTGGAGATGCAAGGTTTCTGCCCGACAGCGACGATATACTCTGTGCAAAATGTTTCACTATTAAAAACATTTTCGTTTGAAGTCATATCGTGCAGCCCAGAGTTTAAATGAATCGCTTTCAATCTGGCATATCATTATGGGCATAAATTGCCAAACACGGTCAGAAATAGCGCTCTACGTGATCTTGATGCATCTTAATATAGCATGAACGTCAAAATCAGTTCAACCAGTTTAACCCTATATACATAGGCCAGGGGTCTTCAACGGGGATTCCGGGACCCTTAGGGGGTCCTCAGAGTTACTACAGGGGGTCCTCCAAATCTTTGAGTGATATACTGTATACATGTTTTTATATTAACCACTTGAACCCTAGTGTCCAATCTGATTGATTTGAAGTCATATTGTGCAGCCCAGAGTTTAAATGAATCGCTTTCAACCCGGCATATTATTATGGGCATAAATTGTCAAACATGGTCAGAAATAGCGATCTACGTGATCTTGATGCATCGTGGTCAACTATTTTAGCTGTTCGTTGTACAAGATACTTAAGTAGTTTTAGTCTTTATTCATTTACTTACTGTTTATTATTATATGGTGCATCGTCTATAAAACGGGGGCAGACCTCCATTCAGCAACATCCCCACTTAGAAACATCCCCATTCAGAAATACCCCCACTGAGGTTAGGGTTAGGGTTTAGGTTAGGTTTAGGTGACACCTCCATTTAGAATAATGGAAGTCAATCTTCTGAATGGCAATGTTTCTGAATGGAGATGTGTAACACTATAAAACAATTGTCATTGTGTTGTGAAAGGACGGCAACCTTTTATACATGTCAGTTTATAGATAGATACCTTTATTATCCCAAGGGGGAAAATCAGTTGCCCAGAGGCAGCACAGCCGTATAAGGTTATTTACAAAGTTACAGAGAAGTAAGAAGAAAAAAATAAAAGAAACTAGAACAGAGTACAGTAAAGAGCAAGGTACATCAAGAGAGTGAACGAATAATATATAAATATATATACATAAAGTGTCCTTAAGCACAACTATCAAAATAGTACAATGTCCAAATCAAAGTGACCATAGCAGTCAATGCTAGTTAGTGCAACAAGCAATGACTAGTCTTTTGCATCAAGAAAGTACAGTGTCCAAAACGAAGTGAGTTTAGGTGTTGACTTGAGATGTTCTCCTTTTGTTTCGCGTTCGCCGGTGTTGACTGTGTGCGCCGGACCAGTTTATGTGTCTGTCCTTTGTACGCTTGTGCACTTGTGCGCGCGTGCGTGCATGCGTGTGTGCGTGTGTTTAGACAGTTCTCCTGTGAACCCGCTGTGAGTGGTTACCAGGCAAAGTGTTAATGACAACCAGCCGGTGACATTCCAACCTCACCACAGTCCAGTTGGACAAACACCTGACCTGTCTGTCTGTCTCTCTGCCTGCCTGTCTGTCTGTCTGTCTGTCTGTCTGTCTGTCTGTCTGCCTGTCTGTTCTCAACCTGTGGGATTGGGGACACCCCGGGGTCCCCAAACTATTTTTTTTTTGGGGGGGGGGGGTGTCCCCAGATGATTAGCTTAACGTGCAACATTGTTTTTCTCGCTCAACAGTAAACAAACCAACGTAAAGTGTAAGTGTATAGAGGGTATACGTACATTTCTAAAGTGACAGTTTAAGGCC
>NC_137818.1:62022750-62027750 GCF_963921795.1 Nannobrachium achirus
ACCCTGAAAAGTGAAGTGATCCCAGACTACTGGTTGAGAGACAGTGGCGAGATAACTTCATAACACAGTCATAAAACTCGCTTGTGGTTTAACAGACTCCGACAGGCGAGATAGTGCCCCCGTTTTAAAGCTCCTGTGACCTCCTCTAAACTCTCTCTTCATGGCAGCTCGGGTTGATTTACTCACTGGAATCAGCGCGCCAAAAGAAATCGGTTCACTGTGTCCCCGTTTTAGTAGGGAATTATGTCTAAATGTCAAAAAACTTGCTTGGTGGCAGTGGCGAAGACATAACTCTGCAAACGTGGCCCAAATTTTCAGAAGGTGGATTCAGTGTACTCTTCTATTTTAATTATATAGGTTAGCGTATCCACCACGATAGTAGTAGTATATTTAGCTTCTGCAGCGTTGTGTGGACTCTCAATGTCAGGATCTTAAATTATTCTGCCAAGCAGAAAAACTGCATGCAGTTTACAGGTTTTACCTGATTAAAGAGTCCAGCTGATGCCCGATTTTTTGGGTACTGATGCCTGATCCTGAGTTTGAGAGAGTCCTAGCGTTTTCCACTATCGGGACTGCGTAATTGGCGAAACCGATGTGGTCTGAAAAGTAAAGTAATGGGCCAATATATCGTCCGGTCGACCCGATAGCTCTAGTATATATTTATCTCCTGCAGTGTTGTGGACGCTCAATGTCAGGATCTTAAATTCTTCTCCTGCCAGGCAGACAAACTGCACGCGGTTAAAGGTTTAGTCGGGGGGCTCACGGCGAGGTCGTTAAGCCATTTAGGCCTAGAATGATCTAATGATATAACTATTGAAAAATGGCAGATACACAGGCTCGCGCGCTGCAAGCTTGTAGATCTGCTAATTTTGAAAAATCTTTGAATATACCGTATCTTTTTAAAAGCGAACATTTGTAACTCAAATATTTGCTTCTGGGGGGTCCCTGGAGCAGCATATTTTGAGACGGGGGTCCGCGGCCAAACCCATGTAATTTTGGGGGTCCTTGACATGAAAAACATTTGACAACCACTGGCAAAGAAACGTGTTTTTCAAAAAAAAAAAGAAAAAAAAAAAAAAAAAGGATTTTTTCTTCTAAAAAGGATTTAGAAGACACTTATAGAATCGGATCAAAATTCTAATGTTCACGATTTTTCCAAAAATAGCAGATCTACAAGCTCGCAGCGCGGCACTCGGTGCCGCGCTGTGAGCTTGTATATCTGCTATTTTTTTAATAGTTAAAGCATAAAGTAACGACACGCAACAATGCGTACCCCGGTCTAAATGCGTTAAACTACGAACTGTCATCCAAAAAGCTACAGTAGCCTCATTAAAAGCTATCACGGGGCTCCAGGCAGAGTCCCTCTCCTCCTCGCTGCATACTCCGCTCCTGACAACATCGCTCCTGTGATCAAGTCAGCCGCGCTCCCTTTATTAGCGCTCCCTTTGGAATGGCGAGCCAGCCAGGAGTGAGCTGTAAAACGTCCAGCCGCGACCCGTGGCTCGGCTGATGAGCTCCCCCCCCTTACTCCGCATACCAGGGGTGTCGCACCAAATCCTGGGCCCTGGGTACAAGGATTCACTGCGGGCCCCCCATCAATGTTCTTCATAGGGGGAGGAGGGGGTTTAGCCCATTTTTGACTGGGGACGCATTATTATGCGCTATTTTGTGCTTTAACCGTTGAAAAATAGCAGATATACAAGCTCACAGTCTTTGAATATTTCAAATCCTTCTAAGGTTTTTTGAAAAACCTAGGTTTCTATGTCAGTGGTGCTCAAAGCTTTTCATGTGAAGGACCGCCAAAATGATATGTATTTGGCCACGGACCCCCCCCCCCCCCCCCCCCCCCCATCTCAAAATATTTAGTTCCAGGGACCCCCCAGAAGCAAAATTTGAGTTACAAATGTTCGCTTAAAAAATGCACAGCGCGGCTACTCTGTGAGCTTGTATATCTGCTGTGTTTCAATAGCTAAAGTATAAAATAATGAAGGCCCCTCCAACCTTGGGCCCCAGTAACTCAGTCCCCTTGTGACACCCCTGCCTCTTACTCCTCACCCCGCCCCGCCCCCTCCCCAGCCACCTCCCAGCTGACTGACCCCGAGGGTCCCGTTGCTCCCGACTGGGGTGCTGTTGATACTTTTCTGGACCCCCGCCGCGGGGGGGAAGAGGACATGACTCATGCGTCTGCTTGTTGTCTGTCTGTCTGTCTGCCCCGGCCTTGCAAGTGGCCCGAGTGTTTTATTGTCTCGAGAGCCTCAGCTTTATGTTCAGCTGTATATCACCAGAACCCCCGTTTTGTTAAGCAACCTTGTAAAGACTTAATTGCTTTTTTTTCCTCCTCTCTTCTCTCTTCTCCTTTTTCGGTCGCTATTTCTAGACAAACATGACATATTCCAGTCACGTCACGGCACCCTGTGACTTGATATGAAGAAAAGAGGAGGAAAAAAAGGCTGCGCGAGAAGGCGTGACAGACTCTCAAGTGATAAAAAACCGATCGCTCGCTTTTCAAAAACTCTATTAGGTCTTTTGTAATGTAGGTCGTGGAGGGACTCCTCACAATGAACGCATTATTACGCATTATTTTGTGATCTACAAGCTCACAGCGCGGCACTGCGAGCTTGTAGATCTGCTATTTTTGAAAAAGTCATGAACATGAACATTTGTGCAAGTCTTTGAATATTTCAAATCCTTCTAAGGTTTTTTTGAAAAACCTATGTTTCTATGTCAGTGGTGCTCAAACCTTTTCATCTGAAGGACCCCCCAAAATGATATGTATTTGGCCACGGACCCCCATCTCAAAATATTAATTTCCAGGGACCCCCCCAGAAACAAAATTTGAGTTACAAATGTTCGCTAAAAAAATACACATATTCAAAGATTAGCACACATTTTCACGACTTTTCAAAAATAGCAGATCTACAAGCTCGCAGCGCGGCACTCGGTGCCGCGCTGTGAGCTTGTATATCTGCTATTTTTCAATAGCTTAAGTATAAAATAATTAGGGCCCCAATTAGAGCCCCAAACATGACATATTCCAGTCACAGCACGCTGTGACTTGATATGAAGAAAAGAAGAGAAAAAAAAGGACAGACTTCCAAGCGATAAAAAGCGATAACCGCTCCGCTTTTCAAAAACTCCATTAGGTCTTTTGTAATGTAGGTCGTGGAGGGACGAGCGGGTCGTCGCTCCTCCACAATGTCTGCCGGTGGGTCTCTAATCGCACACGTCGTGTCTTCTATTTGAAGCTATTGTTATTTCGCTCACACATGCAGCCCAGGCCCTCACGCAGCAGCACCCGCTCATTTCCTCCCTTCCGCGGATAAACAGGACAGGTATTTTGGGGAGGCGGATGCGAGGGGTGGGCTGCGAGGCCATTGTTTTCTTTAACCCCTCGGTATATGTCACTTCCTGCCCTTCTCCAGGACGAGGCTTCCTGTCCCAGCCTGGCAGCCGTGGAGTTCCCTTATGTTCCCTTATTAACATATCTTTTTAACACATTTGTACCTCAAATATTTAGATAGATACTGTAGATACCTTTATTATCCCAAGGGGGGAAATCAGTTGCCCAGAGGCAGCACAGCAGTATAAGGTTATTTACAAAGTTACAGAGTAACAAAGTAAGACAAAAAGAAAAACAAGAACAGAGTACAGAGTACAGTAAGAGCAAGGTACAACAAGAAAGGGAACGAATGATATATATAAATATACATAAAGTGATTCTGAATCCATTGCAAGCATTAGTTTTGCACAAAAAACTTTCCTTGGGCTAGAAATGGCCCCCAAAAATACAAAAAAAAGTGAAAAGTGATGACTCATCAATAAACCATCGTTTTGTGGGGCCATTTCTAGCCCAAGGAAAGTTTTTTGTGCAAAACAAATGCTTGCAATGGATTCAGAATCATGACAAACCCCTAGTTAGACCCCTCACATCCTACTTAAAGCAGATTTCTTTTCTGGGTATTTTCTTCCTTTATAGAAAGTCGATGGGAGCCCAACTTGATATGGATAATTCTATGGGTAAACCTCAAAATAAAGTTTGGTACCCAAGGCTAAAATCCATCGTTAGGTCCTAAAGAAGCCTCAAAAAAAGTTTGACACTTTTATCCGCTTCGTTTTGATAATTTTGTTAAGCCAACCCACTATAATGCGGATGTGAGGGTGGGCGCGAGGCCATTGTTTTCTTTAACCCCTCTGTATATGTCACTTCCTGCCTTCTCTCCAGAACGCCGATTCCTGTCCCAGCCTGGCTGCCGTGGAGTTCCCGCCGTCCCCCTCCGGGATGACCCAAGATTTCACTTTGTCATTAAACCACGTCCAGGAGGTACGGTGGATTTCACCTTGTCATTAAACTATTAAACCTGATACACTGTGCTTCATTGACCTGGAGTCCCCCAGGGGTGTGTACTAGGTGCCCTCCTTTTTCCGTCTATCTTCCAACTCTTCCCAGAAACGGCAGGTTTGGGAGCTCACCACACGTCGCAACGTGACACTGTGTGAGCTTGTACCTCTGCTGTTCATAACAGTGTTCATTTTGCTGACTAAGACTAAAATACTAAAAATATATATACTGTTGTTTCCTGTTGAGCTTGGCACATATCCTGGGGCAAGCTGCCCAGATCACACATTCATATTTCTTCACTCTCAAAAAGCGCCTGCAATGTTGTGTATGCGCCTGTTTATGTAGTGCATGTGAAACTACATTGCAGTGCACATCATGGGGTGATCACTGCTTGCCTCCTGTGAATTGTTTTATTTTTGTTTATTTTCTGTTTATTTCGTTGCTGAGTGAGGTCAGCAGACAAAGTGACGTGAGTGAGATGAAAAAACCTGGGTGATATCTGCCAATCTCAACAGGAAACAACAGTCCTAAGACTAAGACTAAACAATTTCATAAGACTTAAGACTAAATGTTGTTTCATTCAAAAGACGAATACCAAGACAAAATCTGAATCTGCTGTCAAAATGAACACTGGCTCACAACATGTTTGCCCCAGAATAGG
>NC_137818.1:62032750-62108041 GCF_963921795.1 Nannobrachium achirus
TTTTGCCCAACTCCGCAAGTCTGTGCACGCGTCAGCGTAAATACATCATGCAAGCAAAGGGTTTTAGTGTCCATGGTTTCTGTCAAGATATGTCTGTAGATAAAGAGGGACCAAGCCAAGCAGAGTCTTCTAAATAAAACCCAACCAGTGGGTACAGCCTACGACAGTCAGAGGCGTCGCACCACATTCTGGGCCCTGGGTGCTTCAACTATTGAAAAATAGCAGATATACAAGCTCACAGCGTGGCACCGAGTGCCGCGCTGCGAGCTTGTAGATCTGCTATTTTTTTTTAAATCTTGAAACATTTGTGCAAGTCTTTGAATATTTCATGTTTCTATGTCAGTGTTGCTCAAACTTCTTCATGTCAAGGACCCCCAAAATGATATGTATTTGGCCACGGACCCCCATCTCAAAATATTTCCAGAAGCTGAATTTGAGTTCCAAATGTTCGCTTAAAAAATACATGAATTCAAAGATTTGCACACATTTTCACAACTTTTCAAAAATAGCAGATCTACAAGCTCGCAGCCGCGCTGTGAGCTTGTATATCTGCTATTTTTCAATAGCTAAAATATAAATTAATTAAGGCCCCTCCACCCTAGTAACTCAGTCCCCCCCCCCCCCTTGTGACGCCCCTGTTTTTTAGGGTGAACTACTCCTTTAGCAATCACCACCATCATTATCAGTATGTTCAGCATCACCATTCTTTGGCTTTCTTGATCTCTGCCTTCCTCTGTTCGCGAAGATTGAATTCATATTCGTTGCTCTGCCTCCCAGATGAGTTGCTGAGGTGTTGGCACCGGCGCGTCCAGATGTTTATGAATATGAATTATGAATGATTGCATCTGTGCGCCTGGCAGGAACAATTATCATGGGCTATTTTAGTTTCCTGGTATTACGCCGCATTCAGAGTTGTCGATGGTTACCAGACCGGAGAGAAAAATGTCTTTCACATGCACCCCCGCCCCCAAACTCTCTCTCTCCTTCTCTTTCTCTCTCTTTTTCTGTCTGTCTGTCTACCTGGGGTATACCACAAGAGATACCCTACCGTGAATGGAATACGAAATCACCTCCTCAAGTCAATTTGCCTAAGTACATTATAATAGTTTTAATATGTATATGCTTCCACAGGGCGAGGAGCTGGAATGTGACTTTGGGACAGAGCAGCGCTACGGGGCCCGGTGGTTGAACGGCTCCACCGTGCAGTGCAGTGGAGTCATGGTAAGTAACAGTTCCACAGTGCACAGAGTCACAATAAGTCAGTGGTTCTCAAAGTGGATTCCAGGGACTTTGTTTCTGGGGGTCCAAATTGACCCAAACAAGTCTGCAACTCTAACAATATACAAATGGAACCAAATGGTCCATTTGGTTCCATTTGTATACAGCCAGAGTTAAGGGGAGACATTGACATTTAAAGAGGTGGTGCCATAGTTTTGTACTTTTTCTGGTTTTCATGTGTCTAGGAGGTTGACAGTACTTCATTAGACCCCCCTGGTGTGGTTGTTATGAGCAATTATGTATTCCCTTTGTATTTGGGGTTTCTTCCTGGAGGCTGACACCTTGTGGGTCAAAAGTGCCGATCCAAAAACACAAATGACATCACATAATCATCCCCTCCCCTTTTACCATTCACCCAACACACGTGGGTGTGGCTAACTTCATGGGGGGGTCACCACCCACCTGACAACCAGGCATACGTAATGAACTGGTGGGTGTGGCCACATAAAAACTTAATTTGAACAAAAACAAAAAACCTTCCTTCTAGTATAATCATAATACCTGATGATCATGTTTTAGGGAGGGGAAAACATCATGGCACTGAGGCCTTGAAATGTGAACGTTTGAGAAACAATAAGTAACAGTAGCCTCACTGTAAGAAACAGTTCCACAGCCAGTCTGAGTAAAGAACCAGCTCAGTTGTACCTCTGGACTCGTTGCTATTATTACCATTTATTTTTTTGTACCTTTATTTTTCTCGGCTAGTTGACTAATAACCTATTATTATCTAGAACATCAGCCTGGGATGAGTAACTGTAGGTGGAAAGAGGATCACGCACGCACGCACTCACGCACGCACGCGCTTGCGCGCATGCACACACACACGCACGCACGCACGCACGCACGCACACACACACACACACACACACACACACACACACACACACACACACACACACACACACACACACACACACACACACACACTCGCACAGACATTCAATTGATATGCCTACTCCTACCATGGTCTCATAATGGTGCTACGAAGCCATTTCACAGTAGCTGTTATCAAGTATCCCAGTGCCATGACTCGTCTGATCACTGGTGCTGTTGTCTGTCCCCAGGCACGTGCACACATAGACATCAAAGGGGGCTTGAGCCCATGCCCTTTTATGTGTCTGTAAAAAGTGCCCTCTCCAGACCATGAATGCAGTTTTTACTATGGTGAAAGAAATGCAAATGTCCTCTTTCCATGCCACACCTGAAGGCAGCATTCAAGATAACTGCCTCGTCCAAACTCTCCTGAACTTGAATTCAGCATCTTATGTTGAAAGAAGTGCCCTCTCTGTGTAGAAATCAAGCCTCGAAAATAGCCGACCTCCAAGCTCACAACGCGTCGCAGCGCTACGCGTTGTGAGCTTGGAGGTCTGCTATTTTCGATATTTTCACCAATAGGCCCTTTTAGAAGTTTCAGCTCCTGCCTCTCTAACATTCTCTGTCTGCACGTCCTTGTCTGTCCCTGCAGTTGCACACGACACAATGGAACCAGGTGTACCACCTTGTTCTGCGGAGAAGAGGATACCCTGTGAAATACATCGACAGCCCCGAGCAGTTGAAAGGTAAGGTGGGCTTTTCAAAGTGGGTACTTGAGGTGGTCCCGGCAGGGGCTCCCCGGTGAAACGAGGACAAGTTTAAACGCTAGCCCAGGGATCGTCAACGTTTTCAGGCCAAGGACCCCTTAGTTGAGAGAGAGATGAAGCAGGGACCCCCACATCCTGTTACCATATAGTGTCATCGCTTTGACAGCACAATCATCAGTGTGTTTTGGATTCATGTCAATTTGTGTTTTCAGATATGTAACCACTTGAACCGTCAATACTTAATAAACTTGACCTTTCACTCTGTACTTAGTCTGCTCTTTTCCCGCTCTACACAAAACCTCTTTGCCAAAAATAGCCGATCTACAAGCTCACAACGCCTCGCAGCGCGAGGCGCTGTGAGCTTGTAGATCTGCTATTTTTGGCAAAAGTTCTCAGAATATGGACGCTAGGGTTCAAGTGGTTATTATAGAAATGGAAAAAAGATAGAAAAGCTTCTATCAGACAAAGATTTGGAGGACCCCCAGTAGTAACTCTGGGGACCCCCTAGGGGTCCCGGACCCCCTGTTGAAGACCCCTGCACTAGCCCTATTCCATTTCCAGCTATTTGGAAACAGACGATCCATAAGCTCACGGTGTGTGAGCTTATTTGAAAAAAAAAAGTTGACAAACCTTCACATACGGCGGTCCCTGGCACCAACTCTGGCCAAATACTGTACATATCATATATCAACATATCAATTGGGGTCCTTGACGTGAAAATGTGTGAGAACTATTGCAGCAAGAGATAAGACTGATGTAAACATCGTAGTGAAAGACAGATGGACGCACGTCGTCCTCGGTGATGTTTGTGATTATGGTTCCCTTTTCCCACAATTGCTGGTAATTAGATCGTCGCAGAATAGACCAAATCTTGACTACATGTGCTACGAGCATGCCTATCATTCCCCTTGCTTATACACCGTAAAGGACAACTTTAGTTTTTTACAACAAGGGTTCATATTTTAGATAATTAAAGAATATGAAAGATGAGTGTTAAAATTATTTCATTGACTTCTTCGTTTTAGAGATTCTTATTTCAGTGGTTGCATGCGTACAAGTGGCTAAATATGTAATTTTACACAGAATAAGCCCATTCCCAAGATACAACGCAACCTTTCATGGTTGGATGTGACTTATGGGGGCTAGAAGTGTTACTGTAAATAGGAATAAAGAAACTGCTGGCTTATTGTGTCAAAAAAGATATTTAGCCACTTGTACGCGTGCCCCCATGCGTACGCATGCCCCACATTTTAGCACGGTAAACGCGATAAAACAATAGAACGAAGCAGATGAAAACATTTTAACCCTCACCTTTTCTTTTCTCTAATTACAATCTAAAATATGAACCCTTGTTGTAAAAAAACAAAGTTGTCCTTTAAAAGAAAAAGACAAAAAAACAAAACAAAACGATCACCCACAAAAAGAAAAAAACACATCCAGTCTCACTCTCGCTTATTATACACATTTATGTCCAACAACACATCGTTTCGCAAACAAATGACAATTTTCCATACCACTACATTACACTACCGCCTAATTATACCGTAATTATGGACGGGAGCTGTAATTTGAAAAGGTTACCAAATCCTCCACCAAGCCGCGCACTTAGGCATTGTTGCATATAAAAAAAAATCCCAAGCGCCATAACAACAGCGTGCGCTCGCTGCCGAACGAGCGGTGGTCGTCGGCGTCTGTGTTTTTTAACTTGGCGTCTCGTTCCAACCTCCAGTGGAGCTACGAGCCCCCCCATTCCATTCCCTTCCCCCGTTTCCAGCGCCAGATGCCGGCGCTCGTACGCGCCATGTGTCTGCCATGTGAACAACGCATGCCGAAACAACAGGCCGGGCCTCCTGCCAGACACACTCTGCACAGTTATAGAACTGAGCTGATGTTTCCGAGCATGCGGAGTCATCACAATCATGTATACACACACACACACAAAATTTGAGCGCATACTGTACATACACATGGACATACACACACACGCACGCACACACACACAAACACACACACAGAGGAATGCAGATGCACAAATGTGGGTGCGTGTGCACGCACGCACAAGAGTATATATATCGTCGTTGTCGGGTGGAAACCTTGTATGTCCAAAACCGTTCGTTTTGCATTTATCATTTCTAAAATGATTTAAACTAGTGAAAACAGCCGATCTACATGTAGATCTGCTGTTTTCACTACTTTTGTGTGACGGCCCTGTGTGATGAAGCAGGGCTTTACTTTGCGAAAACATTCCATATTTTACATTTTTGAGAATAGATATATATTTTTTTGATTTACCAGACTGTAATACTTGTGGAAAGTGGAAAAACAGTACATCTCCAACAGTTTGTGGAACAACAGTATAAGTCCGTACAAGCAATAATCAGCAGACAAAGGGAGCAGATAACATTAAAACAGACAATTGAACAAAATGAGGGGGGCGTGCATTAACAATTTAACAGATTAAATTGCAAAGTTTGACTAGTTTGTGGCTTACAGTCCGGTAAATCAAAAAATATCTATATTAAAAAAAAATATATATATATATGGACTTGGACTGTTATTCGTCTCAGGTACTCATTTGAAACTTGGAGATGCGGAGTTTCCACCCGACAACGATATCGTCACTGTCGGGCAGAAACCTCATATCTCCAAGTTTCAAATTTGTATGTTTTTTTTTTCGCAAAGCAAAGCCCTACTTCCTCATACAAGGCTGTCAACACAAAAGTAGTGAAAACAGAAGATCTACAAGCACACAGCGCCTCGCGGTGCGAGGCGTTGTGTGCTTGTAGATCGGCTGTTTTCACATACAAGGTTTCCACCCGACAACAACGATATACAGATACAAATGGGTTTGCGCACTGGGAGGCTTACTGGAACGTGAACATGATCATGTGTTTATGCCTGGTTCTTTGTTCTTCCTTGCACCAGCAACTACAGTGTTAGTGTACAGTACCTCTCCTGCACTCTTCTCCGCTGATTTATTTTTATAGCCACGTATGTGTCATTCTGCAGACGCTCATCCTACTTATCCGTGACACGCAGGCCCATGTGGTTCGGATAATCCTGTAAAAAGCACCTCGTGATTTCCCCAGCGCTGTGATTTTAACCGACGAAACCAAAACTTTTGGTCAACGGTGGCTGGTTTTGCAATAACAACATGATCCTTCTGCTTGTTCCATGTTTACCCGTGTTTTCTCATCCCCACCGGTGTTGATTTTGTCGACTAAAACTATGACAGAAAATGTTTGTCGACTGCGTTTTTTTTTTTTTTTTTTCACTGACGAAAACTAAATAAAAACTAAGCTGTGATGACTAAAACTCAGACTAAATATATTGGAAAATTTCGTCAACAAAATAAAAACTAGACTAATATGTTGGGGAGGGACTGGCGGAGAAGAGAGTCATTTTATGTTTGGTTGCTCTCCGGTGTTGCGTGCTGAAAATAGCCAATCTACAAGCTCACAACACGTCGCGCTGCGACGTGTTGTGAGCCAAGTGTAAAATCAGTCATTACGATGCCATCAAGGCCTGCCAAAATACATTTCAGTCGACTAAATCAACTGTAGATTTAGTTACTTATGATATTTATTTAGTCAACTAAAACTAGACTAAAACAAAAACCTTTCAGGTAAATTATGACTAAAACTAAATGACATTTTACTCAAAAGACTATGACTAAAACTAAATCAAAATTTGCTGTCAAAAACAACACTGATCCCCCCTCTCTCTCTCTCTCTCTCTAGTGGAGGTGTACAACTGTGGCGTGGGCAGTTCTGACTGCTCCCAGTGCTGGGGCCGGGAGGACCAAGGCCATCTCTGTGGCTGGTGTGACAACGGCTGTCGGCCCCGGGACGACTGTCAGCCTATCAGGGACCAGTGTCCCGCCCCGGAGATCCACAAGGTAAGATCACACGTCGTCCGCTGACGATCACATTCCACAAATGCTGCCGTTCCTTCCGCTTGCAACCGCTTATATCCAACCTGGTGTCCCGGTTTTGGGCATGTCATCATATAGAGCCAAGGATCCCTTAGTTGAGAGAGAGATGAAGCAGGGACCCCCACAACCTTTTCATACATTCCATTTAGTTTCATCGTTTGACAGCACGATCATCAGTGTATTTTGGATTCATGTCAATTTATGTTTTCAGATAATTAACCACTTGAGCCGTTATTACCTGATAAACTTGACTTTTTACTCTGTACTTAGTCTGCTCTTTTTCCCCTCTACACCAAACCTCTTTGCCGAAAATAGCCGATACAAGCTCTACAAGCTGTGAGCTTGTAGATCTGCTATCTTTGGCTACGGTTCTCAGAATATGGACACTAGGGTTCAAGTTGTTAATGTAAAAAGGATTGGAAGATTTGGAGGACCCCCTGTAGTAACTCTGTGGACCCCCTGATATAGACAAAAAATGTCACAACTTGACAAAGAGTTTTAAATATTGCAGAAAAGGAAAATACCTGATCTACAAGTTCACAACGTGCCGCTATGCGACAGGCGGAGAGCTTGTAGATCGGAAGTATAATATAAGGCTTAAGGTTAACCTCTCTCCCCTTTACTTGCCCCTCACCTCCATTTCACATCAGTGAAGTGGTGAATCATGTGGTCAGACACCAGAGATGTAAAAGAGTCTTTGATCTCGAGTCAAGTCCGAGTCACGAGTCTTTGATCTCGAGTCACGAGTCGAGTCGAGTCTTTAGTGGGTCAGCCCGAGTCGAGTCACGAGTCTTTCATCACGAGTCACGAGTCGAGTCACGACTCACGAGTCACATAAATACCAAGTTAGCTGAAGTAAAATAGCTGATGATGAGCTAAACATGTGTGTTTTATTTCGCCGTTTTAATATTTAAATCTTACGATGAAAGGTCCATGCAGACGGCTGTGTCTGTGGCACCAGAGAGGAAAGAAGAAAGGAGAAGTAAAGGCCAATATTTGTCGGGCTTGTCATGCATTATAGTGCTTAAAATAAAGATTGTTCACGAGTCTTATGAGCTCGAGTCGAGTCGAGTCGAGTCTCGAGTCTTTGAGGGGCGAGTCCGAGTCGAGTCTCGAGTCTTTGAGGGGCGAGTCCGAGTCGAGTGACGAGTCTCCAAAAACGCGACTTGAGTTGACTCGAGTCGCGAGTCTTTAACTCGAGTCCCCATCTCTGTCAGACACATCAGTGAAGTGGTGAATCATGTGGTCAGACACACAGTGAAGGGGTGAATCATGTGGTCAGACACACAGTGAAGGGGTGAATCATGTGGTCAGACACACAGTGAAGTGGTGAATCACGTGGTCAGACACATCAGTGAAGTGGTGAATCATGTGGTCAGACACACAGTGAAGTGGTGAATCATGTGGTCAGACACATCAGTGAAGTGGTGAATCATGTGGTCAGACACATAGTGAAGTGGTGAATCATGTGGTCAGACACACAGTGAAGTGGTGAATCATGTGGTCAGACACACAGTGAAGTGGTGAATCACGTGGTCAGACACATCAGTGAAGTAGTGAATCATGTGGTCAGACACACAGTGAAGTAGTGAATCATGTGGTCAGACACACAGTGAAGTGGTGAATCACGTGGTCAGACACATCAGTGAAGTGGTGAATCACGTGGTCAGACACATCAGTGAAGTAGTGAATCATGTGGTCAGACACACAGTGAAGTAGTGAATCATGTGGTCAGACACACAGTGAAGTGGTGAATCACGTGGTCAGACACATCAGTGAAGTGGTGAATCACGTGGTCAGACACATCAGTGAAGTGGTGAATCATGTGGTCAGACACATCAGTGAAGTAGTGAATCATGTGGTCAGACACACAGTGAAGTAGTGAATCATGTGGTCAGACACATCAGTGAAGTGGTGAATCATGTGGTCAGACACATCAGTGAAGTGGTGAATCATGTGGTCAGACACATAGTGAAGTAGTGAATCATGTGGTCAGACACACAGTGAAGTGGTGAATCATGTGGTCAGACACACAGTGAAGTAGTGAATCATGTGGTCAGACACATCAGTGAAGTGGTGAATCATGTGGTCAGACACACAGTGAAGTGGTGAATCATGTGGTCAGACACACAGTGAAGTGGTGAATCATGTGGTCAGACACACAGTGAAGTGGTGAATCATGTGGTCAGACACATCAGTGAAGTGGTGAATCACGTGGTCAGACACATCAGTGAAGTGGTGAATCATGTGGTCAGACACATCAGTGAAGTAGTGAATCATGTGGTCAGACACACAGTGAAGTAGTGAATCATGTGGTCAGACACATCAGTGAAGTGGTGAATCATGTGGTCAGACACATCAGTGAAGTGGTGAATCATGTGGTCAGACACATCAGTGAAGTAGTGAATCATGTGGTCAGACACATCAGTGAAGTGGTGAATCATGTGGTCAGACACATCAGTGAAGTGGTGAATCATGTGGTCAGACACATCAGTGAAGTAGTGAATCATGTGGTCAGACACATCAGTGAAGTGGTGAATCATGTGGTCAGACACATCAGTGAAGTGGTGAATCATGTGGTCAGACACATAGTGAAGTAGTGAATCATGTGGTCAGACACACAGTGAAGTGGTGAATCATGTGGTCAGACACACAGTGAAGTAGTGAATCATGTGGTCAGACACATCAGTGAAGTGGTGAATCATGTGGTCAGACACACAGTGAAGTGGTGAATCATGTGGTCAGACACATCAGTGAAGTAGTGAATCATGTGGTCAGACACATCAGTGAAGTGGTGAATCATGTGGTCAGACACACAGTGAAGTGGTGAATCATGTGGTCAGACACATCAGTGAAGTAGTGAATCATGTGGTCAGACACATCAGTGAAGTAGTGAATCATGTGGTCAGACACATCAGTGAAGTGGTGAATCATGTGGTCAGACACATCAGTGAAGTGGTGAATCATGTGGTCAGACACACAGTGAAGTGGTGAATCATGTGGTCAGACACATCAGTGAAGTGGTGAATCATGTGGTCAGACACACAGTGAAGTAGTGAATCATGTGGTCAGACACATCAGTGAAGTGGTGAATCATGTGGTCAGACACACAGTGAAGTGGTGAATCATGTGGTCAGACACATCAGTGAAGTAGTGAATCATGTGGTCAGACACACAGTGAAGTGGTGAATCATGTGGTCAGACACACAGTGAAGTGGTGAATCATGTGGTCAGACACATCAGTGAAGTGGTGAATCATGTGGTCAGACACATAGTGAAGTAGTGAATCATGTGGTCAGACACACAGTGAAGTGGTGAATCATGTGGTCAGACACACAGTGAAGTAGTGAATCATGTGGTCAGACACATCAGTGAAGTGGTGAATCATGTGGTCAGACACACAGTGAAGTGGTGAATCATGTGGTCAGACACACAGTGAAGTGGTGAATCATGTGGTCAGACACATCAGTGAAGTGGTGAATCATGTGGTCAGACACACAGTGAAGTGGTGAATCATGTGGTCAGACACACAGTGAAGTGGTGAATCATGTGGTCAGACACACAGTGAAGTGGTGAATCATGTGGTCAGACACACAGTGAAGTGGTGAATCATGTGGTCAGACACACAGTGAAGTGGTGAATCACGTGGTCAGACACACAGTGAAGTGGTGAATCATGTGGTCAGACACACAGTGAAGTGGTGAATCATGTGGTCAGACACATCAGTGAAGTGGTGAATCATGTGGTCAGACACACAGTGAAGTAGTGAATCATGTGGTCAGACACATCAGTGAAGTAGTGAATCATGTGGTCAGACACACAGTGAAGTGGTGAATCATGTGGTCAGACACATCAGTGAAGTGGTGAATCATGTGGTCAGACACACAGTGAAGTAGTGAATCATGTGGTCAGACACACAGTGAAGTAGTGAATCATGTGGTCAGACACACAGTGAAGTAGTGAATCATGTGGTCAGACACATCAGTGAAGTAGTGAATCATGTGGTCAGACACACAGTGAAGTAGTGAATCATGTGGTCAGACACACAGTGAAGTGGTGAATCACGTGGTCAGACACATCAGTGAAGTAGTGAATCATGTGGTCAGACACATCAGTGAAGTGGTGAATCACGTGGTCAGACACATCAGTGAAGTGGTGAATCATGTGGTCAGACACATCAGTGAAGTAGTGAATCATGTGGTCAGACACATCAGTGAAGTGGTGAATCATGTGGTCAGACACATCAGTGAAGTGGTGAATCATGTGGTCAGACACATAGTGAAGTAGTGAATCATGTGGTCAGACACACAGTGAAGTAGTGAATCATGTGGTCAGACACACAGTGAAGTAGTGAATCATGTGGTCAGACACACAGTGAAGTGGTGAATCATGTGGTCAGACACACAGTGAAGTAGTGAATCATGTGGTCAGACACACAGTGAAGTAGTGAATCATGTGGTCAGACACACAGTGAAGTAGTGAATCATGTGGTCAGACACACAGTGAAGTAGTGAATCATGTGGTCAGACACATCAGTGAAGTGGTGAATCATGTGGTCAGACACACAGTGAAGTAGTGAATCATGTGGTCAGACACACAGTGAAGTAGTGAATCATGTGGTCAGACACATCAGTGAAGTGGTGAATCATGTGGTCAGACACACAGTGAAGTGGTGAATCATGTGGTCAGACACACAGTGAAGTGGTGAATCATGTGGTCAGACACACAGTGAAGTGGTGAATCATGTGGTCAGACACACAGTGAAGTGGTGAATCACGTGGTCAGACACACAGTGAAGTGGTGAATCATGTGGTCAGACACACAGTGAAGTAGTGAATCATGTGGTCAGACACATCAGTGAAGTGGTGAATCATGTGGTCAGACACATCAGTGAAGTGGTGAATCATGTGGTCAGACACATCAGTGAAGTGGTGAATCATGTGGTCAGACACATCAGTGAAGTAGTGAATCATGTGGTCAGACACATCAGTGAAGTAGTGAATCATGTGGTCAGACACATCAGTGAAGTAGTGAATCATGTGGTCAGACACACAGTGAAGTGGTGAATCATGTGGTCAGACACACAGTGAAGTGGTGAATCATGTGGTCAGACACACAGTGAAGTAGTGAATCATGTGGTCAGACACACAGTGAAGTGGTGAATCATGTGGTCAGACACACAGTGAAGTGGTGAATCATGTGGTCAAACACATCAGTGAAGTGGTGAATCACGTGGTCAGACACATCAGTGAAGTAGTGAATCATGTGGTCAGACACACAGTGAAGTGGTGAATCATGTGGTCAGACACACAGTGAAGTGGTGAATCATGTGGTCAGACACATCAGTGAAGTGGTGAATCATGTGGTCAGACACACAGTGAAGTGGTGAATCATGTGGTCAGACACACAGTGAAGTGGTGAATCATGTGGTCAGACACATCAGTGAAGTGGTGAATCACGTGGTCAGACACATCAGTGAAGTGGTGAATCATGTGGTCAGACACATCAGTGAAGTGGTGAATCGCGCGTGAGTCGCGAGGCGGAGGTTGCACCCGCGGCCCCTTTTGCGCCGTCCGTGTTGATTTCGTTGACTAAAACTATGACGAAAAATGTTTGTCGACTGCGTTTTTTTTCACTGACGAAAACTAAATAAAAACGAAATAAAGCGGTAATGACTAAAACTAAATATATTGACTATTTCGTCAACAAAATAAAAACTAGACTAAAATGTTAGGGAGGGACTAGTGGAGAAGAGAGTAATTTTATGTTTGGTTGCTCTCAGGTGTTGCGTGCTGAAAATAGCAGATCTACAAGCTCACAACGCATCGCAGCGCGACGCGTTGTGAGCTTGTAGATCTATTTTCAGCACACAACCAAATGTAAAATCAGTCATTAAGATGCCATCAAGGCCTGCCAAAATACATTTTAGTTGACTAAATCAACTGTAGATTTAGTCGCCCAAAATCTTATGATATTTAGTCGACTAAAATGAGACTAAAACTAAAACTTTTCAGGTGACTAAATTATGACTACAGTTAAATGACATTTTATTCAAAAGACCATGACTAAAACTAAATCAAAATTTGCCGTCAAAAACAACACTGTTCGTCAGCTGACGGCTGGGGTTTACTTTGGGAGCGGAGAGATTGTTTGAACAGGCTTTCGATAAAGCGGCTTCAGCCTGTAACAACACAGCCCGCTTTGCACTGTATGGCGGTCGTCCGGCCCACTCAAACCACTTAGCACCGCAGAGACAACAGCTCTGAGCTAGCGGTGACTCAGGAGGGCATGGGAACGAGTACCATGTGTTCCGCCATGTGTTTCTGCCGCGTTCCTCCGCGAGCTAGCGTTGGCGTGTAGCGTGTAAACCATGTGGACGCTGCATATCGGGTGGAAACCTCGTATCTCCAAGTTTCAAGTTTGTACGTTTTTTCACCAAGTAAAGCCCTGCTTCATCATACAAGGCCGTCGCACAAAAGTAGTGAAAACAGCCGATCTGCAAGCACACAACGCCTCGCGGTGCGAGGCGTTGTGTGCTTGTAGATCTGCTGTTTTCACTAGTTTAGTTCATTTTCAAAATGATAAATACGAAACGAACGATCTTGGACATACAAGGTTTCCACCCGTCAACGACGATATGGAGGAATGATGTGTAGGGCCCTTTGTGCTGCTCTGCCACAGGAACCGGAGCTAGAGAGCGTAGCGCCATTAGGGGTTTTGTAACTGCCGACCACAATAATGGCGAAACCACATTCGGTTTCGAGAGGATTACGAGTGTTTATTTGAAGACGGGGCTCGATTCTGCGGTCGCCCCTTGCGCGGTCAGTAGTGCTGCAGCAGTGCAATAACGGTAACTGTCAGGACTGTTGGGGCTTTGAAACCGTTCACTGAACTCATCGCGGCCATCATCAGCGTTGCTTTACAACTTGTGGTCAGCACGCTGGGTCCAAACTGTAACAGTGTAACTCTGTGCGCAGGCATGTGCACACATATACTGTACATCAAAGGGGGGCTTGAGCCCCTGCCCTTTTAGCCGTCTGTAAAAAGTGCCCTCTCTCCAGACCATGAATGCAGTTTTTACTATGCTGAAAGAAATGCTAATGCCCCCTCTTTCCATGCCATACCTGAAGGCGGCATTCAAGAGAATTGCCTTGTCCAAACTCTCCTGAACTTGAATGCAGCATCTTATGTTGAAAGAATAAGGTTTGCCCTCTCTGTGAATGAATCCATGCGGTTATACACCACATCTGCAGTATTGACTTCATTATGCTTAGTTCAGTGTGTTATAACGCGCCGAAAATAGAACAGTGAAGTCATTACGTGACTCGCTCATCCCCCGGTTCCACGGAAGTAATTCTCTATGGAGATAACATTGGGTCATCTTAAATCGTCTCATATAAGCATTGCGGTCCAAAAATAAACAAACGGTCTTTGCGATATTATCGGCGAGGTGGCTCTGTATGGTTTATGATAGTCAGTCACTCATATTTGATAAAGCCTGTTTCTAGCGAAAATGTAACTAATTTGGCGACAGTAACATTAGCGTTTTCTCACCATCAGTTGATTCTTCATATCCATATGAGTCAAACCGCTGAGATCATTTGTTTATAATTGGAACACAGTTCTTATATGACGCGATCTGAAAAAGGTCTATAGGAATTTCAGAATGGGCGAAGAAAACCACGAACCAGATAGGATGTGTAAATTACGTCACACTACACTACTCTATAGCCGACCTCCGTGCTCGTTGTGAGCTTGGAGGTCTGCTATTTTCGATATTTCCACCAAAACGCCCTTTTAGAGATTTCAGCCCCTGCCTCTCTAACATTCTCTGCACGTCCCTGTCTGTGTGTGTGTGTGCGTGCGCGTGTATGTGTGGGAGGGGGGGTTCAGGTTCAGATCAAAATCCGCCGCTGGTGAAGGTTTTATCCGCGGCGCCGCCATATTAGACGGTCATGGGAAGTACGGCTCAAGTGAGGCTCAGTCGGGCCTAAACTTCCTGTTAGATAAAGCATGCTTGGCCCAGGAGAGCGAGCTGGAGGAACAAAGTGGGCTCACGCATGCACGCACGCACGCACACACACACACACACACACACACACACATACGCACACACACACACGCACACACACGCTGCGACTCAATAAGGACCACAATCTGTCACACAAATAGACTGTCTAGCAGTCTCACTCTATTATTCTTCATCCTCTGTAGCCGCCAGCGTACTGTGACTAACAGGATGCCGGGAGGATGACTTGTGTGTCTTACTTCTTCTTGCGGGACTGAAGTCAGCCGCACCGAAATACCTTATGCGTGGACGGCACACACACACACACACGCGCACGTACACAACACACATACACGCACGCACACACGCACACACACCCTCTTTCTCTCTCCCTGTTGGTATTACTATACTTGTAAGGAATTTAGGACATGAATTTTATAGATTTATTTTTTTGTTGTTGCCATTTTTTTTTACCCGAGGCTTAACTCTCCAACCCATAACCCCTGAACCCAACCTTTCCAAATGATTAATTAAGCCCCAACCCGAATATCACGTCCTAATTTTAACTCCAAAATCCTTTTAACCTTGAAATATTAAAGGACAACTTTGTTTTTTTGAACAAGGGTTCATATTTTAGATTGCAATTAGAGAAAAGAAAAGATGAGTGTTAGAATGTTTTCATATACCGCTTTCTATTGTTTTAGCGATTTTAGTATTCTGATTTCAGTGGGTGGGGGCATGCGTGGCTAATTATGTCTTTTTTAGACACAATATGCCGGCAATTTCTTTGTTACTATCTACACCAGCCCCCATAAGTCTGCCCATGAAAGATTGCGGTGCATCTTGGGAATGCACCGCATGTCTAAAAAGACATATCTAAAATATGAACCCTTGTTGTAAAAGTTGTCCTTTAATTTCTCTTGTGAGGACCGGGAAGATTGTCCTCGCAATGTCTATTTGGGGACATTTGGCCCTCACAAATATAGTAATACAAATGCACACACACATGTCATACACACACACTTTCAATAGGTGCTTCAGGAGAGTGGGGGTAGCAAGCAGAAAGGAAACTGGGGCTGTGGTTAGTCGGGGGTATGTGATGCAATGCCTTGGCAGCCATATTTTTCCCAGAGAATCCACAGGGGTTAGAGTTACAGTCCACTCAAAGTCGGAGCTCTCAGCCTCGCAGCGGAAAAGACCTCCTTCTCCTCCTCCTTCTCCTCTCCCACACTTTCACACGCACCAACCCGCCGCTCCTTCTGGTCACATACAGTCATAGTGACTAAGCACGAAGGTTAAAGGGATGAGATGTGTTTTTTTTCACTGCCCTAGCTTTGTCACATGCAATATTTATCACTAGGGGTCAAGCACTGAAATGTAAATAATGCGGTGGGGTTTTTTGTAGCAAGAAGCACTGTGGCAGAGGTTTTTTCCACCACCTCATTCCCGTATCGTCGTTGTCGGGTGGAAACCTCGTATCTCCGAGTTTCAGATGTGTACATACTTTTGCAGTGTTGATTTTGTCGACTAAAACTATGGCAAAAAAAATTTGACGACTGCGTTTTTTTCACTGACGAAAGCTAAATAAAAACGAAATAAAAACTAAGCTGTGATGACTAAAACTAAGACTAAATATATATATATATATATTGTCAATTTCGTCAACAAAATAAAAACTAGACTAAAATGTTGGGGAGGAACTATTGGAGAAGAGAGTAATTTTATGTTTGTTTGCTCTCTGGTGTTGCGTGCTGAAAATAGCCGATCTACAAGCTCACAACGTGTCGCGGCGCGAAGCGTTGTGTGCTTGTAGATCGGCTGTTTTCGCTAGTTTAAATCGTGTCTAAAATGATAAATGCAAAACGAACGGTTTTGGACATGCAAGGTTTCCACCCGACAACGACGACGTTATGCGGTATTTGTCACACACTGCGTACTTGTGAAATTGTGTATTGGTCGTGAACCGTTTGTTCCCCCGTGGCTCTTTGAACTTTGAAGTCCATTGTTTCAAAAATGATTTAGATTTTAAGTACGCCTGAAAAGGGAACTGACAACAGAGGGAGGTCGTCAGCGAGACACAGAGTTACAGCAGGAAGAGCTAAAATGACATCACTGCGAGGAAAACAAACAAATGCACCGCCACGGTTCGTTACAGTAGTTCTGACGGGTGAGATTAATTCGAGACGTCGTGTGCGATTTGTCAAGAAATTCAAAGGCTTGTGATTTATGTCGTTTTTATTTCCGGTATCTATGTCTCTGCAATGTAGGCCATGGATAGTTTAGAAGAGATGTTGGCTGTGGATGTTAGAAGTGTACAAACCCGTACAATCCCTCTCCGAGGGACTATGAACGCAAACAAACGGCAATTAATGAATGGAGCACAGACTTTGTCCATTGTCTGTCGCCAAATACAGGGGTGTCGCACCAAATCCTGGGCCCTGGGTGCAAGGATTCACCGCGGAATGTTCTTCATAGGGGGAGGGGGTTTAACCCATTTAGACTGGGAACGCATTAATGTTAATTAATGTTTAACTATTGAAAAATAGTAGCTATACAAGCTCACAGTGCGAGCTTGTAGATCTGTTATTTTCGATTTTTTTTTAACATTTGTTCAAGTCTTTGAATAAAGACTCGAATCAAATCCTTCTAATGTTTCTATGTCAGTGATGCTCAAACCTTTTCATGTGAAGGACCCCCAAAATGACCCCCATCTCAAAATATTTAGTTCTGGGGACTCCCCCAGAAGCAAAATTTAAGTTACAAATATTCGCTTAAAAAATACATATATTCAAAGATTTGCGCAAATTTTCACGACTTTTCAAGAATAGAGGGTATGCGCGTGACATCATCATCATACCAGGAAGTTATGCAGGAGCGCCTACTGAGTGGCAAAAAAGACTTGACAGCCCATACACCAAACAGAAAAGTCCTATCTGATTGCATTAAACAACATTAAACGACGTTAAACTCACTTTGCCACTCACTTTGCCACTCGATGTGCCACTCGATTTGCCATTCACTTTATGCATGCGCATACCCTCTATAGCAGATCTATATCTGCTATTTTTCAATAGCTAAAGTATAAAATAATTAAGGCCCCCCTCCACCTTGGGCCCTAGTAACTCAGTCCTACTTTCCCCCCACTTGTGACGCCCCCGGCCAGAAATGACGAAATCCCAGTGACAAACGATATCGACGCGCGTCGGGGGTTGACGAAAACAAACAGTGGAGATCCAGGTGTCAATCACTGTTTCAGGACCCGTGCGCAGTAGTAGGCGGGGTCTTTGTTTTGTCCTCAGAAAGCCTGTTTGGTTTCAGGCTAGCCAAAAAAAAAAAAAAAAAAGTAGTTTGAGTCTTTTGAAGTATGCTGCCAGCTTTTAGGGTTGAACTAGTTGAGTAGAGAGAGAGAGAGAGGGTGGAGGAACGTGTCGTCACTGTCGGGGCAGAAACCTCATATCTCCAAGTTTCAAGTTTGTATGTTATTTTCACCAAGTAAACCCCTGCTTCATCATACAAGGCCGTCGCACCAAAGTAGCTGTTTTCACTAGTTTAGTTCATTTTTAAAACGATAAATACAAAACGAACGGTCTTGGGACGTACAAGGTTTCCAACCCGACATCGACGATGTAGTATAGCGGAGGACGTCTTTCCTGTTTTTGTCCTGGTGTCTTCCTCCGTCGCTGAGTTGCACAGGAACTGGAGCAGGAAAAGGAAGATCAAAGTTCTCACTGTAAACTCAGTCCACTAGGCATGAAAACCACACCGTCAGGATCTACCAGGACTTTAGTTGCGACCGTCAGGTCGCAGTTACTATCAAAACCTCGACCAGCCGTCCGTCTGTCACACGTCACACGTCACACTTTTGCTCTGCTCATATCTCCCGCAACCGTTGCCCGATCCATGCCAATCTTTGCACCACACACTCCTTGACTGCCGAACCCAACCTCCACCCATCAATTCTCACATGACCCTCTTCTAGCGCCACCACGAGGCCGATTCTTGCAAAACACATTTTTGGACACGGCTCCTACACATTTTTACCTAAAATCACGCAAATCGGTACACACTTGCTTTACACTCATGTCATCAACATGGATCTGTCCCATTTAGCGCCACCTTCAGGCCGAATTTTTACAACACATTTTTGGACACTGCTCCTACACATTTTGCCCTAAAATCACGCTGCGACCTGACGGTCGCTTATCTCCCGATTAGGGAGTCTTACTGGTTTATTGGAAGAATGAAAATGTTTGTTGATGCTGGTGGGGATGCTGGTGACAGTTGGTGACAGTTCTGGGCAGGGGGTGGCTGGAACCTTTGGCTTTGAGGACATCGCGTGAGATTAGGGATGGGACGATAAGCGATATTATCGTTTATCGTGATAAAAAAACACTCAGGATAATCGTATCATGGAGATTACATTTATCGTGAAATCGTCCTCCGTCATGCACTGGGATCAATTCACCTTTTATTTGCCGAGCTGCATATCCGGTACCATTTAAGCCCTCTATTGGTAAAAAGTACTTATAATATACGTACTTGATACAGTCTTTTTTTCACACTCTACCACACTCTCTTTCTACAAGATCTACAAGCTCACAATGTGTCACGTTGCGACACGTTGTGAGCTTTTGAGATTTTTTGGAAAAAGTTCCTCCCCAGGATAATGGATGTTGGGGATATTTTGATTATCGCGATGATATCGTAAATCGCGATTTGTTTGGTCACAATAATTTTCATATCGTCCCATCCCTACATGGGATGGTGGAATCCCCCCCTCCCCCCAACCTGGAAAGAGAGAGAGAGAGAGAGAGAGAGAGAGAGAGGCTGAGGGAGAGAGAGAGGGAGTGAAGTGGGTGGCTGAGGGATGCGAAAAGCGATGGAGGTCTTTCAGACGGGACATGACGCATCTAGTGATTCATTTTCAAGGCAGGTAGGGAGGCGTGGGCGATCCGACATGCGTAGCAACCTTCCAACTGTCACATTCGTGCCCGTCACGCGTACAAGCTTTTTTTGGGAGGCATACAACGCATAGAAACGCGCCCATTCACACGATGAGTGCGACCCAAGGGTCCTTTTGAGTAGGCTTTGTGTCGCTTCCCTGTGTGAAAAGGCCTTAAGGCTTCAGGGTTGTTGTTTGAATTGGGTTTAAGAACGCCTAATTCATGTGCCTGGACCCCGGAAGACTTAATCCTGACGGACGAGGGTTCTCCGCCTCCCAAACTCCCAACTCCAACCCGATCAGGATAATAAAAAACATATTCTTACACTGCGCTTAAGCCCCTTTTCCACTCACATGGCCCAATGCCACACCACTCCACATGCCCACTTGTGCCAGGTTTTCCACTACAAGGACCTGGTTAGAGTGGTGTGAAAGTAGTACTAAACGTGATGCTAAAAAGTATCCAATCTAGAGTAGCCAAACACTTCATAATGACTGATCACTCACTGACTTTTCATTTAGACCACCAGGATATAGTTGTAATACATGATAATAGATTATAGTGTGTTATATAACCACTATTATAATCTATTATAGTGTATTATAGTTATTATAGTAATACATTAAAACTGTATAGTGTGTTATAACCACAGTTATAATCCATTATAGTGTATTATAATTAGGATATTTGTAATACAAATATATAATGTATTATAATCACAGTTAAAAGGGTCCATTTGTTTCTTACCGATAGGGGTACTTTTGTGTAATGGAAAATGGAGATATTTTTATGTGGTGTAGTGTGGAGTGGTGCGGTGTCGTGTAGTGTGGTGCTAAAGCTGCAGTCGAAAAGGGGCTTTACAGTAGATACATAATGTGTAAGCATACAGTGCAGCACCCAGATTCTTTATCTTTTGAAACCTTCGACATTGTGGCATGTTCACAAAAGGAATTAATTGCTACCTTAATGTTTTTAAAAGCTGTTTCGCAGAGACAAATTCACACATTCTCTGATGCCTCTGAAAAATCGAGCTCCTCTCAGAAGAGGTGTAAATGAGCTGCACGCCCGCTAACGTTAATATCAACGCCGAAGACGCTCAATGACACCGCAGACACTCAAGGTGCTATTGGACGGCTGGTGATAATAACTCGCTGCTGAGATGGGAGTTAGCGGGTGTTGTCTACTTATATCCATACGTGCACGTACAACATGTGTGTGTATACTCAGCCCGTCCTCACCCCCCCCTTGCTTCTCACCCCTGATGCGCTTCGGACTCGCTTTCGGCGGTCTCCCTGAAACGCGCTGGGATGCTTTCGGCCTCTATCTGTAGACAACATATTCTCACCTTCAAAGCGTCAGACAACTGACGCCCTGTCAAGTACCGTACTGCGTCGGACGAGGGGACGCTTTGGGTATGCCTACTGTGTCAAGTGTTGGACGCATTGGTTATGGCCAGTGGTCTAAGAAGAAAGAAAAAAAAGTTGTTCCCAAAGCGAGATTCGATACCGCTATGAAGGGTTTACCAGCCACCCGACGCTACCGTTCACGCTACTATAAACGACGGAGCCGTGCCGTCTCAGGCGCCGATGAGCCCCGGGAGCCGCCGCAGAGGGAGCGGTAGTGACCGAGTCGCCGCGGCGATCGGTGCGAACGGCGCATGAGCTGACTCAGCGGCGTTACCGAATTATGCCGTTATGGACATAATAGTACATTTTTACCAGGGGACTGCTTCCGCGTCCGAATGCGGCTCAAAGAAGGGACTACGTTGCGTTATTATCCACAAGCACAAAAAAAAATCCCAGCTGTCTCCTTAGCTCAGAAAGCGAGTTGGGAACGCGTCGGGAGGGTGAAGCAGAGGGGGTGAGAATGGGCTGCTGTAGAAGTGGAGGGAGAGTGTTAGTGTGCAAGCTCCGACACATGTTGACTCGAATATGTATCTACTGTCAGTGGGAAACGAACCCGAGCCTTCATGATCGTAGCCATGCTTTTTTTTTTTTTTTTTGCCATGCCATGCTACCCTACTGACTGAGTTAGCGAGCGGCTTACCAAACCCTCTTTTTTTGTGTTTTTATCTTTGACAACGTGGATACTATAACGCAACGAGGATACTACCGCAGTACGGTCCCTTTGAGCCGCATTCGGACGCAGAAGCAGTCCCCTGGTCAAAATGTACCATTCTGTCAATAACGGCACGTAACTCGGTAACGCCACCGAGTCGCCGGTCGTCACAGTGACTCGCGGTGACTCACGGGGCTCACCGGCGGCTGAGACGGCGTGCCTCCGTCGTGGATAGTGTGCCGTGAGCAGGAGTGTCGCGTGGCTGGTAAACCCTACGTAGTGGTTTCCAATCCCACTAGGGGAAGGACCATAGACTGTAAAAAAAATATGGACGGTGCGAAGCCATTGGTTTCTATGCGGCGAAAATGACGCTTTTTGTCCCTTTTATGGGTGTTGCCATCATTGTTTGAATGGTACCCCAGGAATCATAAGGAATGCTATTGGCTGCCAACGGTCACGTGCAACCGCAGGGATACATGGGAGAATGTGGTCGGAGCCTTCTGAAATACAGCACACAAAGAACACAGCCGGCTGGTATCAGTTTAGTTGGCCACACCCCCCGCATCAATTTTAACCCTTCTTGTGCCGATCCCGAACAAGTTCGGCTTTTTTTCAATACAATACAATATTTTTTTTGCTATTTTACTTACCCTGAGCTGCTTGTAGAGACGTGGGTGGTCCTGGCTCGTCCTACGCTTTCCAACGAGCCATTCAACGTGGCCCGACGATTTATTCCATTGAAAATGGCCAGATGCAAAGTTTAGAGCCCCACAATTTTTACTCCATCTATGCTGTCGGCGGCGCGACGTATTCCGGGGTGCCGATCCCGAACTAGTCCGGCTTTTTTAATAAAATGAATTAATTAATCGGAGGCCTCAGCGAAGCCTCCGTCAAAATTTTCATCCAGGCCGCCTACCGCGAGCTCTTTCCACCGGCCCGTAATCGGGTAACGCCGCCGCATCGCGCCGCCTAATCCAATACATTCTCACATCTTTAGAGATCTTTTTCTCTGAACTGTGTTCCTATGGCAGCGAAAAAGTTTTTTTGCGGCTAAGTAGCCTCAAATCGGGCTTCTAAAAAAAAAGACGATAGCTAACTGTTAGCTCTCTTCATCCGGTTCATGTTCATAACACTGTTCACAGTGAAATCCCAATCCACTTCTGCCTGGGTCCCCGCATGTAACAGCAGTAGTCTGTGACGGAATGTCTGGCACTATGGCACCATCTAGTGGCCTTGGCACGAAACTAGTTAACATAAATGGGACCATATTTGCACAAAACGCATATCATGGTAATTGAAAGGCAGTTTTTCACTAGCGACAGGAACCATAAAGTATTTATGACGATGTTTATTAAGGTTAGAAAATCAAAGGGGAGAAAAAAAATCTTTTTGGTACGTCGCGGGGGGAAAACAGCGCAACTAGCGGCCAATCATGGGATCTTTCTCTTCCGGGAAAGCTTCATGAATAATCCAGGCAACAGCACCCCTGGGAAGGACTTTTTTTTTTCTTTTTTCTTTTTGACCACTGGGCATACCTGAAGCGTCCCCTACTTGAAGCAGTGGGGGACTTGACAGGGAGTCAGGTATCCGACGCCTTAGGGGTGAGAATGTGTTGATACTGTGTGTGTGTGTGTGTGTGTGTGTGTGTGTGTGTGTGTGTGTGTGTGTGTGTGTGTGTGTGTGTGTGTGTGTGTGTGTGTGTGTGTGAAAGAGAGAGAGAGAGAGAGAGAGAGAGAGAGAGAGGGATAATAGTTACTCTATGGCATAAGAACGTGCGAAAGTGTTGTGATCACATGTTGTGTGTCTAGATATATATATAGCATGAGCTTTAGCTGCTTTTCTGCTGCTGCGACCAGGAAAAACACTTGCATCATTTCCTCTGGTCTAGATCCAACAGATACAACTGGAAGCCGGCCTGGCCGGTCCCAAGCCGTTTGTTTTCACATGATATTAAAAGTCATACATTCATTCCCCCTCCTTGTTTGAACACTTCTCGCTTTGGACTTCGGAGCTACGGCGTTTATTTATCTCCGCTGTCACTCACGCCAGGCAATAATAAATGGAACTATTTGAATGCGTCCCCTCCTTCCCCACCCTCCCCCCCTGCCCTATCACCCAGACCAAACAGCGTTGCTGTTTTTGGTTCGTACGGCCCCCAGTGTGTGATTGAGTCAGTACAGGCCGTGTTGGAGCCCGGGATAATAACAACACAGAGGGATCAACGCGGTGTCCTCATCCCTAACCAGGGGAAACGGTCACCCAAAGAAAGGCATGCGTGCGTGGTGGTGCCTGGGAGGGGCCCCATGGTCTGCAGCTAGCCACTGAAACGCTTGAGTTGGGTTGAGTCAAGTGCTGAAAATGGTTGATCTACAACAGGGGTCTTCAACGTTTTCAGGCCAAGGACCTCCTTAACTGAGAGAGAGTAGAAGCAGGGACCCCCACTACACATTGTATAAATGCGTTATGAAGCTCTCAACGCCTCGCAGCGCGAGGCGTTGAGAGCTTGTAGATCTGCTATTTTTGGCTAAAGTTCTCCACAGAATAGGGATGCGAGGGTTCAAAGTTTTTAATTAAAAATAATTATCCTATCACACAAGGATTTGGTGGCCCCCTGTGGTAACTCTGAGGACCCCCTGGGGGTCCCGGACCCCCTGTTGAAGACCCCTGATCTACAAGCTCACAATGTGTCGTGAGCTTGTAGATATTTTATTCGTAGCTATTTGCGCTTGTTTTAGAACATGTAGGAAAATCGTTGACAAAATTAATGTAACTTTCTGCATTTTTAAAACATTTTGTCAAAAATGTCACCCTATGTATAATGACATTCCTAAAATAGGGTTGCCACAGTTAGGGTTAAGCTAGGCTATAGCTGCAGCACAGCTATATACAGCGGGAAGCAAATGACGTTAGATTGCTGCTGCCGAAGGAGCCAGAGATGCTTATCTGTAAAGCTGTGTTTCCGTCGTCATCGGAGGGGTGACGGCCCCTCCACCCCCACAGCTTCCTGAGAGCACCGTGCGGGAGGGGGGGATTCAAGCGCTGAAATGGTGCATGAGAGCAGTGCACAGGGGCGTCACAAGGGGGGGGGGGGGGGGGGGGGGGGGAGTGGGACTGAGTTACTAGGGCCCAAGGTGGAGGGGCCTTCATTATTTTATACTTTAGCTATTGAAAAATAGCAGATATACAAGCTCACAGTGCGGCACTCGGTTGCAGATCTGCTATTTTTGAAAAGGCGTGAGAATGTATGCAAATCTTTGAATATATGTGTTTTTTAAGCGAACATTTGTAACTCAAATATTGCTTCTGGGGGGGGGGGGGTCCCTGGAACTAAATATTTTTAGATGGGGGTCGGTGGCCAAATACATATCATTTTGGGGGTCTTTCACATGAAAAGGTTTGAGCACCACATAGAAACATAGGTTTTTCTTGCACAAGTCTTTCACGATTCTTCAAAAAGATAGCAGATCTAAAAGCTCGAGTGCCGCGCTGTGAGCTTGTATTATCTGCTATTTTTCAATAGTTAATACACAAAACAAGATGTAATAATGCAGTCTAGATTGGTTAAACCCCCTCCTCTAGGAACATTCAAGGGGGGCCCGCAGTGAATCCTTGGACACAGAATTTGGCGCGACACCCGTGGAGCCGTGCGCGCATCAGAAAAAACAACAGGAGAAAACGAGACAGAGGAATTTGACACGGCCACGTGCGCGCAGACACACGAAAATGGAACAGCGGTGGCGTGCGCTTGGCTCCCCCGCCGAAGGCCCCCCCCCTGCCCCCGCTACCCCGTCCTCACTCGCTCTCCTCTCCACACTCAATTTTGTAAATTGCCTCCCCACTCGTTCACCTCTCCTGCTCTCCCCTCTCTCTGCCGCTCGCTCTCTCTCTCCCCGCGTCTCGCGAGGGGCCGCGGAAAGGGCCTCTCAAGCCCTGCTCTTCATTAACGCGTCGCCGTAGACGCCGAGAGACTGAAGAGTCTCATGCCTAATTTATTTACAACCGCCGTACGCGGACGTATAAAACCGGCCGTCTAGGATGGCTGGAGGGTCTGGTTCTAACCGTGTGGGTATATGTCGTCACTGTCGGGCAGAAACCTTGTATGTCCAAGTTTCAAATTTGTATGTTTTTTCGCAAAGTAAAGCCCTGCTTCATCATACAAGGCTTTCGCACAAAAGTAGTGAAAACAGCCGTTCTACAAGCACACAACGCCTCGCGGTGCGAGGCGTTGTGTGCTTGTAGATCGGCTGTTTTCACTAGTTTAAATCATTTTTAAAATAATAAATGCAAAACGAACGGTTTTGGAGATACAAGGTTTTCCACCCGACAGCGACGATACACAGTATATGCCTAAATTGCACCATTGTCAATTAGATGTCTCCTCTCTGAAGAGGCACTCAGACTGGACACTCGTCCGAGCCTCCATCTCTGCCTGTCATTAGCGCTAATTGTTTGCTACTTCTGAAGGGTGTATGCATGTCTTCACTGGCTCTCCATTCTCCCTCTTGTCTCCATCTCCTCCTCCTCCTCAGATCACCCCTCAGAGTGGGCCGGTGGAGGGGGGCACCCTGCTGACGGTGCAGGGGAAGAACCTGGGCCGGAGGGTCGAAGCCGTGACGATCTCCATCGGAGCCGTGCCGTGTTCTCTCCTGCCCGAGCGCTACACCGTCTCCGAAGAGTGAGTATTAGAACTGTGTTTCTCAAACTTAACACACTTGGTGCCAAACACGAGTTTAACGAGTTTGGTATAGGCTGTGCCAAACACGAGTTTCCCGAGTTTGGTATAGGCTGTGCCAAACACAAGTTTCCCGAGTTTGGTATAGGCTGTGCCAAACACAAGTTTCCAGAGTTTGGTATAGGCTGTGCCAAACACAAGTTTCCAGAGTTTGGTATAGGCTGTGCCAAACACAAGTTTCCAGAGTTTGGTATAGGCTGTGCCAAACACGAGGTTCCCGAGTTGGCCATTTTTGCTCTCCCGAGTTGCTCTCCCTACTCTCCCTACTTCCTACTTCCGGTTTCGGCATGATCGCGATCGTGAAATGCATGTTTGACTCCCAGAACAGCTCTATCTTTCAAACATGGCAGCCATGTTTGAAAAGAAAACACTATAGCCTATCCACCTCTTTCCGCGGGAATTTACTGGCGAATTTTTTGCACTACACTTCCGGTTAACAGCAGACATACAAGCTCACGTCGCGTCGCAGATGAAACCGTTGTGAGCTTGTAGATCACACTCGGCTGCGGCACCGGAAGCTCCGTGCAACTTCTGCGCAATGCACTATGGGATGTTGGCCGTTTTTGCTCTACCGAGTTGCTCTCCCTACTCTCCCTACTTCCTACTTCCGGTTTCGGCATGATCGCGATGGTGAAATGCATGTTTGACTCCCAGAACAGCTCTATCTTTCAAACATGGCAGCCATGTTTGTTTACATTTGAAGAAAACACTATAGCCTATATATTTTGAATGCCTGAATTTTTTTGTTTGAAAGCTGTCAATGGCGTGCACATGTGTGGTGCATCCTCCATGCATTATCCGTGCATGACCCATTCACATTGTGCACATTAAAAACATTAAAAGGTAAGATTGTGGCAATGGAAGACATTGAAGATTTTAATGCTTGGCAACAAGAAGGTTAAAAATGGTCTCCCCTTAACTCTGACACTGTACAAATGGAACCAAATGAGGAACCAAACGGCTTCATTTAGTTCCAATTGTACACTGTCAGAGTTACAGACTTGTAAGGGTCAATTTAGACCCACAGAGATCCCTGGAATCCACTTTGAGAACCACTGGATTAGAAAGGTCTATAAGTCCTCTCTAGTCTCGTATGACTGACCCATTATTTGGGTTCTTAGGTTTCACCAAGGGCTGCTGCTCATGGAAAATGCCGGATTTGGGATTCTCTCGCATATTAAACATGCAAATGCGCATTTTTCTGTCACTTATTGGCAAATCTTGTAAAGTGTTGGAACATTAAAAAGCCAGCGATCTCAGGCGTGTCGAAATGTGCACACGGATGCATGCACGCGCGTGTGCGCGCACCGACACACACACACACGCACACACACACACACACGCGCAATTACATATCGTAATTTTCGGGTGGAAACCTCGTATCTCCAAGTTTCAAATGTGTATGCTCTTTCGCGAAGTAAAGCCCTGCTTCATCATACAAGGCCGTCGCACAAAAGTAGTGAAAACAGCAGATCTACAAGCACACAACGCCTCGCATCGCGAGGCGTTGTGTGCTTGTAGATCGGCTGTTTTCACTAGTTTAGATCATTTTTAACGTCACACAAAAGTAGTGAAAACAGCAGATCTACAAGCACACAACGCCTCGCATCGCGAGGCGTTGTGTGCTTGTAGATCTGCTGTTTTCACTAGTTTAAATCATTTTTAAAATGGTAAATGCAAAATGAACGGATTTCACCCGACAACGACAGTATATATAATAAGTCTGAGATCACTGGGTACCTCTTTGAGCTAGAATCTAAATATAGTGGGATCGGTACTTCACATGTCATCGAACAATTTCATATGTAAAGCAAATTACGTACATGACCACTTTCCAACGAGTGCCGACAATCTTCTCCAGTAATAACATTCATATCTCGTCTGAAACCATATGCAGATCATTCTGTGTGGCTACCGAAACGTAGTGCGGTTTTCACAAATTCATCAGAGCTTTTTCACAAATATTATTATGCAGCGTGCCTCCCTCCCAGGGACCATAACACTGTCACCATGGAGACAGTAGGACCGCGGTTTGACACCTGCACAGCACACACGGTGCCTGGGCGGGCGGGGGGGCGGGGGGGGGGGGGGGACGCTGTAATCAGGGACATGCTGGGCCCCTGATTCAGCCCGGGAAAAAGAGTTGGAGAGGCCCTCATTGCGCGCTATAGAGAGAGATCTCTCTCTATAGCTCTGCTGCTACTCAAAGATTTGCCATTTCAGATCATGACAAGTGACAAGCCAGTGGGCCAGTTACATGAGTTATGTTTCGTCGTTGTCGGGTGGAAACCTTGTATGTCCAAAACATTTTAAAAATGATTTAAACTAGTGAAAACAGCCGATCTACAAGCACACAACGCCTCGCACCGTGCTTGCAGATCTGCTGTTTTCACTACTTTTGTGCGACGGCCTTGTATGATGAAGCAGGGCTTTGCTTTGAGAAAAAATTCATACATTTGAAACTTGGAGAGACAAGGTTTCTGCCCGACAGTGACGATTTACTTTGTTGGCCGCCCAGCCCCCAAAATAGAACGAAGGCCGACATTTTATTTAATTATTTTTCCTAATGGCCGGCCTGGACCGGCCGGGAATGAACCGGCCATTCGGGAGTTGTCCCGCTTTTCCCAATGGCCAGCACGTCCCTGGCTGTAATCCTAGAACTCCATCCAAAACTTCCATTCCAAATATCTTGCTCTGTTCGTGTTTATCTCGTCCTGCTTCACCGAAACCAATCATTGTTTTTCATGCCTGATTTGGTATTTGGCTCGGCGCCTGCGTCGTGCACGGGAAAAAAATAGTTGATCCACAAGATCACAGAGTGTCGCTCATCGTCAGACGTTTTGCGATCGCTGTCGGTTCGGCTGTTTCCGGGGGCACGACGGACACCGCCACGGAGCTGAGTATTAACAGGCCTTCAGAACAGGGGTCTTCAACAGGGGGTCCGGGACTCCTAGGGGGTCCTCAGAGTTACTACATGGGGGTCCTCCAAATCTTCCAATTTATATTAACAACTTGAACCCCAGTGCCAATATTCTGAGAACTGTAGCCAAAAATAGCAGATCTACAAGCTTGTAGATCGGCTATTTTCGGCAAAGAGGCTTGGTGTAGAGGGGAAAAAGAGCAGACTAAGTACAGAGTAAAAGGCCAAGTTTGGTAATGACACCTCTAGTGGTTAAATATCTGAAAACACAAATTGACATGAATCCAAAATACACTGATTATTGCGCTGTCAAACGATGAAACCATATGGAATCTATGAACAGGTTGTGGGGGGTCCCTGCTTCATCTCTCTCTCAACTAAGGGGTCCTTGGCCTGTGAAAACGTTGAAGACCCCTGCTTTCGAATTCAGAGCAGTTCTGAGTTTGACCTGCAGGTCTTTGCTGTCACCGCGGCTTCCTTGACACATTTCCCCCAACACACGCGCGCTCACGCACACACACACACACACACACACACACACACACACACACACACACACACACACACACACACACACACACACGGCACAAAACAGCGAATCACGTTTCACTCCTAGGGGATGATCTCATCTTGCATCGTCATCCCTCATTGGCTCTCCAACCTGTGTTGTTATGACAGCAATGCCATATCCTCAGTGCGGGAAGCGGCGCTTGAAAAATCAAAACACGTCAGTGTGCGTCTGACAGCAGGCATGCACAAACATGCACAGACACACACACATGCACACGCGCGCAGGCACTCACACACCTGCACACATGTGACCTCACTAGCCAGCCGGGGCTGTTGAGACAGGTGTGTGTGTGTGGGTGCGCGTAAGGGTGAAGGGTCACAGCTGTGTGGACACTAGGACAGTGTGCAGCCCTGGAGAGAACCAGAGCCTACAGTCCTAATATGTCACCGGTGTAATTAATGGCGTCGTCGAGCACGACGCGCCTCATTTGCTAGGAGTACCGTACGTGCACTTCTGTGGATACTTTTTACACTCAAAGTCCTCCAAGTTGCCCCCATCAATCTCGTACCGTGGCCTGAGTGTCTTTGGTAGGACCAAACTCACGCCCACGCCACACAGAGTAAAACCCTTGGTGCGTTTTCAGGCCAAGGACCTCTTAGTTGAGAGAGAGATGAAGCAGAGACCAATCTGTTCATAGATTCCATAATAGTTTCATTGTTTGACAGCACGATCGACGGTGTGTTTTGGATTCATGTTAATGTGTGTTTTCAGATATTTAACCACTTGAACGGTCGATACTTAATAAACTTGACCTTTCACTCTGTACTTAGTCTGCTCTTTTCCCCCTCCAATGCTCTTTGCCGAAAATAGACGATCTACAAGCTTGTAGATCTGCTATTTTTACTTTACTTTACTTTACTTTATTTGTTTATTTAGACGGGACAATGCATATTAATGAACACTACATGAATGCAATGTAAATAAGCCGGAATTAGCAAGAATGCTAAATTTCATCCGTAGTCCCCACATGAAGACAAAACAATACATACCAACAAACAGTAACCCTACATTAGGAGAGGGCGCCTAAGAACATACATACAAATACTATTTTTCCTGAACCAAGAAAAAAACAACAAAACAACACATATTACTAACAGTACCCTACATTAAAAAAGGATAGTTAAAAATATACGTACATGGCATGAGCTGTACTCTTAGAACTATACATGGTCACAGGTTTGATTGTCAACTAACCATTTTTTTAGATTGAACTTGAAGGATGGAAATGACAAACAGTCTCTTATTGTTAGAGGTAGGTCATTCCAGATTGAACATCCCTGCACTGAAAGGGTGTTTTTTCCAAAAGCGGTTACCCGGTACGGTACTTCGCAATCCCCTCTAGTGATTGCTCTAGTATTGAGTCCTCTATCAGGCTTCCTTTTTATGAATTCCTTTAGGGGAGGTGGGCATAGACCATTTAGTGTCTTATATATGATACTGACCTGTTTAAAAACCTTAAAATTAGCGAAACTCAAAAAACGGTACCTCTTGGCTAAAGTTCTCAGAATATGGACGATAGGGTTCAAGTGGTTAATATAAGAAAGGGGGAAAAAACAAGTTCCTATCACACAAAGATTTGGAGGACCCCCTGCAGTAACTCTGAGGACCCCCTAGGGGTCCCGGACCCCCTGTTGAAGACGCCTGTGCTAGTGTAATCCATTTGTAACGCCCGAGGCAGTACACATGTAGCCAAATGGACCCGCAAGGACTCATTGTAATTAATGTATGTAATGGTGTCCATTTGGTTACATTTGTACAGTTTCGGATTTTGAATTGAGCTGTACAGAGTTGTTGATTAGTCTTGTCATCGGCTCGCTGAGAACATTAACAGACGACTCTCATTGTAGCCCAATTCAGACATCTGGTCGGGTGGAAACGTTGTACTGTATGTCCCAAACTGTTGCTTTACAGGCAATGTTCCAAACGTAATTATTATTTAGTCACTGAAGTAAAAGTATCAATACTGCAACGTACGAATACTCCCATTACAAGTAAATGACCGGAATTCAACATTTACTTGAGTGAAAGTGCAAAAGTATTGGTATCAAATGTACTTAAAGTACTCATTGTGCAGATTGTCCCATTTAAACGTAAATGTAAAAGAAGATGCGAGTGACGTCATTTTGTAGTTGAACCGGACCTTTCTGACGAAAAGTTTGGTGGTCGGAGACAGTATGGATAGGCCTTCAAGTTAAAGTGGCTATAAGCAGTTTTCTGCTGACATAAGCAGGAAACATGCAATTGCTTATTTTTATATTTTATTTTTATTTTATTATATTCAGACGGCTAACTTTGCTTCCTAAAGAAATGTTGTCTCTGTGACACTTCCTGGGGCCACAATCTGCCTCCAAAACTATAATTTTTTTTTATCTGTGAGAAGTTCTGTCATTGGTCGATTAGCTGGCAGCCTTGCCAAATTAACAGACCAATCGGGACCGGCCCTTGTTCTTGTTCGGATTGGTTGACCTGTCTGTCAATCCTTTTAGCCCCGGTCGGCTGGTTCATGCACCAATGAGCTGCTAGTGACAGAGCTTCTTACAGATAACATTTTTGGAGGCAGACTGCGGCTCCTAGAAGCGCCAGGGAGACTAGATTATTTTAGGGAGCATTGTTAGCCGTCTGAATATAATAAAATCAAAATAAAAAATAAAAATAAGCAATTGCCTGTTTCCTGCTTATGTCAGCAGAAAACTGCTTATAGCAACTTTAAGGCATAAGAGCTGGTACTTAATTAAGACAATCAAAATAGAGCCTTTCAACTTTATGTTGGTTTGTTCACAGTTGAGTGAGAAAACAATGTTGCACATTAAGTCAATCATCTGGGGACCCCCTCAAAATAATTTGGGGACCGCACCCACATGTTGAGAAGCACTGCTTTACACCACTGGCAGTGGGGAGGTGCTCTGACTGTGACTATCTTTAACACAGACTATGTGCGCTGGTGGAATGCAGGCTGAGGGTCACCCAGGACTCCTGCTGGGAGACTGGGGCATTGTGTCCTTTGTAGGGATGGGACGATACGCCATATTATCGTTTATCGTGATAAAAGACACTCACGATAATCGTATCGTGGAGATGTAATTTATTGTGATGTCGTCCTCCGTCATGCACTGGGGATCAATTCACCTTTTATTTGCCAAGCTGCACATCCCATTTAAACCCTCTATAATTGGTAAAAGGTACTAATATATACGTACTAGATACAGTCCTTTTTTCACTCTATCAGATGTCTTTGCCAAAACATAGCCGATCTACAAGCTCACAACGCGCCACGTTGTGGCGCGTTGTGAGCTTGTAGATCAGCTATTTTTTGGCAAATGTTCCGCCCCAGGATAATGGATTTTGATTATCGCGATAATGTCGTAAATCGTGATTTCTTTGGTCACAATAATCGTGATATGACGTTTTCATATCGTCCCATCCCTACATCACACTCGATGCCTCCCACACAGAGACAGGGCAGCCTACTGTACAAAGATACACTGACCTCTCCGGAGCCTCTCTATATTAATAGCTGCTTTGTAAAACAAATAACTCTTAAAGTGCAACAGAGATGGAATATTTTGACCTGAACCTGAATCTTAGTTATTTTACATTGTAAATTGTCTGTGTTGGGAGGAAGTTGATTTATATATATATTTATATATATATATATATGTGACGATTTGACGACAATGACGATATATATATATATATATATATATATATATATATATATATATATATATATATATATATATATCGTCATTGTCGGGTGGAAACCTTGTGTGCTTGCAGATCGTTTTTTTTTACTAGTTTCAATCATTTTCAAAATGATAAATGCAAAACGGTTTTGGACATACAAGGTTTTCACCCAACAACGACAATATACATAATATATATATTTTCAACAAGGCCGTTTTTGACTAATGCTGCATGTGGCTCACACACACACACACACACACACACACACACACACACACACACACACACACACACACACACACACACACACACACACACACACACACACACACAGACACACACACACACACACACACACACACACACACACACACACAGACACACGCATACACGCGCGCACATAAATCATACACAACACTCACAATTATGCAACACACGCCGCATGCTTGTCCACGCACGCACGCATGAACACACTTAGACTCAAAGGACCGCAAGGGAAAGCTCTCAGGCCCTATTATGTTTTTATCCTTTTGAGAGACATGTGTAGTACAAAAATATGTTCATGTTTATGAGTTTTGTCAAAGTTGCAATATGTAATGTCAAGATGTCAAGCTATCAATTAAAATTCCTATTGCTCATAATGTACGTTGATAGGGTTCAGCTTGAAACGTATTGTTCGTATTCGCCATGGTTACACATTCAGATACAAACAATATCCATCGGCAAATTGGAACAGTATGTTGTGACATAAGATGCTAACGGATCTCATTAACGCAAAAAAAGAAAAGAGAGGAAATTTCGATCCAGTTCTTTGAACTGTTTCATCTGGACCTGAGCAGGCACGTGCACACGTAGACGTCAAAGGGGGCTTGAGCCCCTGCCCTTTTATCCGTCTGTAAAAAGTGCCCTCTCCAGACCAGGAATGCAGTTTTCACTACGGTGAAAGAAATGCAAATGCCCCCTCTTTCCATGCCATACCTTAAGGCAGCATTCAAGAGAATTAGCCAGTAGCTATGCCCCTCCCAAAAAGCTTTTGTCCAATGCTAGCTAAGAATAACTTCCTGCTTGCCAAGGTTTGCCTTGGCAACAGCCTTGGCAAGCTGCCGGTTGCTAAGCTAGCATTGGACAAAAGCTTTTAGGGGAGGGGCATAGCTACTGGCTAATTGCCTTGTCCAAACTCTCCTGAACTTGAATGCAGCACATTATGTTGAAAGAATTGTCCTTTGTTTGTTAGAAATCCATTCCGTTACGCCACATCTCCAGTATTGACTTGATTATGCTTAGTTCGGTGTGGCATCAAGCACCGAAAATAGCCGACCTCCAAGCTCGCAACGCGTCGCAGCGCGACACGTTGTGAGCTTGGAGGTCGGCTATTTTCGATATTTCCACCAAAAGGTCCTTTTAGAAATGCCAGCCCCTGCCTCTCTAACATTCTCTGCACGTCCCTGGACCTGAGCATGCTCTCCAAACCTAACCCCACTTACGTATAATCAGCCCAGCCCAGAACCCAGCCCCGGTCTGACCCGGTGTCTTGGACCGTCTCGTTTCATTGTCCCGCCCTGTCTCTGGGGGCGACACGCAAGCTCCACCACATGTGGGAGGACTTAAACCCTCATCAGAGGAGGCGCAAGGCCTCTGTCAATCACCAGTGAGCTCTGTAAACCTTCCGGCCCTGCATTTATGGCCATCTTAAGCGTGAGACACCTGACTAAATAAACCAACAGCGTGTGTGTCGAGCTGGGAGGTGATGGTGTACTGGTGTTGGAGGTTGCTTCCCCCCCCCCCCCCCCCCATACCCCCCACTTCAAGTTTGATTTATACTTGGCTGCGTGTTTCCTACGGATGGGACGATAAGCGATATTATAGTTCAGGGGTCTTCAACAGGGGGTCCGGGACCCCTAGGGGGTCTTCAGAGTTACTTCAGGAGATCCTCCAAATCTTCCAATCCTTTTTATATTAACAATTTGAACCCTAGTGTCCATATTCTGAGAACTTTAGCCAAAAATAGCAGATCTGCAACCTCACAACGCCTCGCGCTGTGAGGCGTTGTGAGGTTGTAGATCGGCTATTTTCGGCCCTGCTTCATCTCTCTCTCAACTAAGGGGTCCTTGGCCTGAAAACGTTGAAGACCCCTGTTATAGTTTATCGTGATAAAAAACACTCACGATAAAATCATATCGTGGAGATTTAATTTATCGTGATATCGTCATGCACTGGGATCAATTCACCTTTTATTTGCCGGGCTGCCGGTATACCACTCTATAATTGGTAAAATAATAAAATAATAATACAATAATTATAATATACGTACTTGATAGTCTTTTTTTCACTCTCTATCAAATGTCCTTGCCAAAAAGTAGCCGATCTACAAGCTCACAACGCGTCGCGTTGCAACGCGTTGTGAGCTTGTAGATCGGCTATTTTTTTTGGCAAATGTTCCGACCCAGGATAATGGATTTTCATTATCGCGATTGCAATTTCTTTTGTCTTTTGACTTGGCTGCGTATCGTATCTACCACCGAAAATTGCCGCGCTGTGACGCATCGTGAGCTTGTAGATCGGCTATTTTGGGTGCGAGATATACCAGCGCGCAACTAATCCTAGAACGGTAGATCATTGTGCCTCTACTCTAGCACGTCACACTATGATTAATAATAGGACGATGGCACGAGGCCTAATCACAGCCAGGAGGTGAGAGTACAATCTTTAATCTACGGCTGTGGTTTTGGCACATCTGGTCCGAGGAGCTTTGAACTTTGCATCTTCCAATATCTGAAGCCTCCGATGATTGGATTCCATGTGGAAACGGAATGCGCTTTGATGGATCGAGCCCCAGAACATGGATTATCGACACTCTACCAGGGGCGTCAATTGGGTATGGCAGGGGTATGCAGCTGCCATACCCTGGGTCCAGGGGGGAGAATAAAAGTTACTTTTAAATATAAATCCATGAATGTCTCTTTGTCTATCTGTGCTGGTTATTGTGTTGTTAAATTACATTAAAATAACTACAAATGCAAAATGTAACAAAATGGTCACTTTAACAAGGTATTATAATTATATTCTCCACACTTGTATTCTCCCCATCTTGACAGAATGGTATATTCCCAGGTTCCGCAGGTCAGCTGCACAGGTGCAATGCATTATTGTTAATTGTGGCACGTTTACTAACATGCCAAGTTTAGCTGCACTTGAACAACCATCCCAGGCTGCCATATCCAGCCCAAGAAACCGTAGAAACGGGGGGAAAAAATAGAATGTACTTCTTAAAATAAATGTATCATGCCTGTTGCTAAGGTATGGCAACATGACTGGTGTCTTCGCGCGCGTGCAAGACACCAGTCATGTTGCCATACCTTAGCTCTTTCTGAACTGACGCCACTGCGCTCTACTGGTACTACTTGTACTTGAATTGTTTAGACTTGAAGTGTGCCTGTCTCTTGTAATGTTTATTGCCTTTTGTGTAATTCGAAAGTGCTGTTTTCTGTTTCTCTCACAGGCTGGTGTGTGTGACTGGGAGGTCCGACGATGACATGATGGACGTGGTCCAAGTGACTGTCGACCAGGCCTTAGCGGGGACGTCAAAGGAGCGATACTCGTATTTAGTGAGTTTTTCTCCCACACAGGGGCGTCACACCAAATTCTGGGGCCCTGGGTACAGGGATTCATCACTGCGGGCCCCCCATGGATGTTGTTCATAGGGGGAGGAGGGGGTTTAACCCATTTAGACTGGGAACGCATTATGACGCCTTATTTTGTGCTTTAACTATTGAAAAATAGCAGATGTACAAGCTTGCAAGCGCGGCACCGAGTGCCGCGCTGCGAGCTTGTAGATCTGAGCTTGTAGATCTGCTCTTTTTGAAAGATAGTTTGGCAATCTGAATGTCTTCTTTGAATATTTCAAATCTTTCCAAGGTTTTTTGGAAAAACCTATATTTCTATGTCAGTGGTTGCGCAAACCTTTTCATGTGAAGGACCCCCAAAATTTCTTTGAATATTTAAATTTTTTGGGAGAAAAAAAAGTTTCTATTTCAGTGGTCCTCATCTAAAAATATTTCGTTCGAGGGACGCCCCAGAAGCAACATTTGAGTTACAAATGTTCGCTTAAAAAAAATACATGTATTGCACACATTTCCGCGACTTTTCAAAAACAGCAGATCTACAAGCTTGTAGATCTGCTGTTTTTCAATAGCAAAAGCATAAAATAACTAAGGCCCCTCCACTAGTAACTCAGTCCCACTTTCCCCCTACTTTCCCCTCCCCTGCTCCCACACACAATCTGTCCGGTTCCTCTCTGAAACCGTCCGTTCTCTCTCTCTCTCTCTCCGCATTCTTCTCCTCTCTGTCTACATGTCTTTGCTCCTTGTTCCCCCAGCGGGAGGGCCCGTTCCCAACGTGTCGGTTGAGTGTTAACAGATGTGTTTTATGATATTCAGGAATGCGAGTGTGTGGGAATCTTCAAACGCTGATGAAGAACTTGCAACTTAAGCACTATTGTCGCTCAGGCTCCCGGCTTGCCAGCAAAAACAAATATGGCCGCTCTCGTTCGCGATGTTCCCCTCTCCTCTGAATTCATTACTGGCGGAGGCAAGAGCGCGCCAGCATTGTGTTAATTGACCTCGACCCACACACGGTCTCCCGTTGGACCAAGACTACCGCGGCCAGTGGAAATACCGTTCTTAAGCCTTTTGTTTCTTTTTGTTTACGGGACAAAGAGGGTTCTTCATAATTCATCTGGAGAGCTTGATAATTTCTGCGGCTATCTTAAGGAAAAGAGGGGATTTGCCGGTGAGTCATTCCGCGGAGGGATCACGGCGGTCTCATGAAGACTCCTTCTCGAAAAAACCCATCAGACATGAAGAAAACAAATCCAAAACAACAAACACGGTTGTCATGGGAACTCCTCTCGGGATGGCCCTGGCTCCGAGCTTCATTCATACTCGTACTGCGGTGTCGCGCGACTCACAGCGGACGATAGCAGATCTGCAGATGTGCAAGCTCACGACGACAGATCCGAAAACAATGCGTGTTGAGCGTGTAGATCAGGGGTCTTCAAAAGGGGGTCCGACGGGACCCCTAAGGGGTCCTCAGAGCTACTACAGGGGGGTCCTTCAAACCTTTGTGTGATAGAAGCCTTTTTTCTCCTTTTTTCATATTTAACCACTTGAACCCTAGCGTCCATATTGGGAGAACTTTAGCCAAAAATAGCAGATCTACAAGCTCAAAACGCCTGTGAGCTTGTGGATGAACCATTTTTGGCAAAGAGGTTTGGTGTAGAGGGGAAAAAGAGCAGACTACTGTAACTACAGAGTGAAAGGTCATGTTTATGAAGTATTGACGGCTCAAGTGGTTAAATATCTGAAAACACAAATTGACATGAATCCAAAATACACTGATGATTGTGCTGTCAAACAATCAAACCATATGGAATCTATGAAAAGGTTGCGGGGGGTCCCTGCTTCATCTCTCTCTCTCTCACCTAAGGGGTCCTTGGCCTGAATACGTTGAAGATCCCTGGTGTAGATCATGTATTATCTCACCGCCATGCAACTCCGACAAAGTGCAAATAAGGCTTCAGCTTCAGCAGAACGGTTTGCCACGTTATAGTCCGAGGGGGGAGGTGGGGTGACAACGGGACAGTGGGTGGGGGTGGGGGTGGGGTGGAGGGGTGGATTTGGATCCGTAGCGGAGACAGGATATGTGTCTCCCAACTATGCACCTCCTTCCTTGAACCCTGGGCCCGGAAACATCTGCCTCCTCCTTACGCCCACTCGGACAACGTGCACGCACATACACATGCGCGCGCGTACACACACACACACACAAACGCACAGATAAACAAACGGACGGACAATAGGCCTCCCCATCCGTGCACACAGAGGAAGTGAATCCTGTCAGTGAGGATAGGAGGTCGTCAGGGGTGTCGCACCAAATTCTGGGGCCCTGGGTACGAGGATTCACTGGCGGGCCCCCCATGGATGTTCTTCATAGGGGGAGAGGGGTTGAACCCATTTAGACTGGGAACGCATTATTACGCCTTGTTTCGTGCTTTGACTATTGAGAAATAGCAGATCTACAAGCTCACAGCGCGACACCGAGTGCCGCGCTGCGAGCTTGTGGATCTGCTCTTTTTGAAAGATAGTTTGGCAATTTGAATGTTTTCTTTGAATATTTCAAATCTTTCCAAGGTTTTTTTAGAAAAACCTATGTCTCTATGTCAGCGGTGCGCAAACCTTTTCATGTGAAGGACCCCCAAAATGATATGTATTTGGTAGGGGTGTAACGATAAGTTTTAATACCGATTCGATACATATCACGATACTTGGTTGACGATACGATACATGAACGATATTGGTTCATTCATATACGATTCGATTCAATGATTTAAAATCGATATAGTAACTATTTAGCAAAGAAATGTAATCTGTTTGAAAGGTGTGGATAGTGCAGGTTTTTAAGGTAAAATGTATTATTATGGATATAAATAAGTAAATACAGTGATTATCTGCCAAATACATGGACATTGTATATTGACAAACCTGCACCTTGACATGAACCCAGAGATTACACACATTTATCGATAGACCAGTGTAGCTATATGGAAAGGAAAAGTAATTCCCTCTTTTACAATGCACAAGTAGGTAGTATTGATACAATCGATTCTTTGCACTGCCGATTCGATACGATACAAAATAAAACGATACGATTCGATTTTAGCTGTTTTCATTTCGATATACTTCGATTTTTTAAAATTAAAAACGATATTTCGATACAGTTACTATATCTTTACCCCCCTAGTATTTGGCCACCCCAGAAGCAAAATTTGCACGCATTTTCATGACTTTTCAAAAATAGCAGATCTACAAGCTCGCAGCGCGGCACTCGGTGCCGCGCTGTGAGCTTGTAGATCTGCTATTTTTCAATAGCTAAAGTATAAAATAATTAAAGATGGGGTGCCATGATTTTCCCCTCTATAAAACATGATTATCTACTATTATGATTATACTAGGAAGAAGAATTTTTCCAAAAAAGTGTACAGAAAGAGTTAAAATGATGTTTTCATGTGGCCACACCCACCAGTTCATTGGTATGCGTGGTTTTCATGGTGGGTGGTGACCCAGCTGAAGTTAGCCACACCCACATGTGTTGGGTGAATGGTAATTAGGGGAGGGGTTGATTCTATGATGTAATAAGTATGGGTGTTTTTGGAACGGCACGTCTGACCCAGCAGGTGGCATCCTCCAGCTAAAAAAACAAACAAAAAAGAGAATGCATAATTGCTCATAACAACCACACCAGGGGGTCTAATGAAGTACTGTCAACCTCCTAGACACATGAAAACCAGAAAAAGTACAAAACTATGGCACCACCTCTTTAAGTGGGCCCTAGTAACTCAGTTCCACTTTTCCCCCCCTTGTGACGCCCCTGGAGGTGGTCCCTGGAGGTGAGTCTCATGGAGGCCAGGAGAAGGGGCTTCGCGAGGCTCTGGAATGCTGATGCAGGACATGGATATTCATGTTCGCCTTAGTCCGCTTGTTCCTACAGCGTCAGCGTATATTAGGCCGTGCATATGGTATATGTGCACGTATGCATGCATGCATGTGTCTTGTTTTGTGTGTGTGTGTGTGTGTGTGTGTGTGTGTGTGTGTGTGTGTGTGTGTGTGTGTGTGTGTGTGGTGTGCAGTGGGCACCGAGTGCCGCTCTGTGCGCTTGTAGATCTGCTATTTTTGAAAAAGTCGTGAAAATGTGTGCACATCTTGAAATATATGTTTATTTAATGCGAACGTTTGTAACTAAAATTTTGCTTCTGGGTGGTCCCTGGAACTAGATATTTTGAGATGTGGGTTCATGGCCAAATAAATATCAGTTTGGGGGTCCTTCACATGAAAAGGTTTGAGAACCACTGACATAGTAGTCTCTCAAGAACAGACCAACTGAGCGCCATTTAAGTGAAAAGGACCTTTTCTTTGACGATGGCTGGCCAGATTGCTGACATAGAAACATAGGTTTTTCACAAAAACCTTAGAAGGATTCAAAAAGACACTCATAGAATCGGGTCAAAATTCTAATTTTCACAATTTTTCAAAAATAGCAGATCTACAAGCTCGCAGCGCGGCAGCTTGTATATCTGCTATTTTTCAATAGTTAAAGCATAAAATAATGATACACAATAACGTGTACCCGTTCTGAATGGGTTAATACTTTTCTTTCAGAGTTCACCTTAACAGTGGATCTGACAGGGAAGCTGACCGGCGTAAGCATGAGGCCTAAAGGGCGTTTAGATTCAGCCAACGCTAGCCTCTAATGCACTGCAGGCTGCACTTTCTTCACAGCTTTCCCTCACTAATTTTACCCTTATAGTCAGCAAGCTGTCTCAGCCAAAGTAAAAAGAAGAAACAAGATATAAATTATGTGCAGGGATGTGTTTCGCGCGTGGCTTTGAATTGTCAGTTTTGTGTCAAGAAGTGCAATATGAAGCATAAATTACTGTTTGTGTGTTTTTTTGGGGGGTGGGGGTGGGGAGGTGGTACGAGTGAACACAGCCTTTTCCCCATGACATAAGCCCCAGCGGTTCTCAACCTGTGGGTCAGGACCCCCAGGGGGGTTGATTTTGGTTGGGTCCCCCAGATGATTGACTTAATGTGCCACGTTGTTTTCTCACTCAACAGTAAACAAACCAACATAAAGTTTAAGTGTTTAGAGCAGTGGTTCTCAACCTTTTCAGGCCGCGACCCCCACAATAATCATATTTTAACTGGGGACCTCCCCACCCTGACGAGCACTAAGAGTTGAGGCATTACATTTTGTATAACATGGTTCTATTATGAAAATAGCAGATCTACATGCTCACAACGCCTCGCAATTTCTGCCTCTGATATTTGACAATTTGACAATGTTTCATTTGTCATTTTGAAGGTATTAAGTCCTTAAATTGTCACTTTAGAAATGTGCAGATATCCTCTATAGTCTATACACTCAAACTTTATGTTGGTTTGTTTACTGTTGAGTGAGAAAATAATGTTGCACATTAAGTTAATCATCTGGGGACCCCCCCAAAATAATTTGGAGACCCCCTCTGGGGGTCCCGACCCACAGGTTGAGAACCACTGAGGATATCTGCACAATTCTTAAGTGACAATTTATGGATATTTTAATACCTCTAAAATTACAAATTAAACATTGGCCAAATTGTCAATTAATAGATGCAGTAATAGTGAAAATAGCCGCAATGTGAGGCGTTGTGAGTTTGTCGATCAGCTATTTTCACAATAGAACCGTGTTATACAAATGCCTCAACTCTTAGTGCTGGTCATGATAAAATATCATTATTTTGGGGGTCGCGGCCTGTAAAGGTTGAGGACCACTGACATGAGCCGTCAGACCTCTCCCATAATAAATTCTTCTTGCATGTCTTGATCATCATGTTTCTGCCATGTGGGTCTCCAGGTCCCCAAGCTGTCGTCCATGAAGCCAGAGAAGGGCTCCCGTGCTGGGGGGACCAGAGTGACCATCCAAGGGGAGCACCTGGACATCGGCTCTGAAGTCAGAGTCATGGTCAACTTCACCCAGGAATGCAACATCATCATGTGAGTGCTACTGTAATAATTACTATAGGTAGGTAGGTAGCTAGATGGATAGATAGATAGACAGTGGCGGGCGGGTTTTATACCCAGGCCTTCACCATGGCTGTTCCGCACATGCCCGTGCATGTGCACATGCCCGCGCGTAGCCACGATATGCCAATATTGCACCGTACAGGCAGAACTAGCCCCCCCGATGCCCCCACGCGAGATTTTCACCAAGTGCAAGCAGTTCTGTTTTCTCATTGGACAATATTTCTTCCCAGGGCTGGGATATGTGAAACAAATATCAGCAGTTCTCTTTTCTCATTGGACAATATTTCTTCCCAGGGTTGGGATATTTTGGACCAGCTAGAAGGTCTCCCTATCTGAAAGAATACGCCCAGAAGGGAAAATTCTAAATTTGATTGGTTAAAGAACCAGCCAATAATAGATATATTGCCCATTCACTTCAAAGGCAGCAGGCATTCAACTGACCTTCTGAAGGTCTCATTCTTACCTGGAGACAACACAAGAAAACACCTGATTGTTAAAAAAAAAAAAAAAAAATGCTTTTTAGACGTGCAGTGGAGGCAGTGTGCCCAGCCTGACTGAGTTCGACCTAAGGGGCAGTCCCCAAAACATACACATTTTAAACTTGGGAGAATTAAGGTTTTACTGGCACAGCGACGATAGTAACTAACAACTAAAAATGGCACAGAGGCTTCCCCGGGTTGAAAGGTATAACAACGGCTTTCCAGGTCAAAATGGGTTAACATAAAAAGACATTTCAAGACAGATATGATACAGACTTACTTTACACTTGCCAGAGGCAGTGAGTACAACAGCCAAGGCGCCAACCAGGACAGTGTTCAGGATCGTAGTAGGGGAGTGGGTCTAACAGCTCAAATGTACCTATAAGGAGCCTGTAAAAAGCTTTAAATGTTATCCATAAAATCTGAACCACTTAAACCCTATGTATGACCCGCTAAGAGTTCCTACAACTTGCACATTCCAGAAGAGCAGAGGGCCAGGAAAGACACCCATTATCCTTGGGTTGCTGCTACTTATTCCTAATCCCTACCTGTTAACTCTGTGTTATCTGTTTTTCTGTGTTTCATAATTGCCGTACTGTCATGACTATCTACCCATCTATATACTTTGTTGACTGGTGTCCCCTAGGGCAACGTTTTCAGTCCAAGGACCCCTTAGCTGAGAGAGAGATGAAGCAGGGACCCCCACTCAGGGACGTGCTGGGCCCCTGATTCAGCCCGGGAACAAGAGTTGGAGAGACCCTCATTGTGCGCTATAGAGAGAGATCTCTCTCTACAGCGCTGCTGCTGCTCAAAGATTTGCCATTTCAGATCATGACAAGTGACAAGCCAGTGGGCCAATTACATGAGTTATATTTTGTCGTTGTCCGGTGGAAACCTTGTATGTCCAAAACCGTTTGTTCTGTATTTATCATTTTAAAAATGATTTAAACTAGTGAAAACAGCCGATCTACAAGCACACAACGCAGATCGGCTGTTTTCACTAGTTTTGTGCAACGGCCTTGTATGATGAAGCAGGGCTTTGCTTTGCGAAAAAAAATATAAATTTGAAACTTGGACATACAAGGTTTCTGCCCGACAGTGACGATTTACTTTGTTGGCCGCCGAGCCACCAAAATGGAACGAAGGCCGACATTTTATTTTTTAATATTTTCCTAATGGCCGGCCTGGACCGTCCGGGATTGAACCGGCCGTTCGGGAGTTGTCCCGCTTTTCCCAATGGCCAGCACGTCCCTGCCCCCATTACCTGGTAATAGATTCCATATAGTTTCATTGTTTGAAGCACATTTTTGGATTCATGTCAATTTGTGTTTTCTGCTATTTAACCACTTGAAGCGTCAATACTTATAAAACTTGACCTTTCACTCTGTACTTAGTCTGCTCTTTTTCCCCGCCAAAGCTCTTTGCCGATAATAGCCGATCTACAAGCTCACAGCGCGAGGCTTTGTGAGCTTGTAGATCTGCTATTTTTGGCTAAAGTTCTCAGAATATGGACGCTATGGTTCAAGTGGTTAATATAAGAAAGGGGGGAAAAAAACTAATTCCTATCACACAAAGTTTTGGAGGAGTAGTAATTCTGAGGACCCCCTAGGGGTCCCGGACCCACCTGTTGAAGACCCCTGCCCTAGGGGTCAATACTTGGACCCCTCGTGTTTTTCCTGAACTCTAAAATCCAGCTCACAACACCTTGTGAACTCGTAGATCTCCTGTCTTTGCCAAACGTTCGCCGAATGTTTGCCTATTTTAGCGGAGTGTTCACCTACTATGATGACACCTACTATGATGACATAGAATTTTTTCAAACAAAAAAAAAGGGGGGCACGGTGGCACAGTGGTTAGCGCTTCGCCTCACAGCTAGAAGGTCCTGGGTTCGATTCCCGCCGGGGCACGCTGTGGGTGCTAGGGGCGTGTTCCTCCTTCCGCATCATCAGCGCCCACACCCTAGGTGGGGTTGGCGATAGGGCCTTTCTGTGTGGATTTTGCATGTTCTCCCCAGATCTCCTACGGTTGATACCCTCACAAAAACATGCAGTAATCCTGGTCTCAATAATGCCTCCCCCTGGCCAGCCGGGGTGCCTGATGGAGGGGAAGGAACTGGTTGGAATAACGTGTTTGTCCGTTGTCTCCCCAGGCGCGGCAGAGGGAGAGCAGAGCCCAGGATTACATATAGCTGGGAGGGAATTCGTAAATATTGGGCACTTTGTGACAAGTTTTTGATTTTTGGTATGGTGTTAGGTATGGGTATAAGGTTTTCAAAAACATCGCAAACAAGTTGGGCTCGCCCCCTAGTGGTCTGTTTGCAATGAATCAAATATTCGATACATCAGTATATGGTTCAAACCCCAAATAATTGATGAAAGAGATTTTTCAATGGATTCTGTTACTATTGGGTATGATAAACAACATACTAAAAATTCAGGAAAAAATATCTACCGGAAAGGCACCATTTTCAAGATGGCGTCCACGATGGCTGCCGGGAGCTGAAAATGCCTATAAACTGGGTTTTAATGTGTAAAAATTCATAATAAATCTGCACTTGGTGAAGAGTTTTAGATTTTTGGTATGGTGTTAGGTATGGGTATAATGTTTTCAAAAACCATCGCAAACAAGTTGGGCTCGCCCTCTAGTGGTCCGTTTGCAATGAATACAATAGTAGATCTGTCAGTATATGGTTGAAACCCCAAATAATTGATAAAAAAAGATTTTCAATGGATTCTGTTACTATTGGGTATGATAAACAACACACTAAAAGTTTATGAAAAAATATCTACCTGAAAGCCATCATTTTCAAGATGGCGTCCACAATGGCTGCCGGGGGCTAAAAATGCCTATTTAACTTGTAAAACTTCATATAAAATATGCACTTGGTGAAGAGTTTTTGAATTTTGGCATGGTGTTAGGTATGGGTATAAGATTTTCAAAAACCATCGCAAACAAGTTGGGCTCGCCCCCTAGTGGTCTGTTTGCATTGAATCAAATATTGATTGATTGATTGATTGATTGATTGAAGACTTTATTAGAAGTTTGCATAGGAAAAGGTACAGTTTCATGACGGTACAGTTCACTGGTACAATGTCTACTAAAAGGAGATCCATGAAAAGACTAAGCTTATTTCCACTGGAAACCATTGAAGTATCTCATATAACATTGAATGACAGACAAATAGAACACAGTACTATGCAGTAGATATGTAAAGAAGAAGGGGCAGGGGAGGGTAGGGTTGGGCTAGGTTCATTTTTTTACCAGTTGCGAACGGCTGCTGCCTGTAAGTGGTGTTTCAGGGCAATTTTAAAGGATGCTAGTGATCCACACTCCTTTATGGACTTCGGTAAGGCTTTCCACATTTTGGTGGTATAGCAGAAAAACGAGTTTGACCCTTTGTTGGTTTTGACTCTGGGTTGGAAGTGATCTGTGGCGCTGCCTCTGGTGTTGTAATTATGGACATTCTTAATGTTTATAAAGTATTTTGACAGGTACTTGGGTATCATAGTGGTGTAGTGTATCTTGTACACCAGGCCCATTGCAAGTTGCTGTACTCTGTCATCTACTCTGAGCCACCCCACTCTTAACTGGTGAGTAGTGGTGAGGTGAGTCTGATAGGGAAGGTTAAGCAGGACACTAATTAGTTTATTTTGGGCTGTTTGGAGTTTAGTTTTAAGGGCTTGTGGGGCGTCACGATACCATACGTGAACTCCGTAGTCAAATAGGGGCTGGATTATTGCACCAGCTATGGTCTTCAGTGTGTTGAAATTGACCATTGGGGCGATCCTCTGTAGGAAGCGAGTTCGTTGGTTGATTTTATTTATTACTTTAGAAGTCATCTTTTCGCTGGAAAGATTAGCTTCAAGGATACATCCTAAGTAAGAGATTTCGTTTTTTCGTGTTATGACCTTGTCACCCACTTTGATTGTGAAGTTATCGACTTTTTTGAGGTTATGATTTGATCCAAAGAGGATGGACTCAGTTTTTCCCAAGTGAATTGATAATTTGTTGTCGTTAAGCCATGTGCAGATCTTACTTAGTTCAGAGTTAAGTGTCTTTTCAACCTGCAAGTGGTCCTTGCCCGAGACTAGGAGAGCCGAGTCATCCGCGAACAGGAACAGATTGCAGTCGCAAGCAGATCCCCTCCCAGTAAGCTGTGGTGTTCCTCAAGGTAGCATACTGGGGCCTCTGTTGTTCCTAATATACGTGAACGACATGTATATTAGGAACAACAGAGGCCCCAGTATGCTACCTTGAGGAACACCACAGCTTACTGGGAGGGGGGGGGGCACAGGGTACCGTTAATCTCCACCACCTGTTCCCTCCCCACCAGGTAAGATTGCATCCAACTCACTGCTGCGCTGTCAAGACTGATGGCTTTTAGTTTCTCAATCAGAATAGAATGATTTACGGTGTCAAATGCCTTCTGGAGGTCCATCATGACCATGCCGCTATATTTGCCGTCATCCGCTTCGCGTTTGATTTGGTCAGTCAAATAGAGAAGGCATGTGTCAGTGGAATGAGATTTTCTGAATCCAGATTGGAACTCGTAAATCAGATTATTCTCATCGAGATATTTTGCAATCTGTTCGTAGACTATTTTCTCCATGACTTTGGATATGGAGCTAAGAATGGAAACGGGCGGTAGTTTCCAGGGTCTAGTTTGCTACCTTTTTTATGCAGGGGGGTTACTTTTGCTAGTTTGAAGTCCTGGGGGACATGATAGGTCAGTATATTGTGGACCACTAGGGGGTGAGCCCAACTTGTTTGCAATAGTTTTTGAAAACCTTATACCCATACCTAACACCATGTCAAAATGTAAAAGCTAGTTACCAAGTGCATATTTTATATGAATTTTTACACATTAAATAGGCATTTTTAGCTCACGGCAGCCATCGTGGACGCCATCTTGAAAATGATGGCTTTCCGGTAGTTATTTTTTCCTAAACTTTTAGTATGTTGTTTATCATACCCAATAGTAACATAATCCATTGACAAATCTCTTTTATCAATTATTTTGGGTTTCAACCATATACTGACAGATCTACTATTGTATTCATTGCAAACAGACTACTAGGGGGCGAGACCAACTTGTTCGCGATGGTTTTTGAAAACCTTATACCCATACCTAACAACTTACCAAAAATCAAAAACTCTTCACCAAGTGCAGATTTATTATGAATTTTTACACATAAAACCCAGTTTATAGGCATTTTCAGCTCCCGGCAGCCATCGTGGACGCCATCTTGAAAATGGTGCCTTTCCGGTAGTTATTTTTTCCCGATTTTTTAGTGTGTTGTTTATCATACCCAATAGTAACAGAATCCATTGAAAAATCTCTTTTATCAATTATTTGGGGTTTCAACCATATACTGATGTATCGAATATTTGATTAATCGCAAACAGACCACTAGGGGGCGAGCCCAACTTGTTTGCGATGGTTTTTGTAAACCTTATAACCATACCTAACACCATACCAAAAACTCAGTTTTTCCCAAGTGAATTGATAATTTGTTGTCGTTAAGCCATGTGCAGATCTTACTTAGTTCAGAGTTAAGTGTCTTTTCAACCTGCAAGTGGTCCTTGCCCGAGACTAGGAGAGCCGAGTCATCCGCGAACAGGAACAGATTGCAGTCGCAAGCAGATCCCCTCCCAGTAAGCTGTGGTGTTCCTCAAGGTAGCATACTGGGGCCTCTGTTGTTCCTAATATACGTGAACGACATGTATATTAGGAACAACAGAGGCCCCAGTATGCTACCTTGAGGAACACCACAGCTTACTGGGAGGGGGGGGGGCACAGGGTACCGTTAATCTCCACCACCTGTTCCCTCCCCACCAGGTAAGATTGCATCCAACTCACTGCTGCGCTGTCAAGACTGATGGCTTTTAGTTTCTCAATCAGAATAGAATGATTTACGGTGTCAAATGCCTTCTGGAGGTCCATCATGACCATGCCGCTATATTTGCCGTCATCCGCTTCGCGTTTGATTTGGTCAGTCAAATAGAGAAGGCATGTGTCAGTGGAATGAGATTTTCTGAATCCAGATTGGAACTCGTAAATCAGATTATTCTCATCGAGATATTTTGCAATCTGTTCGTAGACTATTTTCTCCATGACTTTGGATATGGAGCTAAGAATGGAAACGGGCGGTAGTTTCCAGGGTCTAGTTTGCTACCTTTTTTATGCAGGGGGGTTACTTTTGCTAGTTTGAAGTCCTGGGGGACATGATAGGTCAGTATATTGTGGACCACTAGGGGGTGAGCCCAACTTGTTTGCAATAGTTTTTGAAAACCTTATACCCATACCTAACACCATGTCAAAATGTAAAAGCTAGTTACCAAGTGCATATTTTATATGAATTTTTACACATTAAATAGGCATTTTTAGCTCACGGCAGCCATCGTGGACGCCATCTTGAAAATGATGGCTTTCCGGTAGTTATTTTTTCCTAAACTTTTAGTATGTTGTTTATCATACCCAATAGTAACATAATCCATTGACAAATCTCTTTTATCAATTATTTTGGGTTTCAACCATATACTGACAGATCTACTATTGTATTCATTGCAAACAGACTACTAGGGGGCGAGACCAACTTGTTCGCGATGGTTTTTGAAAACCTTATACCCATACCTAACAACATACCAAAAATCAAAAACTCTTCACCAAGTGCAGATTTATTATGAATTTTTACACATAAAACCCAGTTTATAGGCATTTTCAGCTCCCGGCAGCCATCGTGGACGCCATCTTGAAAATGGTGCCTTTCCGGTAGTTATTTTTTCCCGATTTTTTAGTGTGTTGTTTATCATACCCAATAGTAACAGAATCCATTGAAAAATCTCTTTTATCAATTATTTGGGGTTTCAACCATATACTGATGTATCGAATATTTGATTAATCGCAAACAGACCACTAGGGGGCGAGCCCAACTTGTTTGCGATGGTTTTTGTAAACCTTATAACCATACCTAACACCATACCAAAAATCAAAAACTTGTCACCAAGTGCCCAAAGTTGATGTTTTTTGACGGATTCCCTCCCAGCTAATAGGCAATTGGCAATGGGTGAAAAAATGGGTTACAAAATCGTGGGATAAAAAAATTATAGAAAAAAAATATATATGATGACACGTCCAGGATAGCAACGTTAGTGTTTGCATGTGGTTGCAATCTATTCTAAAACTCCCCCCGGCCAACCAGTGCAGAGAGAGAGCCAAGAGCCGATAACAGTAGTTAACCCGCGCGGGCCGTTGTGGTCGCCATGTGGCTTAAATGTGAGTGCACTTTGTGCACATGCTTGTGCACAAAAAAAAACAAGTTGTTTACGTACTGTAGGGACCTCTATGAAGTATTTTGTTTAACCCATTTAGACCGGGTACACCTCATTGCGTGTCATTTTATGCTTTAGCTATTGAAAAACAGCAGATCTACAAGCTGCGAGCTTGTAGATCTGCTATTTTTGAAAAATCGTGAACATTTGATTTTTGACCGGATTTTGACCCGATTCTATAAGTGTCTTCTAAATCCTTCTAAGCTTTTTTTTTTTTTAAACACAAGTTTCTATGTCAGTGGTTCTCAAACATTTTCATGTCAAGGACCCCCAAAATGACATGTATTTGGCCATGGCCCCCTCCCCCCCCCATCTCAAAATATTGTATCACAGACCCCACAGGAGCAAATATATGCGTTACAAATGTTCGCTTTTAAAAAGATATATTCAAAGACTTGCAAAAATAATTAACGATTGTTTAAGAACAGCAGATCTACAAGCTTACGAGTGCCGCGCGGTAAGCTTGTATGTCTGCTATTTTTCAATAGTTAAAGCATTCGATAATTCTGAGTCTAAATGGCTTAATAAACTCCCAAACAAGTCATCCTTTGGAGTCACGGGGGGGGTTTGTTATGGAACTTCTGTGCTACGAGAGAAATCATGTTTTGCGGGCTGCGGTCGTGATGATTGCTGTGTGTGTGTGTTTACCCTCCTCTCATGTTTCCAGGCAAACAGATGACACCATCGAGTGCACCATGCCGGCGGCCGCGCACGCACAGACGGAGCCGGTGAGCGTGTGCGTGGAGTTCGAGAGCATCCCCTGCCAGAGCGCCGAGCTCAGCGCAACGTACACCTACGAGAAGAACCCCATCATCAGCTTCATCAGACCCAAGAGGAGCTACCTCAGGTACACGCACGCACACAGACGCACGCACACACACACGCACACACACGCACACGCACGCACGCACGCACGCACGCACGCACGCACGCACGCACGCACACACACACACACACACACACACACACACACATACATATTTTTATACTTTACTTGCAGTGGTTGAAAGTAACTAAGTGCATTTATGTACTAAGTACTGTACTTAAGCACAATTTGGAGGTATTTGTACTTTACTTGAGTATGTCCAATTTCCAATACTCTTACTTCTACTCCACTACATCTCGGATCCAAATATTGTACTTTTACTCCACTACATTTTTTTGAAAACTTTACTTACTACCGGTAGTTACTTGGCAGATATAAATTATAATATTATAAAACATACATAAACCACTTTAGCCCTATTTTATACCGTGGCTATTTGAATATAGCCGATCTACAAGCTCACAACGCGTCGCGACGCGATGTGAGCTTGTAGATCTGCTATTTTCAAACATTTTGTACTTTTACTTTTGATACTTTTAAGTACTTTTTGATGCCAATACTTTTGTACTTTTACGCAAGTACATTTTGAATTCTGGACATTTACCTGTAAGGGTGCCCTCACACCAAAATACCTAGAGTGGAATCCGCCAATGCATTTCAATGAGAATGGAGTGTTTTTTGCAGAAATCCTCTACTGGCAAAAAAACGCTCCATTCTCATTGAAACGCATTGGCGGATTCCACTCAAGGTATTTTGGTGTGTGGGCACCCTAACGGGGTATTTCTGTATTCCAGTATTGATACTTTTACTTGAGTAAAACATTTGAGTACTTTTCCCACCACATGCTTTTTTTTTTAACATACCGCACACCCGAAAACAGAGAATCTGCAATCCCACAATGCATTGCACTGCGATGCATTGAGAGCTCGTACAGGTAGATAGGCTATTTTTGGCGCGCGACACCCGGCACGAAACGAAATATAAATCAGGTGTAAATTCTAAATCTAACCACAAAGCCCTAAATCTAACCTCTGAACCCCTAATCCTAACTCCTCACTCCAATCTGAACTTTTCCCCCAATTCTATGCCTGTATCTCTGAAAACCTTTTAAAACCAGAAAGACAATGATTTCTCTTGTGAGGGCCGGGAAAATTGTCCTGTCTATTTTAAATACAGTAACACAAGAACACACACACACACACACACACACACACACACACACACACACACACACACACACACACACACACACACACACACACACACACACGTGCACACACGCGTGCACGTGCGCACAGACCGAAACCAAACATCTCCTAAACATCCCTACTTAAGCGTCTCCGCGGTCGTGTTCCCTCCCAGAGTGAATGACATAAGCTGCTCCAAATAATGCTTTCCTGATGTGTGGCATCTTTCTGCAGGCCTGGTGCTGTATCTCCTAAACATGTGCTACTCAAACGTTGGAATTTGAAGGTCTCCCCTTAACTTTGACATAGTAACAAACGGAACCAAATGGACCCTAACGGGTCCATTTGGTTCCGTTTGTTACCTTGTCAAAGTTACAGACTTGTAAGGGTCAATTTAGACCCCATAAAGCAACATAAGCCACTTTTCCACTGACATGGCCCAACACAACACCACAGACCACACCACTCCAAACTGCCCACTCGTGCCATGTTTTCCATTACAAGGACCTGGGTAGAATGAAAGTGAAAGTGGTACTAAACATGGCACTAAAAAGTATCCAATCTAGAGTAGGTCTGAGCTAGGCCACACAGGGCCAAACACTTCATAATGACTGATCACTCACTGACCTTTCATTTAGACCACCAGGATATAGTTGTAATACATGATAATAGATTCTATTGTGTGTTATAATTACTGCTATAATCTATGGTAGTGTATTATAAATTATCATAGTAATACATTACAACTTTATAGTGTAGTATAATCACAGTAATAATCCATTATAGTGCATTATAATTAGGATAGTTGTAATACAAATTTATATTGTATTATAATCACAGTTAAAAGGGTCAATTTGTTTCTTACCGATAGGGGTACTTTTATGTAATGGAAAATGTAGATATTTTTATGTGGTGTGGTGTGGTGTGGTGTGGTGTGGTGTGGTGTGGTGTAGAGTGGTGTGGTGTGGTGTAGAGTGGTGTGGTGTGGTGTGGTGTAGAGTGGTGTGGTGTGGTGCTAAAGCTGCAGTCGAAAAAGGGCTCTAGAAAGTCCCTGAAATCCACTTTGAGAAACACTGTCCTAAACATCACAGCATGTGTGTGAGATTCCAGGCCCCGCTATTCGGCGGTGGAAAAAAAGTACTAGGAATATGGTAACACAATGTAGAATTATTAGTACAGGAGTATTTTCAAGCAAGGTAAAAGTACCCCAACATTGTATACCTAAGTCCAGACTCCAGTACTTGATCAAATGCACCTAATTACCTCTTTCCATTACGGCTGGTGCTATCTTCTAAACATCTCCGCATGTGTGAGGCACGTTTCCAGGAATAGGAAGGCAGTCTTTGATAGGCATGTGTGCTCTCTGTTTACAGCAGAGCTATGTGGTGTGTCTAATTAAACAATGCATGCAGCTTCAACTATTTGGCTACAGTGTGTGTGTGTGTGTGTGTTTCTGGGCCCAAATTCTGGGCCCTGGGTACAGGGATTCACTGCGGGCGGGCCACCCATGAATGTTCTTCATTGGGGGAGGGTGTTTAACCCATTTAGACTAGGAACGCATTATTTTGTGCTTTAACTATACAGTATATATCTTTGAAAAATCGTGAAAATTTGTCTTTGAATATTTCAAATCCTTCTACGTTTTTTTTTGTTTTTTTTAAATGCATGTTTCTATGTCAGTGGTGCTCAAACCTTTTCATGTGAAGGACACCCAACATGATATATATTTGGCCACGGACCCGCCATCTCAAAACATTTAGTTCCAGGGACCACGCAAAAGCTACATTTGAGTTACAAACGTTAAAAAAATACATATATTCCAAGATTTGCACACAACTTTAAAGGACCTACACCATGAATTTTCACTTTTTCTATTTTAAAACCTTTTTTTGGGGTCCCACTGGCACCTTCTATCCTCACAAAGTCCTATTTCTGACCGTTGTGTCTTTCTCTGGTTTTGGGCAGACAGAGATGAAAAGCTTTCCACGGGTTCTCAGAACACTCTCGTTTCCCGTTTTTTTTTTCAGAGTCAAATTTTTTTTTTTTCAAAACTTAAAAAAAGATTTTTCCAAAATTTTTTTTTTCAAAAAAAAATATTTTTTTTCAAAAAAAAATTTTTTTTTCAAAAAACTTTTTTCAAAAACTTTTTTTTTCAAAACTTTCTTTTTTCAAAAAACTTTTTTAAAAACTTTTTTTTCAAAAAACTTTTTTTTTTTCAAAAAACTTTTTCTTTTTCAAAAAACTTCTTCTTTTTCAAAAAACTTCTTCTTTTTCAAAAAACTTCTTTTTTTTCTGGAAAAACCCCACTAGATGCGCCCCTGAGCAAACAGAGGCCGTTTTGGTATTGCAGCTGGAGAGCCTCATTATAGTAGAGCTAGAACAAACAAAAAGAATGGTCAGAGTGTTTGTTGAGGGTTAAAACCTGTAAGACTCAATTTTGAGCATATATTTATACAAAAAATATAGTTTTAAAAGCATGGTGTAGGCCCTTTAAAAAAATAGCAGATCTACAAGCTTGCAGCCGTGCTTCAATGCTAAAGTATAAAATAATTAAGGCCCCTCCACCTTGGGCCCTAGTAACTCAGTCCCACTTCCCCACCCTTGTGACGCCCCTGTGTGTGTGTGTTTGCGCACGTGTGTGGGCGCGTGCCTGTGCGCGCGCGTGCGCATGCACATGCTTGTGTATGTGTGTCACACTGTTTGTTTTTGCTTCTAACCTATGCAGTCATGGTTGCTTGTTGTTGCTGTATGTGAGCATGTGTTGTGGTTGTGCGTGTTATGCACGGTGGTGTAAAGTAACTAAGTACATTTACTTAAATACTGTACTTAAGTACACTTTTGAAGTATTTGTACTTTACTTGGGTATTTCCAATTTCCAACACGTTTACTTTTACTCCACTACATCTCGGATCCAAATGTTGTACTTTTACTACACTACATTTATTTGAAAACTTTAGTTACTAGTTACTTTACAGATATACATGATTATATTATAAAACATACATAAACCACTTTAGCCTTATTTTATCCCTTGGCTTTTTGAAAACAGCCGATCTACAAGCTCACACCGCGTCGCATCGAGCTTGTAGATCGGCTATTTTCAAACATTTTGTACTTTCACTTTTGGTACTTTGAGTACACTTTGATGCCAATACTTTCATACTTTTACTCAAGTACATTTTGAATTCTGGACTTTTACCTGTAAGGGTGCCCTCACACCAAAGTACCTATGAGAGTGGAATCCGCGTTCCGCCAATGCATTTCAATGAGAGTGAAGCGGTTTCATGCCAGCAGAGGATTTCGGCAAAAAACGCTCCCTTCTCATTGAAATGCATTGGCGGAACGCGGATTCCACTCTCATAGGTATTTTGGTGTGAGGGCACCCTTAAGGAGTATTTCTAAATTGCTGTCTTGATACTTTTACTTAAAGTTGTACCATGTAACTTTTTTTATAAAACAAATCTTAAAATTGTCCTAACTGCTAAATCGCTAAAGTTTTAGAACACCCACTCCGTTATTTTCAGCTTCTGAAGCCTTCTCTTTATATGTTTTCTATGATCCTGGCCGTGGACCGGATTTCGCGCCAAAATGACGTAATCTGCATCATCTGTATACGTTGTGTATACGTTGCCCAATCACATCGCCGATCATGCACACATGGTACACTACCGGCCAATCACAGCGCATCTTGAAGTGGGGTCGCCATATTTGTAGTCGCCCGTGTGTCTCTTTACTCAAAAGGTAATCTCGCCTACCAGGCAGGGTGAAGTAGTCCGTTTCTCCGGAATGCCTGAACGCACAGGAACCAGGGACCCCTCTAAAGATAGCTCTCGGCGTTGTGGAGGCAGACGCGGGGGTGTGAAGGTACGAAAAACGGGCGAAAGACGCGAACGCGACCGCGGTTTGCTATAGGGCTACTGACCACTAGTTGAGCATCTTACACAGTATAGCTTTAAGTATAAAATGTGAGTACTTTTTACAACACTGGTTTATGCACCCTCGTTTTTGTAACCATTGTTATGGGTGTATTTGTGTGTGTGTGTGCGTGTGTGTGTGTGTGTGTGTGTATGTGCGCATGTGTGTGTGTTGCAGTGGTGGCAGGACCATCACAGTTACAGGTCAGGCCTTTGATCTGGTGCAGAGCGTGACCATGGACGTGCGCGGCGTTGGACAGACCGTGAGTCACCGCATGCTTCAGTTACTATTTACAATCTAGGCATTTAGGAGACGCTCTCAATCCAGAGCCACTTACAACAAGCGAGGACAGCGCGAGGTAACACATCAATTGCGTAGAAAGCAGTTATCTAGGACAGGGGTTTTCAAAGTGGGTGACGGCAGTCCAGGGGTGCCGCGAGATCATTTGATAATATTTGGAATGTATTTGGACACTTGAAAAAATATTTAGTATCATTTTAAACTTGAAGTACAAAGTTATTTTCAGTCAGTTCTAACCAAAATGGCTATTATCTCAATGTTTTCCTCCCAAAATAGTCACTAAAATATCATCACTGTCGGGGAGAAACCTTGTATCTCCAAGTTTCAAATGTGTATGTCTTTTGGTAAAGCAAAGCCCTGCTTCATCATACAAGACTGTCGCACAAAACGAGTGAAAACAGCCGATCTACAAGCACACAACAAGTGTGCTTGTAGATCTGCTGTTTTAACTAGTATAGTACATTTTATAGATGATAAATACAAAATGAACGGTTTTGGACACCCGACAACGACGACGATATGCTATAAATATAAGGTGCTGGGAGTGAAAATTATAATGTAGGGTGCCTCGGATTAAAAAACATTTATGGGGTGCCCTGAGACAAAAAAGTTTGAAAACCCCTGATCTAGGATCATGGGTAAACCATCATCAGTATAAACCATACATGGGCAACTGGCGGCCCGGGAGCCTTCACTTAATGTGGCCCGCTAATATTGGAATACTGATATTGTATTGATTTAAGCTGTTTCAATTCAAACCATGCAAACAACTCGCTTCAATTACATCAGTCTATATTAGCTTAATGTCTTAGCACTAGTCTTTTTTATGTCCAATATATTTCTAATTAAGTTAACATAAGAACCTACTGTATAAATGCATTTGAAATTAAATAAAAAAAAATAGTTTTTTTCAGGATTCCAATTCAAAAATACCAAAAATAATTCCAGATTCCAATTAAAAATCTACAAGCTCAAAATGTGCCGCAGTGCGACACGTTTTGAGCTTGTAGATCGGCTACTTTTGCTATTTTTTTTACTGTATGCTTTGTGGCAGTCTGGAGTGAGATGTGAACATATAGTGGCCCTCTTCATCATCAAAGTTGCCCACCCCTGGTCTAAACAGTATAATATTAAACACAATCAATAATCTGTACACTCAAACTCTACACGATATAGGATGCCAGCTTAACAATGAGCTGGCATCCGTCTACATTAACATGCTATCTAAATTACATTTGAGCCTTTGCTTAAGCCTGCGGGGTCGTCAAGGCCGGGGCAAGTGCAATTAGAATGTGAATTGGTTGACCCATCACTTTGACCCATATCGGCACAAGAGTAAAGCAATACAGTGTCCGTCATGCAGTATACTGTTGCGGTCGGTCAGAAACCTCATATCTCTGTATTTTGTAAATCGTCGTTGACGGGTGGAACTGGAAACCTTGTATGTCCAAAACCTTTTGTTTTGTATATCATTTTAAAAATGATTCAAACTAGTGAAAACAGCCGATCTACAAGCACACAACGCCTCGCACCGCGAGGCGTTGTGTGCTTGTAGATCTGCTGTTTTCACTACGTTTGTGCGACGGCCTTGTATGATGAAGCAGGGCGTTACTTTGCAAAAAAATGTACAAATTTGAAACTTGGAGATACAGTACAAGGTTTCTGCCCAACAGTGACGAAATGAATGCCCTACTTACTACAGGGATGGAGCTCGAAAAACAAGGGCCCGCTAAAAACTCGATAACAAAATGTATTGAGTACCCGGTATCAATGAGCTTTGGGCTTATCGAGCTTGTTATCGAGCATAGCGGCCCATGGCGTCATGTTTAAACAATCAAGACAAGAGGCGATCAAGACATTATTACAGTACTGTTCATAATATAGAGCCATTTAACACTTATTGCACACTAATAAATGATTGTTTTAATGACATTTTATGATAATATTTGTTACTTTTGTCATTTGTCACTTCATAGATGGTGGTCGGCCACAAACTCACAGTCACAACAACTGGCCAATAACAAAAGATACCAGTTCTGTTCAGAATTTGTCGTCTCACCTCTTTCCCCAAAATATTAGAAAGATAGTAGATAGATAGTGGGCTCGATAAAAGCCCGGCTCAATAAGCAGGATTCATAAGATGCTCATTATCGGAAAAAAAATAATTACGAGCTCCATCCCTAGTTTAAGCTGAGTAGCAATTCATATGGGCATATAAGGGATTCTGTTAGAGTGGTTCCCATGACATCACACCATACAATATATTTTATGCCCATACATGGAGATCCCTATCTGAACCAACCACACAGATATGGGCCATGTCCTGGCCACCAGTGATATATATCGATGACATCGGGGATCTTCATATTTGGGCATAAAAGGGATTCTGGGGAATACCCATATTTGGACTTTTACATAGGTGATGTCACCTGTGATATCACCTGTGATGTCACAGTGATGTGTCAAGGGAACCAACCCATAGACTGTAAAAATGTGTACATGGTAAACTTGCGACCTTCGGTTGCAACAACATTGTGCAAAAGTAGCATACTGTAGGGTGGACTCAGGTAATGTGGGCCGCTTTTTGGTAAATCGCCTGGGAAACTAAGAAAAAGCAGTGCAGAACGCTGAATGTATTTTTTATAGTTAATATAGACTGTCCTTAATATATTTGTGTTAAATGTATGTAGGAAAATTAGATGGTTATTTTTTTTTAAATGTTTAAGCTTAAAATGTCACACATTTTCAAGATTAACACTTTTCAGGTTTTTTGAGCCACCTGATCAGCTAAAATGGGCCACTTTAGGGTTGACCCCCATTAATTCCTAGCTCTTTAAAATTTAACAGCCAATGACTGCACATGTTTCTTGCCACAACTGTACTTGACACAAAACAATCAAAATTTGAGTGGTCTTTGGTTGTTTTGGTGGGAAGAGCAATGTCTCAAAACTAGCCTGCAGAGGAGAATTGCATTGTCCAAACATATCTAATTTGTCAGTTATAAGTTTGACAAGTGAATAAAAAACAAATGCACATCGATAAAAAATATATATAATATATATGTAGACGGCCTTAACCAGAAACAATGCTTATATTTTGCATATCTAGTGTATTTTTATATTAAATCATATTTTTGTCAGTGGCCCATCTTACCCTAACCCTAATAAGGTAATGTGAGCCACTCATCTGCTATAATGAGCCAAAGCAAATCAAAGCAAAACAGTCAAACAAGATTTGGAGGTCAATTTAATTTCATTAATTGAATTTAATTTCAATAATGGTACCGTTGGAACCGGCTCGCCGCCCCGCACACGATGGTGCCATCGCGGACCCCCGCGGACCCCCAGGGCCGGCGCCAGGCCCCAAAAACCGGGCCTGGGGAGCTCCGGGGACCCCCAGGGACCCCCAGGGCCGGCGCCAGGCCCCCAAAAGCGGGCCTTTGCACCACTCTGGCCGGCCAGGGACCACCAGGGACCACCAGCGGGGGTCCCCGGAGGTCCCTGCCCGGCCTCCGAGCACTGCCGCCCGGGGACCACCTCCGGGGACCCCCAGGGACCCCCAGGGCCGGCTCCAGGCCCCCAAAACAGGGCCTGGGGACGGCCAGGGACCACCAGGCACCACCAGGCACCACCAGGGACCACCACCAGAGGTCCCTGGCGGGCCTCCGAGCACTGCCGCCCGAGGACCACCTCCAGGGACCCCCAGGGACCCCCAGGGCCGGCTCCAGGCCCCCAAAACAGGGCCTGGGGACGGCCAGGGACCACCACCGGAGGTCCCTGGCGGGCCTCCGAGCACTGCCGCCCGGGGACCACCTCCAGGGACCCCCAGGGCCGGCTCCAGGCCCCCAAAACAGGGCCTGGGGACGGCCAGGGACCACCAGGCACCACCAGGGACCACCACCGGAGGTCCCTGGCGGGCCTCCGAGCACTGCCGCCCGGGGACCACCTCCAGGGACCCCCAGGGACCCCCAGGGCCGGCTCCAGGCCCCCAAAACAGGGCCTGGGGACGGCCAGGGACCACCAGGCACCACCAGGGACCACCACCAGAGGTCCCTGGCGGGCCTCCGAGCACTGCCGCCCGGGGACCACCTCCAGGGACCCCCAGGGACCCCCAGGGCCGGCTCCAGGCCCCCAAAACAGGGCCTGGGGACGGCCAGGGACCACCAGGGACCACCAGGGACCACCACCGGAGGTCCCTGGCGGGCCTCCGAGCACTGCCGCCCGGGGACCACCTCCAGGGACCCCCAGGGACCCCCAGGGCCGGCTCCAGGCCCCCAAAACAGGGCCTGGGGACGGCCAGGGACCACCAGGCACCACCAGGGACCACCACCGCGGGCCTCCGAGCACTGCCGCCCGGGGACCACCTCCAGGGACCCCCAGGGACCCCCAGGGCCGGCTCCAGGCCCCCAAAACAGGGCCTGGGGACGGCCAGGGACCACCAGGCACCACCAGGGACCACCACCGGAGGTCCCTGGCGGGCCTCCGAGCACTGCCGCCCGGGGACCACCTCCAGGGACCCCCAGGGCCGGCTCCAGGCCCCCAAAACAGGGCCTGGGGACGGCCAGGGACCACCAGGGACCACCAGGGACCACCAGGGACCACCACCGGAGGTCCCTGGCGGGCCTCCGAGCACTGCCACCCGGGGACCACCTCCAGGGACCCCCAGGGACCCCCAGGGCTCATTTCTGAAGGTGGCCCACCTAAGCTAACACAAAACATAATGCTAATGAGGTGGCCCACCTAAGCTGGCCCAGCTAAGCTTTCACCACAATTGACTATGGTAATGTAAGCCACTTACAAAAACGTCATTATTTATGAAAAATGATTTCATTAAGCAAAATATCAACATCATGCCTGGTAAAGGACATCTTAACACACATTTTGCACCAGTTTTTATAAATGTGCATTTGTTTTCATTGATGTAGTATCCTTAGCAATCTCAAGTTAAAACTTTGTGTCTCTGCACCCACCTTGCAAATTCTTCCAGCAGGTCTTGTTGTGTGGCTTAGCTCCTCCCATCAAAACGACTATGGACCAATCAAATCACTTGTTGGTGTCAAGCACAGCTGTGGCAAGAACATGTGCAGCCATTGGCTGCAAAGATTTAAAGGCACAGTTGCTAGGAGCCTGAAACTATGGCTGGCTCACATTACCTGATGGCCCACATTACCTGAGTCCACCCTATATGGCTGATCTACAAGCTCACCTCGTCTATTTTAGCTACTTTTGAATTATTTGTAAAGTGAAAGTAGTTAAGTGTGTCTGTGGGTCTAAATAATGCATATTAACCAACATATTAACAAGAGCTTGTGGCTATTTCCTGAAAAGTAACAGTTTGGAAAAATACAAGGTTTCTACACGACATCGACGATACACGCTATCGTACACCTGGCAATAATCTTAAAGCCATATACTGTAAGTGATGAAGGGAACAGTGATGCAATGGATTTGGCAGCGCCAGACAGAAACACGGACATGTTTCTTCTGTCTCGACATGAAGTGGAACATGTCTATTGTGGATATTGTTGCTGTGCTAAGCGTTAGATCCAGAGCCAATGGCAGGAGCCTTTATCACAAGAACGCAAAGTATGATTTATACTAGCTACGCTGTCGCTTGCCAAAAAGAACCAGTCTACAGGCTAACAGCCCCTTGTTGCGTCAAAGCTCAAATCCAGGGGTCTTCAACGTTTTCAGGCCAAGGACCCCTTAGTTGAGAGAGAGAGATGAAGCAGGGACACTCACAACCGTATCATAGATTCCATAGATTCATTGTTTGACAGCACGATCATCAGTGTATTTTGTATTCATGTCAATTTGTGGTTTCAGATATTTAACCACTTGAACCGTCAATACTTAGGTCTAATAAACTTGACCTTTCACTATGTATTTAGTCAGCTCTTTTTTCCCCCTCTACACCAAAGCTTTTTGCCGAAAATAGCCGATCTACAAGCTCACATCGCCTCGCAGCGCGAGGCGTTGTGAGCTTGTAGATCTGCTATGTTTGGCTAAAGTTCTCAGAATATGGACGTCAGGGTTCAAGTGGTTAATACAAAAAAAAGGAGAAAAAAAGGTTTCTATCTCACAAAGATTTGGAGGACCCCCTGTAGTAACTCTTGAGGACCCCCTAGGGGTCCCGGAACCCCTGTTGAAGATTCCTGATCAAATCCATATGTTTAGTAAAGAGACGTGAAGCAACTTTAACACCCGGAACTTGAACCCGCGGGTGTCCCCCGCGGGAAACCAAACTTTGAACTCTCATCCAAGTGAGAATCTGCCCTTGGCTCACGGGCTTCAGACAGAGCTACTTGTCAAACGTTGGACTTATCAGCTTCAAACTGGGCTACTTGTCAATGAGTAGGGATCAAAATGTCTCGATGGAAGAGTAGGGAGACCATCTTCAACCACTGCAGATGTACTTGTCATATTGTTTTAACTCAAGGGTCTTCAACAGGGGGTCCGGGACCCCTAGGGGGTCCTCAGAGTTACTACAGGGGGTCCTCCAAATCTTTGAGTTCTAGAAACGTTTTGTTCTCCTTTTTTATAATAATCGTTTGAACCCTAGCGTCCATATTCTGAGAACTTTAGCCAAAAATAGCAGATCTACAAGCTCACAATATATTATGGTGATGGTAGTCAGTTCCACCAAGGCCACACAGAGAGAAGAAGTGCATGTGAACGCAACGCCTTGTAGATCGGCTATTTTCTGAGCTTTGGTGTAGAGGGGAAAAAGAGTATACTAAGTACGGAGTGAAAGGTCAACTTTATTAACTATTGATGGTTCAAGTGGTTAAATATCTGAAAACACAAATTGACATGAATCCAAAATACACTGATGATTGTGCTGTCAAACAATGAAACTGTATGGAATCTGTGGTTGTGGGGGTCCCTGCTTCATCTCTCTCTCTCAACTAAGGGCCCGTTGTTTTGTTTGCTACTGTTCTGGGAGTCAAACATGCATTTTGCAATCGCGATCATGCCGAAACCGGAAGTAGGAAGTAGGGAGAGTAGGGAGAGCTAAAAAAACAAAAAACGGACAACTCGGGAAACTCATGTTTGGCAAAGCCTATACCAAACTCGGGAAATTTGTGTTTGGCACCAAGTGTGTTAATACAATATTCAATACCTACAGTAGGTGGGGTTGGCGATAGGGCCTTTCTGTGTGGAGTTTGCATGTTCTCCCCGTGTCTCCTCGGGTTGATACCCTCACAAAAACATGCACGTAATCCTGGTCTCAATAATGCCTCCCCCTGGCCAGCCGGGGCGCTTGATGGAGGGGAAAGGAACTGGTTGGAATAACGTGTTCCTTCCACCGCTACGTCCAAACCAGGGAAATCTCCACTGTCAGGTGAAAAGAAGCAACTTGGACTCCTCATGCATAGAAGGAAGCATGAGGTCAGTCCGTTGACTCCCCAGGCGCGGCAGAGGGAGAGCAGAGCCCAGGATTACATAGGCAATTGGCACTAGGTGAAAAAAAGTGGGTTACAAAATTGTGGGATAAAAAATAAAAAAAAATACAAAAATACAATATTCAATAAATCAATCAGGTAATCAACCAACAAGTTGCGGCTTGCAGCTGATAAGTGTAACATGTGAGCTTAAGTAGTATCTTCCATTGTGTTTCCCTGTTGCGTCCCTCAGGCCTGCACGGTGCACACGCCCTCCATGATCAGCTGCTCCTCCCCGGCGGCCAGCCAGTCGCAGCTGGCCCCGCTGCTGTTCTTCCTGAACGGCGTGCTCTACACGGGCGACAGCCCCGCCTTCTACAGCGGCGAGCCCGGGGAGGAGGAGGAGGAGCCTCACGGCGGCCACTTCGAGCTGGAGTACGTGGAGGACCCGCAGTTCTTCACCGCCAACAAGGACATCAAGCACCACCCCGGAGAGGACGCGCTCACCCTCATCATCACCGTGAGTGGCTGACACCATCCATCCAATCAGACGTTAGAAGCAAGGGGTCTTCAACAGGGGGTCTGGGATGTCGCCCTGAGTCGTCTTACTAGTATAATATAATATGTAATAATATGTAACTCTTGATTTCAAGTATAGTAATATTCTATTATTACTTTTTTAAGGAGCAATATGTAATAAGTAACATATTACTCTCTGAGTAATATTGCCCAACACTGATAAATAGGCCTGTTTGGACATCCTTGCACTGCAATATATATATATATATATATATATATATATATATATATATATATATATATATATATATATATATATATATATATATAACCATAATGTTGTGCTATAGGACAGACGATATCTATCACTGTACAATCCATTTCACAAACCCAAACGCCCGTATATTCTACGTGACTCAAAGAATACGGGTGGAGGCTTTTGGGCAAAACTGTAGAATAATATGTGGTTCTTAAGATGGAGGCACACATTACCACTGATCAGCTATTGATTTCAATGAGTTTTATCCACTTTCTCCCCCTTCCCACCTACACTTTTTACTCTTTCTTTGAGCGGTGGTAAACCGCTCCATAGAGTGGCATGTGCGTGTGTCTGTAGCCTTTTTCCTCAGCGTTTTGCCATAGCAAAACGTGTGTGTGTGTAGCATAGCCTGTACATCCTAGACTCAAATCCTAGTCTGAAGACGTTATGCAAGCACGACCACCGCTCACTTCACATTGGGTGTGAGTTTTTCTTTTTGCCAGACCCATGAAATGGGTAGGCCTACATAAGCAAATGTCTGTCGGTCCGGGTTTTCTATATAAAGGGTATATATGATGATGACATGATGATGACATGCCTACAAAAGGCATGATGTCATAAATGATGATGACAGACAGGGGGTTGGCAGAACCGGGGTCTGGCACAACCAGGTTGACCGCCAGACCCAGAGGGTCGGCCTACATAAGGCTTTGTCTGGAAGGTTTTAGGACTTAGATATCATGAGGGAAATAGTCAGCATGCAGGCTGGCCAGTGCGGCAATCAGATCGGGTCCAAGTTCTAAGCGACGAGCACGTCACAATGAAAACCGCCATAGGCCCACAGGGTTGGCAGAACCGGGGTCTGGCACAACCAGGTTGACCTGGTCTAGTTTAAATAGAAATACAGACATACTGTACATAATGGAAAGAAAAAAGTCCCTCAAAAGTAGTAAGTACCTCAGTACAGTAAATTGGTCGTTATGCAATTGTTTTGGTATGTATTTTATGCAGTCCTCCAATTCTCCATCAGAGTCAGCCAACTCTCCATCAGGCATGGCTGCCAGTTCCCACCTGATGTTGTGTGGGAGTCCTGACTTCTCCAGATCGTACTGAATAACCGCTAGCTTGCAGAGCGTCTTAAGACTAGGACTCAGGTCTAGGATGTACAGGTCATCGTTGGGTGTGCCATCGCTGGCTCCTTTAAATCCACCAAAGATGATGACACGACTTCCCACCATGCAACAGCAGCCCCCTCTCCTCCAAAATGAGTCATTCACCTTGAGCTTAACCTCCTTCCTGGAGAAGGTGTCTGGACTGAACCTCCACATATCATCATTTATGGTCTCACTCAATGTCACACCACCAAATATGTACAGCTCTCCATTGTAGACAAAGGCTGAATGCCTCAGGGATTCTTCTGCAAGATGCTGTGCAGAAGGAGTGCTAAGCCAGCAGTCAGTCTCTGTGTCAAACACTCTGATGTTGTTGTCATCCCCTATGCCCCCAAATACAAACATCTTTGTTCCAATGATGGTGGCAGATTGACCTAACGTTTCAGGAGGAGGAGTGCCTGCGGTGTTAATTAAGGACCAGACCATCGTGGTGGTGTCCAGCTTGTGGATGTCATTAGTGAATCCATCCTGGGTCATTCCTCCATGGATGTACATGACCTTCCCCAAGACACAGGCTGAGTGGAACAGCCTCCTCGCAGGAACGGTCCCAGAAACCCTAGTCATGATCCATCTGAGGGACATGATCCATCTGAGGGCGTCAACATCAAACGCATAAAGAATGACGTTGCAAAGCTCATTCTTATCATCCTTTCCTCCCCAGAGGTAGACAATGTCTTCAATGAGCACAGCTGTGTGGCCAAGGCGACAGCAGGGAACCCCAGGGGGTCGTCGTTTTCCTCTTGTAGTCGTCACCGGGGGCAACGTCCTCCATCTCAAAGACACTGTGTTGAAGACGTACACTTTGATCTGATCTTCTAGAGGTTTTCTAATGTTCCTATCATGGCCTACAAAGGCGTATCCAAAGGTGTACACTTTGTGTCCCGCCGATACAGCAGCACCATAGGTGATATTTGGGGCTCCTGGCAGTTTCACTGTACAGTGCAACATTTGACAGGCCATCAGCAACAACACCGTTTGCAACAACACTTTTACCACCTTCCCTGTAAAACAGTCTTATTGAACATGAGAGCTTTTATATAGGAGGCCAGTCTATGATGTCAGTACTATGAGATCAGATGAGTCAGTTGTCTGTTTGCCATCATCATCATCATATTTAGTCAAATTTTCAGCCCACATATGGAGCCCAAACATTATGCCCCCCAGTGTGAAATGTAGTTCCAAAAAAATCTAAATATGAAGAACATCTGGATGTGCCAGTGTTTCTAATGTGTGTCAGATGGACAGAGCGTCCGACCTAGGAGACATGGTCGCCGACCCAAACCTAACATTTACTAAGTATCCACAATTTAAGTGGTTAAATGTCTGAAAAAACACATTAAAGGAGTAGTTCACCCCAAAATGACTTTTTTTTCTATTGATTACTCATGCCATTGAAACTTCAGTTCAATAATATTTTTTGTTTTTTGTTGCACTCCTAAGACAGTAATTAGATTACTATAAATTTACAATAATCAATGTTTTGTGCGACAAATACAAACAAATATTGAACTATAATATTGAACTCAAGTCTCCATGGCATGAGTAATCAATCAATAGAAAAAAAGAGGTGCGAATCCAACATAATACTGATGACAGTGCTGTCAAACAAGTCGATGAAAATCTCCATTACAAGTTTATACAATATGTAATGGGGGGGGTCCCTGCTTTATCTCCCTTTCAGCTAAGGGGTCCTTGGCCTGAAAACGTTGAAGACCCCTGCGTTAGAGGGAGTGTTGGCTGGGGGGAGCGGCAGGAAGGCCCTGATGAGTGGCCCAGGATTGTACCAGCAATAGCTTTCAGCTATTTCTGGTACAATAGTCAGTCAGTGGTGGAAATTAACTAAGAGCATTTACTCAAGTCTGCACTTTAGTACAATTTTGAGGTGCTTTCTACTTTATTATACAGTATATACAAGTACTTTTCAATATCTTATACTGCTACTCCACTACATCTCAGAGGTACATTTTCACTTCTTTTCTAGATAGATAGATAGATAGATAGATAGATAGATAGATAGATAGATAGATATTATTATCCCAAGGGGAGAATCAGTTTCCCAGAGGCAGCAGTATAAGGATATTTACAAAGTTACAGAGAAGTATGAAAAGAATAAAAAAAGAACAGTACAGTAAAGAGCAAGGTACAACAAAGAATATATACATGAAGAGTCAAAAACTGTCAATGCTCAACGTGAAATTGCCAACTTGAACAAAAAAAGCAATCCTTAAAGGGGAAGACCACCCCTTTTCAATATTGAACTATGTCATTAATATACCTTAGAGGAGTTGTGTGGAAATAAAAAAAAAAGTTCCCTCTCTTCTGTGTTGCCTAGAACTGGAGGATTGATTTGGGTGTGATGTCAATCATGTCATCACATTGTGGGTCACATTGTGGGTCTTCCCCTTTAAGCACAACTATCAATACAATACAGTGCCCAAACAAAAGTGTCCATAACAGTCAATGCTAGTCAGTGCTAGTCAGTGCTACAAGTATCTCACCACCATGTCAAACACTAGCAAAATACTCAATAGTACTAGCACAACCTAATAGTGCAGAGCAAAAAAAAAAAAAAGTGTCCAAAGGTCAGTGCAAGAAAAACAAACTCCACTACAATTATTTGAAAACGTTAAAAGTTCCTTTTTAGATTTAGATTATTATTACAAAACATACATCAAACAATTAAGCTCTATTTTAATCGAGCCTGTTGTAGATCATCTAATTTCGGGAACGCTGCTCCACAATTTGGAATACAGGACTTTTAATCGTAAAAAAAAACACAGTATTTACTGTATAATGTATGTGGGTGACTTCCCAGCCTTATAGAGTACTTTTTTCCACCACTGGTTATGGTTGCATTGTCCCGGGCCGAATCAACAAACAAAAGCCAGATCTCTCAGAAGTCTTCATCTTCCACGCTTCCATAACGGCGTGACAGACGGGTCCGTCTATGACTAACAGCCACGGCTGAATGCCTTTCTATTCTCATTCACACAACGCAGACGCGCACATAAACAACCACATCAAAGCCTGGTGTCACCCTGGAACCTGAAGTGTTGTGAGGGAGGGGTCCACAATGCCAGCCCTGCAGGGACGTGCAGAGAATGTTAGGGGGGCAGGGGCTGACATTTCTATAAGGGCCTTTTAGGTGAAAATGTCGAAAATAGCAGACTTCCAAGCTGACAGAGCTTGGAGGTCTGCTATTTCCGGTGCTTGATGCCACACTGAACTAAGCAAAACCAAGTCTGTTTCTACACAGAGAGGGTAATTCTTTCAACATAAGATGCTGCATTTCAAGTTCAGGAGAGTTTGGACCTGGCAATTAGCCCTATTCACACCCCGCCCACTCAGCAACTTCCTGGTGCTGAAGTCACGCTTTGAAGGGTAAACCCTGCTATAAGCCTGTAGAGTTTAACACAGAAATCGCAAATTTAATGCAATTTCCGAATAGTAAAGTATAAAATACGGCTAGCATGATCAAGAACACGAGATAGTAAAAGGCACAAAGCATTATAAGGGTATACCGTTCTAAATAATGATTTGTTGGCTTTAAGTCCAGCGATTTCTGTGTTGGTTTCCGCTTCAAAGCTGACGTCAGCACCAGGAAGTTGCTGAGAAATTTGCTGAGTCGGCCGGGCGTGAATAGGGTCCATTCTCTTGAATGCTGCCTTCAGGAGTGGCATGGAACGACGACGTTTGCATTTCTTTCACCATAGCGAAAACTGCATTCATGGTCTGGAGAGGGCACTTTTTACAGACGGATAAAAGGGCAGGGGCTCAAGCCCCTTTTTATGTCTACGCGTGCACGTGCCTGCAGCCCTGTCAGCCAGGCTCAGTGGGAGGTCCCGTCCGTCGCTGTGTTTCTAGCTGATCTAAGCACCTGTCTCCATGGATCCTGTCATGCTAGATAGGGGGGTCCTGGCTGTAAAACTGTACAACATGTACATGGCGTGGAAGTGGCTTTGAAGATTGCATGGCTTCCACTTTATGTGTGCGTGCAGGGGCGTCACACCAAATTCTGTGCCCTGGGTACAAGGATTCACTGCGGGGCCCCCCCATGAATGTTAACTATTGAAAAAATAGCAGATATACAAGCTCACAGCGCGGCACAGAGTGCCGCGCTGCGAGCTTGTATATCTGCTATTTTTGAAAAATCGTGAAAAATGTGTGCAAGAAACCTATGTGTCTATGTCAGTGGTGCTCAAACCTTTTCATGTCAAGGACCCCCAAGATGATGTCTCAACATATTTAGTTCCAGGGACCCCCCCAGAAGCAAAATTTGAGTTACAAATGTTCGCTTAAAAAAATACATAATATTCAAAGATTTTCACACCTTTTCACGACTTTTTCAAAAATAGCAGATCTACAAGCTCGCAGCGCGGCACTCGGTGCCGCGCTGTGAGCTTGTAGATCTGCTATTTTTCAATAGCTAAAGTTACCAGGGCCCCTCCACCTTGGGCCCTAGTAACTCAGTCCCACTCCCTCTCCCCCCTCTTGTGACGCCCCTGTGTGCGTTCATATTTGCGTGTGTGTGTGTGTGTGTGTGTGTGTGTGTGTGTGTGTGTGTGTGTGTGTGTGTGTGTGTGTGTGTGTGTGTGTGTGTGTGTGTGTGTGTAGGCCTACTTACAATTACAATCTACAACAATTCAGGCGTTTAGCGGACACTCTTAATCCAGAGCGATTTACAATAAGCAAGGTAATACATCAACACGTCGACATCGTTACATCAAAGGCATAGAAATAGTAATCTAGGAAAAACTATGTACTTGTGAGGGCCAACTGTTCCCACATGTACGGTCTAAGTTTGAGAAATAGACATCGTGAGGGCAATTTTCCTGGTCCTCAGAAGTTAAATTATTGTTTTATGGTGAAAAATTAAAGAAGGAAAAAAAAGGGCGTTTACAATTGGGAATAGATTCATTTGGGGTTTAGAGTTAGGAATTGGCATTTAGAGGTTGGTTGGTATTTAGCGGTTGGGTTTGGAGTTTTCTCGCGTAGCCAGACAACTATTACACAATCTCCGAATGCTATATACTATATATATATAGTCTGGAACTACACCTCCAAGTAACGGAAGCTGGCATTTCTGTTCACCAAGATATATTTTAGAATACTATTTCGGCTGAGCAGCAAGCTAAATATCGTCGCTGTCGGGTGGAAACCTTGTATGTCCAAAACCGTTCGTTTTGCATTTATCGTTTTAAAAATGATTTAAACTAGTGAAAACAGCCGATCTACAAGCACGCAACGCCTCGCACCGCGAGGCGGTGTGATCTGCTATTTTCATTACTTTTGTGCGACGGCCTTGTATGATGAAGCAGGGCTTTACTTCGTGAAAAAACATACAAACTTGAAACTTGGAGATACGAGTTTTCCGCCCGACAACGACGATATGCTCTGTTGATTTTTATCTGTGTTAGGATAAATGTGCTTGACTGTAAAAAAAAACGTAACGGAAGCGGAGAAGAGGCTTCACGTCTGCTTTATCGCTTCTCATACCGAACACATGATCAGGACTTCCGTCTCCCAGACTGCATGACGGACGCATTCGCATTTGCAAACAGTCTGGTCACGAGAGACTAGGTTTGGAGTCAAAACCTGATTTATACTTGAGCCGTGAGCCAGTGTCCTTCACTGAAAATACAAGCAACACGTTGCTTGTGGATGTATAGATTGTCTATTTTCGGCATAGGTTTAGTGTTAAAGATGCAGTGCCATGATTTTTCCCCTCCTAAAACATGATTATCAGGTATTATGATTATACTAGGAGGAGGATTTCCAAAAAAGTGTACAGAAAGAGTTAAAACTAGGTTTTTATGTGGCCACACCCACCAGTTCATTAAGTATATCTGGTTGTTATGGTGGGTGGTGACCCAGCTGAAGTTAGCCACACCCACGTGTATTGGGTGAAGGGTAATAGGGGAGGGGATGATTATATGATGTCATTTTATCTGTGGTTTTGGATTGGCACTTTTGCCCCACAAGGTGTCAGCCTCCAGGAAGAAACCCCAAACACAAAGGGAATACATAATTGCTCATCAACAACCACACCAGGGGGTCTAATGAAGCGCTATCAACCTCCTAGACACATGAAAACCAGAAAAAGTACAAAACATGGCACCGCCTCTTTAAAACTTAGAACAAATAAATACAAATAAAAATGGCGTTCGTAAAATGTTGAAGTCCTCACAAGCATAGCAATACAAACACTCATGTGCGTACGTGCGTGCGTGCGTGCATGTGTGCGTGCGTGCGTGCGTGCGCTTGCCAGGAAGAGGGCCTCATGCCGGAACTGCTGTCTCAGCCCATCTGCATTGGGCAGACACTGTTGTTGTTTCCTGTGTTTTGTAGGAAGGTGGATTCCTCTAGTGGTGGTGGTGGTTTGGACCTGAAGGGAGAGTAGAACTTCAGCTGACTGGGTGGGTGGGTGGGTGGGTGGGCGGGGTGCTGGAGAGAGAGAGAACGTGTGTTTGTCTTTAAGCCTTTTAGGCCTAGGATTATGTTATACTTTAGCCATTGAAAAATAGCAGATCTACAAGCTCACAGCGCGGCACCGAGTGCCGCACTGCGAGCTTGTAGATCTGCTATTTTTGAAAAATCTTGAAAATGTGTTTTTTGAAAACCCTTTGTTTCTATGTCAGTGGTACTCAAACCTTTTTATGTGAAGGACCCCCAAAATGATATGTATTTGGCCACGGACTACATCTCAAAATATTGAGTTCCAGGGACCCTCCCCAGAAGCAAAATTTTAGTTACAAATGTTCGCTCTAAAAATACATTATTCAAAGATTTGCACACATTTTCACGAATCTTTGAATATATGTATTATTAGAGTGAACATTTGTAACTAAAATTTTGCTTCTGGGGGGTTCTTGGAACTACATATGGGGATGGGGGTCCGTGGCCAAATACATATCATTTTGGGGGTCCTTCACATGAACAAGTTTGAGCACCACTGACACAGATACATAGATTTTTCAAAATAAAACCTTAGAAGGATTCAGAAGACACTTATGGAATCGGGTCAAAAGACTTGCACAAGATTTTTCTAAAAATAGCAGATCTACAAGCTCGCAGCGCGGCACTCGGTGCCGCGCTGTGAGCTTGTATATCTGCTATTTTTCAATAGTTAAAGCATAAAATATTACGTAACAATGCGTACCCGGTTGTAACGGCTTAATGGGGGCTGTTGTTTAGCCGTGTTCCTATATTAAGAAGCCGAGCTGGAATGTGGGTGGGTTTTTGTTTGCTTTCATCCTGTTTTGTCCTGCTAGAAATGCATTGTTGTCTTTTCGTGCAGGAAATGTTGTAATGCTACGGCATGGCAGTTAGTTATATGTAGTTAGTTTTATAGACTAGAGCTTCCTGACGCATAGAATCAGTGGTATACTGACACTATTGTTATAATCAGTGGTGTAAAGTAACTAAGTAAATGTACTTAAGTACTGTACTTAAGTACAATTTTGAGGTATTTGTACTTTACATGAGTATTTCCAATTTTCAATACTTTTACCTCTACTCCACTACATCTCAGAGGCAAATATTGTACTTTTACTCCACTACAATTATTTGAAAACTTTAGTTACTAGTTACTTTTCAGATATAAATTATGATATTATAAAACATACATGAACCACGTTAGCATAATTTTCTACATAGGCTGTTGTAGCACCCCGATACTATAGGGAAAGGAGTAACGGGGCGTTTGAGTTCGGTTCTTTCTACTGTAAACCCTGTATTTATAAAATAAACCACAAGGCTCATTAATTAGACCACAGACCTTTTGTAAATAAATGAACAGACCACAGTTTAAAGGGTAATTGAAGTTTTACTTAAATGTTTTAACCCTTTTTAAATGTAAATAATAAATGAAAACATGAAATAGACAATACACATGAAATGACAGGTAAACCTTTTTAAATGAACCAATAGGCCCGAGGCCTTTTTATGAAATCCAAAATTAAGAGATCTACAGAATAGTCCCTTGATTACCTTCACATGAAAAACCCACAATTGACTTGGCTTAAACAAAAACAAAAACTCAGATCCCAAAAACCTTCTCAAAACCTCTTCACAAAAATCCCTTTGATCTTATGTAAATTCTAATTAGGCTATCAATAATTCCCAGTAAAACAAAGAATGTTCACAGAATACCTTCAAACAATATATTCAGTGGGCCCACACTCGCACGCACACAATCACACAAAACAAAAAAGGTGCAGGCCTGATCGATGGGATCCTCCTCTTGTAGATGAGCAAAGGCTACTCAAAGTCTCTGTTCGCTCTGGGGAACAGTTGGTGGTGAATGGTGATACTGTAAACTATAATCCTCTCTTCGGTGAAAAGTTCCAGAAAGCCCTACTCACAGTTCCTGTTCGCTCTGGGGAACAGTTGGTGATGGGATGACAAGTTGTGTGACGGGGGTGAAACAGATAGGGGGCTAGTAGAATCCTTCTGTAGGAAATATACTCCCAAAACAATCTGCAAAGTCAGTCTCGATGTCCTCTTGTAGATTAATCTAATGACTTCTCCCCTCAGATCAAACACACACTTCCACAAACTTACTGAGACTTCACACACTCATTCTAAATCAACA
>NC_137818.1:62108241-62123241 GCF_963921795.1 Nannobrachium achirus
CGCATGTGTGTGTGCGTGTGTGTGCGTGTGTGTGTGTGTGTGTGTGTGTGTGTGTGTGTGTGTGCGCGTGCGTGCGTGCGTGGGTGCGTGCGTGCACACATCCCTATATCTTTGTATAGTACTTTAAGGTCACCATGTGTCTGTTCAAAACACGCATTGTACTATAAATTATAAGAATACATGCATTTTCATTTCAAATTCTGAAGTCATGCACGCCTATGTTATGTTTCAAATGGACTCCTGCGCTGTTGGATTTTCTCAGCTTGTGATAACAACATACAATTTAAAATGTAATTAGACTATCTCTCTCTGTGTGTGTGTGTGTGTGTGTGTGTGTGTGTGTGTGCGTGTGTGTGTGTGTGTGTGTGTGTGTGTGTGTGTGTGTGTGTGTGTGTGTGTGTGTGTGTGTCTCTCTCTGTCTCTATCTCTCTGTGTCAGGCACATGCACACATAGACATCAAAGGGGGCTTGAGCCCCTGTTCTTGTATCCGTCTGTAAAAAGTTGCCCTCTCCAGACCATGAATGCAGTTTTTCACTATGGTTAAAGAAACGTAAATGCCCCCTCTTTCCATGCATGCCATACCTGAAGGCAGCATTCAACAAAATTGCCTTGTCCAAACTCTCCTGAACTCGAATGCAGCATCTTATGTTGAAAGAATTGCCCTCTCTGCGTAGAAACCAAGCATCGAAAATAGCCGACCTCCAAGCTCGACGCGTTGTGAGCTTGGAGGTCTGCTATTTTCGATATTTTCACCAAAAGGTCCTTTTAGAAACTTCAGCTCTGCCTCTAACATTCTCTGCACGTCCCTGCTCTGTCTCTCTCTCCCTCTCTGTCTCTATCGCTCACTGTCTCTCTCTGTCTCTATCTCTCATGTCTCTCTCTCTCTCTCTCTCTCTCTCTCTCTCCTCTCTCTCTCTCTCCTCTCTCTCTCTCTCTCTCTGTGTCACAGCGCTGGTGGTTTACTGCACAAAGAGTCGGAGGGCAGAGCGCTACTGGCAGAAGACTCTCCTGCAAATGGAGGAGATGGAGTCGCAGATCCGCGAAGAAATACGCAAAGGTACGTGTCCACGCGCGCACGGCGCGGCACGCGGCACACAGTACACAGGCACAGAGAAACGAAGTACACACACACACTTTCTTACCTACTCTCAAGGATGTCCCTATGGTTGTCCGAGAACAGCCGACCTGCGAGCTTGTAGATCTTCGTATTTTGGCGCGCAGCGCTACCTACCGTATGTGTCACCACTTATAAATCAGACATAAGTTCTCCGTTTCCATTTTAGTGTCCATTGATATTCATAGAAACAAGAAGGTGTGAGGACAGAAATATGTCTTGTGTACATCGTCGCTGTCGGGTGGAAACCTCGTATCTCCAAGTTTCAAATGTCTACGTTTTTTTTTTCGCAAAGTAAAGCCCTGCTTCATCATACAGGGCCGTCGCACAAAAGTAGTGAAAACAGCAGATCTACAAGCACACAACGCCTCGCACCGCGAGGCGTTGTGTGCTTGTAGATCTGCTGTTTTCACTAGTTTCAATCATTTAAAAAAATGATAAATACAAAACGAACGGTTTCGGACATACAAGGTTTCCACCCGACAACGACGAGATATATATATACAGTATATATGTGTGTGTGTGCGTGCGTGCGTCTAGCATGTGGTAGGAGGGAGATACGCCCGCTTGACAGATTTGTGCCCGGTAAGCGTGACTCATAAAACAGCGTCTGACAAGTAATCAGTCACGCGCAGACACACTCAGTGGTCACATCGCCTTGTTGCGTCTAGTGTGTGTGTGTGTGCGTGCCTGCGTCTGCGTGCTCACGCGCGCGCGCACGTGTGCCCGTCTAGGACTTGGGAGACTAAACCTATGCGAAGGCCACTGAGCGTCTGAACACCTAAATTTATGGGACAGCCAAAGGAGGGAGGGAGGGAGAGATGGAGATATGGGGGCAGGGGCGTCACAAGGGGGGGGGGGGGAAGTGGGGACAGAGTTACCAGGGCCCAAGGCGGAGGGGCCCGGAAGTATTTTATACTTTAGCGATTGAAAAATAGCAGATCTACAAGATCACAGCGCGGTACCAAGTGCCGCGCTGCGAGCTTGTAGACCTGCTATTTTTTTGAAACGTTGTGAAAATGTGTGCAAATCTTTGAATATATGTATTTTTTATGCACTCAAATTTTGCTTCTGGGGGGGGCCCTGGAACTAAATATTTTGAGATGGGGGTCCGTGGGCCAAATACATATCATTTTGGGGGTCCTTCACATGAAAAAGTTTGTGCACCACTGACATAGAAACATAGGTTTTTCAGCAAACCTTAGAAGGATTTCAAAGACTTGCTCAAATGTTTCACGATTTAAAAAAATAGCAGATCTGCGAGCTGAGTGCAGCGCTGCGAGCTTGTATATCTGCTGTTTTTTCAATAGTTAAAGTACCCAGGGCCCAGAGTTTGGTGCGACGCCCCCTGTATGGGGGGAGGGGGGGGGCAGGTGGAGAGGGGGGGGGGGGGGGGTATGGGAGGAGTGGGAGTCAGGGCCGCCAAGAGTTTGAGGAGGAGATGGAGAAAGAGTGGGAGAGGAAGAGGAGAGCTGGGGAGGGGAGGGGAGGGGAGGGGGAGGGGGAGGGGAGGGGGAGGGGAGGGGAGGGGGAAGTTATTTAGCTCGACGACGCAGATGGATTTGTGGTCGGGGTTCAGGGTGAGTGTGTTGGAAGCCACGGATGGCTCCGGTGTTGGGAAGAGATATTGAGGGGGGGGGGGGGGGGGGGGGCATTTAAAGTAGAGTGGAAATTGACAGATTTCATGGGTGGGAGGATTTGCGCGGCGGTCAGAAGTGCAAGGTGTGGCGGAGGGGGAGTTTTTAGAGGGGGTGATTTATACTTAGCGGTGTGGCGGTGCCACGCGCAGAGAACAGCAGATCTGCAAGCTCACGAGGCGTCGCGGCGCGGCACCTTTGTGAGCTTGCAGATCGGATGTTCGTGGCGAAGTATAAATCAGGCCTCAGCGGCGAGTCCTCCTTCTGTATCCAATCAGCGCACAATAAAATATGGCATGTTAAGCCATTTAGAACGGGGTACGCATTATTGTGTGTTATTATTTTGTGCTTAAACTATTGAAAAATAGCTGATTTACAAGCTCGCAGCGCGGCACCGAGTGCCGCGCTGCGAGCTTGTAGATCTGCTATTTTTAGAAAAATCGTGAACATTAGAATTTTGCCCCGATTCTATAAGTGTCTTCTGAATCCTTCTGATGTTTTTTTTGAAAAACCTATGTTTCTATGTCAGTGGTGCTCAAACATTTTCATGTGAAGGACCCCAAAATGATATATTTGGCCACAGATCCCATCTCAAAATATTTAGTTCCAGGGACCACCAGAAGCAAAATTTGAGTTACAAACATTCGCTTTAAAAATACATATATTCAAAGATTTGCACGCATTTTCACGACTTTAAAAAAAAAATAGCAGATCTACAAGCTCGCAGCGCGGCACTCGGTGCCGCGCTGCGAGCTTGTAGATCTGCTATTTTTCAATAGTTAAAGCATTCAACAATTCTAAGCCTAAATGCCTTAATGTACAGTACAGTAACTCCGAGGGTGTCAAAGCGGAGCTGTAAAGTCAAATTCGACGCCCTCGGTGTTGCGTTAACGCGTGTTTTATTATGCGGTGATGTCATGTAGCCAGAGGATGTTTTGGAAGAGGAGTGAGGAGGAGGCTTTAACTTTGAAGAGTTTCTGTAATGAAGTAGGGCTTTCACCGACTAGTCGACTAGTTGACTAGTCGACTAGTATAACCACTAGTCGATCTTGTAGGTACTAGTCGAAAAAGTCGAAAAAAAATAATAAAAAAAAAATATTTTCGTTTTTTTTTTTTTTTTTTTTTTTTTATGAAGACCTAGCAAACTCATTTCAATTCGATTATAGTTGTTTTATGTCTAACAACCATTACAAACGGAATATTATTATCCAGTCACACACACACCTTGCTGCATCTCCCCACCGAGGGGTTAATATTCCCAAAGACAGTGGAGTGGAGTTCACCCAGAGTTCACCTAAAGTGCTCCGTGTCGCGTCTGCACACAGCAGTGAGTTGTGAGACTAGTCCTACAGTCAGAATATAGTTGTTTAACAGTATAACATCGTAGCGCGATCATAGCAGCAAGTGAGGACAGGCCAGTTCTTGCTACAACGAACAGACCGACAGACGTTCCGCACGTTCGTTTGATTAGAAGTAATTAAAAGACAGAGGAGTGTTTGTGTTGTGTAGCGAGCTAGCCAGCTAGCCTGGCTAGCCGACCATGGAAATGGATATATGTCCTTTGTTTACGAGAGACAGCAGCTATTGGTGAGTAAGCATGGCTTTCTATTACTGTAGCAGCTCAAATGGATGTGGCGATTGTGAAATGCTGGTCTTGTTGTTGCACTGACTTGCACACGTGGGGTTTGTGTGTGAGTATCCGTTGTCATGGTAACTTGGCTGCTGTGAAAGCCGTGCCACAGCGCTCTTTATTATGACATAATATGTAACGACTAGTCGACTAGTCGACTACCAGTGGCTTCAACTAGTCGATCTGTAAAAAATGCTTGAAGTGAAAGCCCTAGTATGAAGTACGTTTGGGCCCCTGATCCCTCAACTCTAATATCTCCTCACGCATGCATGCAACTCCTCACACATGCATGCACACACAGGGGTGTCGCACCAAATTATGGGCCCTGGGTACAAGGATTCACTTCAATTATTTTATGCTTTAACTATTGAAAAATAGCAGATATACAAGCTCACAGCGTGGCAGCGAGTGCCACGCTGCGAGCTTCTGCTTCAGCTTCTGCTTCAGCTTCTTCTGTAGATCTGCTACTTTTGAAAGATCGTGAAAACTTTTGCAAGTCTTTGAATAATTTCAAACTATATTTCTGTGTCAGTGGTACTCAAACTGTTTCACGTGAAGGACCCCCAAAATGATGTGTATTTGGCCACGGACCCCCATCTCAAAATATTTCGTTCCAGGGACCACCCAGAAGCAACATTTGAGTTACAAATGTTCGCTTAAAAATACATGTATTCAAAGAAGAAAGATTTGCACACATTTTCACGGCTTTTCAAAAATAGCAGATCTACAAGATCACTGTAAGCACTGTGAGCTTATAGATCTGCTAATTTTCAATTGCTGAAAGTATAAAATAATTAAGACCCCTCCACCTTGGGCCTCAGTAACTCAGTCCCACTTTCCCCACCTTGTGACGCCCCTGTGTACACACACACACACACACACACACACACACACACACACACACACACACACACACACACACACACACACGCACACACACACACACACACACACACACACACACAAACACGTGGAGCCCGAAAGTAATTGCCGTTTTTAAAACCCAAACAAATCCCTCATCCTGTTCAAGGAAGAGCCTCTCCATAAAGAGATCTCCCATGTCTCATTAGACCCGGGAACATTATCCACTCCTAGAACATAACACAGCCAATAAAGCCCTGCTACAATAAATCCCATTTAGGCCTAGAATTATTGAATGCTTTAACCAGTGAGAAATAGCAGATATACAAGAAAACATAGGGGTTTTCAAAAAGTCTTAGAAGGATTCAAAAGACACTTATAGAATCGGGTCAAAATTCAAATTTTCGCGATTTTTCAAAAATAGCAGATCTACAAGCTCGCAGCGCGGCACTCGGTGCCACGCTGTGAGCTTGTATATCTGCTATTTTTCAATAGTTAAAGCATAAAATAATGATACACAATAATGTGTACCCCGTTCTGAATAGGATAAGCCCCAGTGTTGCCCGCACAGCGGAGCCAGCTCTCCTCTGCTGTTTGGACTCGCTGATAGCGCTTTTCTCCGGTTGCCGCCGCACGCACACACACACACACACACACACACACACACACACACACACACACACACACACACACACACACACACACACACACACACACACACACACACACACGCACACACACACACGCACACACACACACACACACACACACACACACACACAGACCTCGGCCCCGAGCACACATGGTTTGGATGAGCGCCGCAGACTAAGGATTTGCCCGCCCCTGATTCCTGTTTAGGTAAATATTTGCCAGAATGCCGTGCTGGACTGCACGCTCGGGCAGAGCTGAGAGAAAGAGAGCGAGAGAAAGAGAGAGAGGGGGGGGGGGGTGGGGGGGGGGGAGGTGGGGTACAGATGTACAAGCTGAGAGCTTGTCGGCTCTCGGGCCGAAACCTCCTAACTCCAAATTTTTCATTTTCGGGTGTTCAATAGCACTTATTTATGAAAAAAGAGAGGGCCAATCGGGTGGAGTTAGCTGGTTTGGCAGAAAGAGTGGAGTTAGGAGGTTTTGTCCCAAGCACTTTTTACTACTTTCCATTGGTTCAATATTATTTTAACAAACACCTAGATGTAAAGGGTGTTCAATAGCCCTGATTTATACCCAAAAAAAATAATCTAAAACCTCAAAAATTGAGTTAAGAGGTTTTGGCCAGACAGTGCCTAACTTATGCCTAACTTATCGTTGCTGTTGTCGGGTGGAAACCTTGTATCTCCAAAACCGTTCGTTTTGTGTTTATCATTAAAAAAATTATCTAAACTAGTGAAAACAGACGATCTACAAGCACACAACGCCTCGCACCGTGTGCTTGTTGATCTGCTATTTTCACTAGTTTTGTGCGACAGTCTTGTGTGATGAAGCAGGGCTTTACTTCTACGAAAAAAAACATACGCAAAACTGAAACTTAGAGGTAAGAGGTTTTCGGCCCCGACGGTGGTGTTATGCTCCGTTGTTCGGCGGTGTCGCGCACTGAAAATAGCCGATCGGCAAGCCGTTGTGAGCCGCTTGTCAAATGGCTGTTTCCGCCGCGCGGCACCGTCGCGGGACGGACTATAAATCAGGGCTCCGCGCCGTACAGAACCTTGAACATGACAGCGGGAGATAAAATGATGGAGTGAACTTTATGTTCCCCATAATGAGGACTAGATGAACCCTCGTGATTGCCATGATGGCTTCAGGGGCTTTATCGCCGGCGGCTTGTGCCAGACTCAAACCATGTGTTATTGAAATCAGCAGTCCTGCTATACAACCGTGCACGCGGAGAGTGAGCGAGACAGTTTTTTTTATTTATGCCAGGATATGAAGGAAGCAGCAGCGGTGAGCAGAGAGAGGCAGATATCACTTGGCAGGGTTCGATTTGCGGGGACCGGGAGAGATGGGGCGCGCGGAATCCATGCGTCTGCTGTAGGGGTGTAACGATACATTTTAACAGTGATACGATACACGTCACGATACGTGGTTGACGACACGATACATGGACGATAATGGTTCATTCATGGCGATACGATACGATTCGATTCAATGATTTAAAATCAATAAAGTAACTTTTTAGCAAGAAATACAATCTGTGTAAACCGTGTAAGAAATATATTATTATGGAAGTAAACACTGTGATTATCTAGCAAATACATGGACATTATATTTCAACACATATGGACAAACCCACCTTGACATGAACAGAGATTACACACATTTATCCATAGACCAAGAGTAGTTATATGGAATTGAAAAGAGACGGAATTGCCAAATACAAGGCACGAATACTTAGTTTCCATACAATCAATTATTTGCATTGCAAAACGTTTCGATACCGATTACGTTATTTTAAAACAATACGATACCAATCCAAAACGGTTCAATATTTTGCTTTTGCAAACGATATACCTGTAATATATAATCATTGGCGATTAAAATCGATATTTCGATTTAGTTACTATATCGTTACACCCCTACTAGTCTTCTGCTTCTGATATTATACACCCCATATTTTATACCTACTAAGGAGTATACACTGGCTTAAAGGACAACTTTAGTTTTTTACAACAAGGGTTCATATTTTAGATTGTAATTAAAGAATATAAAAGATGAGTGTTAAAATTATTTCATTTACTTCTTTCTATTGTTTTAGAGATTCTTATTTCAGTGGTTGGGGGCATGCGTACAAGTGGCTAAATATGTCATTTTACACAGAATAAGCCCATTCCCAAGATACAACACAACCTTTCATGGTTGGATGTGACTTGTGGGGGCTAGAAGTGTTACTGTAAATAGCAATAAAGAAACTGCTGGCTTATTGTGTCTAAAAATACATATTTAGCCACTTGTACGCATGCCCCCATGCGTACGCATGCCCCACATTTTAGCACGGTAAACGCGATAAAACAATAGAACGAAGCAAATGAAAACATTTTAACACTCACTTTTTCTTTTCTCTAATTACAAACTAAAATATGTAAAAAAACAAAGTTGTCCTTTAAAAGGTAGGGTAAGTGATATCTTTTGTCAAAACAAAAAGTTACAAAGTACGTCTTTCACAGGAAAATAAATCTAAAACTTGGTCCATGTTTATCTCATTATGAGGCTTTACATTCCCCTAATGTGTGTGACGTGGGATGGGGCCTGCGGGTTGGGCTTGTGCACTGCTAGGGCCGTCACGATTATGACATTTTACATGACGATTCATTGTCACTCAAATAATTGCGATTAACGATTTATTTTTATTTTTTATCATTTTTATCCCACGATTTTGTAAGCCATTTTTCAACCAGTGCCAATTGCCTATGTAATCCTGGGCTCTGCTCTCCCTCTGCCGTGCCTGGGGTGACAACGGACTGACCTCATGCTTCCTTCTATGCATGAGGAGCCCAAGTTGCTTCTTTTCACCTGACAGGGGGGATTTCCCTGGTTTGGACGTAGCGCGTGGAAGGAATACGTTATTCCAACCAGTTCCTTTCCCCTCCATCAGGCATTATTGAGACCAGGATTACTGCATGTTTTTGTGAGGGTAACAACCCTAGGAGACACGGGGAGAACATGCAAACTCCACACAGAAAAGCCCTATCGCCAACCCCACCTAGGGCTGCGATTAACGATTTAATTGTGTTTTTGTCCTCGTATCTCCAAGTTTCAAATGTGTATGTTTTTTCGTAAAGCAAAGCCCTGCTTCATCATACAAGACTGTCGCACAAAAGTAGTGAAAACAGCCGATCTACAAGCACACAACACCTTGCTGTGTGCTTGTAGATCGGCTATTTTCACTAGTTTTAAAGTGCTGAATCCAAAACGACGTTTTGGACATACCGTTGTTTCCTGTTGAGATTGGCACTTTTCCTGAGGCAAGCTGCCCAGATCACACATGTCACACGGGTCTTCTTATTCTTTTCACTCTAAAAAAGCACCTGCAATGTAGTGCATTTGAAACTACATTGCAGTGCACATCATTGGGATGATCACTGCTTGCCTCCTGTGAATTGTTTTATTTAAATTTGTGTTTATTTTCTGTTTATTCCGTTGCTGAGTGAGGTCAGCAGACAAAGTGAAGTGAGCGAGATGAGAAAACCTGGTTGAAATGTGCCAATCTCGGGGGCGCCCGCTGGCCTGGTGGTCAAGGCGCATACCACATACTAGGCTATGATGCCTGCTGGCGTCGCCCGCTCGACTCCCGATCCGGACGATCTTTGCCACATGTCATTCCCCATCTCTCTCCCCATTTCCACTCTACTGTCCTATCGAATAACGGCCAAAAATAAATGTGCCAATCTCAACAAGAAACATCGGTACAAGGTTTCCACCCGACAACGACGATATAAAGTTTCCAATTCATCGTTGGTGACTTCTTTTCCTCTTGTCCACGTTGCCTGTGTGTCTCCCCTTCCCGTCCCCAGGCTTTGCGGAGCTCCAGACGGACATGACAGATCTGACCAAGGAGCTGAACCGTAGCCAAGGCATCCCGTTCCTGGAGTACAAACAGTTTGTCACGCGGACCTTCTTCCCCAAGGTGAGACAGCCTTTTCTTTTACCTACCGCTCTAGCTCTGGTCCATAGCGTTAGTGGAGTTCTCCCTAACGCTATGTTCCTCTACCTCCAAAATCCTTGGCAAATCCGGAAAGACCCGTCGTCTGGTCTGAAAATAACAAAAACTGTTTCACCCCTCACCAAACCAAAGGTATCAGTGGACAGTTGAAAGCTTACTCTACTTAGTGGACGCGGTCTGAGCCCCCCACCACACGATTAATATACATTTCTAAGGCAAAATGAAAAATATTCCACCGGATGGAGACTCCATTTCTTCTAGTCTTCCGTTTTCCGAACTCCACTAACGCTATGGACTAGAGCTACTACCACTCAATGCTACATCGGTGCTTCCTTCTCTGGATGGGTTTTTGTGCAGGGACGGGCTGGCCATTGGGAATAGCGGGACAACTCCCAAACGGCCGGTTCATTCCCAGCCGGTCCAGGCCGGCCATTAGGAAAAAAAATCTAAATAAAATGTCGGCCTTCGTTCTATTTTGGCGGCTAGGCCGCCAATAAAGTAAATCGTCACTGTCGGGCAGAAACCTCGTATATATCCAAGTTTCAAATTTGTAAACTTTTTTCGCAAAGCAAAGCCCTGCTTCATCATACAAGGCCGTCGCACAAAAGTAGTGAAAACAGCAGATCTACAAGCACACAACCCTGTTTTTGTGAAAAACGTTTCTCTAACAGTTGGGGCTCAAACTTTCGTGTCAAGGACCCCCAAAATGATATGCATTTGGCCGCGGACCCCCATCTCAAAATATGTAGTTCCGGCGACCCCCGTTAGCAAAGGTTTGAGTTGCAAATGTGTGCTATATAATATATAGCAATATGTATAATATACATATTCCAAGATTTGCATGATTTTTCAAAAATACCTATACCCTAAAACTATATTTTGCCAAAATATTTGTATTCATTACCAGTAAGACTCTCTAATCGGGGGATAAGCGTCACGTCGCATACACAAACTTAAGAAAGCAATCAGGAGGGAATATGGGAAATGGGACAGATGCATGTTGATGACATGACTGTAGAGATACTGTGTACCGCTTTGCGTGATTTTAGGCCAAAATCTGTAGGAGCAGTGTCCAAAAATGTGTTTTTCAAAAATCGTCCAGATGGTGGCGCTAGATAGGACAGATGCATTTTGATGACATGACTATAGAGATACTGTGTACTGCGACGCGTTGTGAGCTTGTAGATCTGCAATTTTCAAACATTTTGTACTTTTACTTTTAGTACTTTAAATACATTTTGATGCCAATACTTTTGTACTTTTACTCAAGTAAAGTTTGAATTCTGGACTTCTACTTGTAACAGAGCACTTCTACAATGTAGTATTGATACTTTTACTTAAGTAGAAAATGTGAATACTTTTTCCACCACTGCTATGAAGAAAAATGTGCGCCTTGAGATGTTGACTCAAGAAACAAAATCTGAGTTACAAATGTTTGCTCAAAAAAGACATATATTCAAAGATTTGCACACATTTTCACAACGTTTCAAAAATAGCAGATCTACAAGCTCCTCCACCTTGGGCCCTAGTAACCCAGTCCCACTTCCACCTCCCCCCCTTGTGACGCCCCTGTATAGTGCCGTGTATAAAACGCCAGGTAAAAGAAATCCACCATACAGCAGACACATAGGGATGTCTAGTGAACCGTGGCTTGTTTTTAGCTCCCGGGAGCGGAGTTAATGCGTTCTCTGTAGGTAAGCATTTTCGTGCTGCGCGTGATATCCTCCCCAGAAGGTAGACTGTGAGTCTATCTGTGGGTGGGTGTTTTTCCACTTGGTACAGACAGACACACAACGCAGCGGGCTTTTGTCTCCCGACCGCAGGCATGGTCGTTCCAAGGAGAGACAGAACAATGCTGGGCACACACACAGGGGGAACTTTCCCTTCTTGCTCAAAAAAACGCACCCTGTTTAATTCCCATCTTACGAGCCACTCTTTTGCAAGTAGCATTCTTTACTACAGGCGTCTTGCACAATCAGAGTTGGTTTTGTCGTAGCTGACACCGGGGACGTTTTTTTTTCTCCTTTTTTTTTTCTTTTTCAGGGACGTGAGGAGAATGTTAAAGAGGCAGGGGCTGACATTTCTAAAAGGGCCTTTTGGTGAAAATGTTGAAAATAGCAGACCTCCAAGCTCACAATGCGTCGCATTGTGAGCTTTGTGAGCTTTTGTGACGCGTTGTGAGCTTGGAGGTCGGCTATTTTCAGTACTTGATACCACACTGAACTAAGCATAAAAAAGGCAATACATGGATTTCTACACAGAGAGGGCAATTCTTTCAACATAAGATGCTGCATTCAAGTTTAGGAGAGTTTGGACAAGGCAATTCTCTTGAATGCTGCCTTCAGGTATGGCATGGAAAGAGGGCATTTACATTTCTTTCATCATAGTGAAAATGGCATTCATGGTCTGGAGAGGGCACTTTTTTACAGACTGTTAAAAGGGCAGGGGCTCAAGACCCCTTTCATGTCTATATGTGCACGTGCCTGCTCTTTTTGTTGCAAAGGAAGTGAGAGAGCACAGTGTTGAAAGCAGCACAGAGAGAACATAAATACAACGTGTTGCTACCTCAACACTGTCTCCATAGTTTTCCACTGAGACGGCAAACGTACTGTACAACACCACTGGCTCCAGTAAACCCTATGAGCCTTTGGCCTTGACCGGTGGACAGTCTTACACACACCCCTCTCTTTTGGCAGTGTGTAAGACGCACACACAAGCACTCCGAAGTAGAGAGGGTGTAATCAAAAAGTGTATTGGTCCTCAGAGTTACCATAGGGGGTCCTCCAAATCTTTGTGTGTTTTTATATTAACCACGCAAACCCTATTGTCCTTATTCTGAGAACTGAGAAAAAATAGCAGTGTTTTTGGATCGGCACCTTTTCAGAATAAATTCTGAAAAGTGGAGTATGCATCGGCCCTTTAGACTCTCCAAAATCGTGATCTGCATCGGACCCAAAAATTTAGAATCGCATCTGTTGGGCTCTACTCCAAAGCAGGGGCGTCAATTGGGTATGGCAGGGGTATGCAGCTGCCATACCCTGGGTCCGCTATTATTCCAAACGTAGGAGACGGTGTTTGAAGGAGCGCTTGTTTTCGATTTTTCTTGGTTCGATGTCACAGTTATTGTCCACAACATTGCAAGCGGCGCGAAGGCCAGCGGACCTTGGTCCTGCTCTTCGCGCCCGAGCGCCGCAGGGCGCGAGTGCCCGCGAAGAGCGGGCCAGCGAGTTACGAAGCCCACGATAAACGCCCGCGCAGTCCAAGTGACCACAGCCGAGCGCTCCAGACCTCCGCTCCAGCCAATCACAAGCCACGCCTTCTAATTTATGCAACCCCGTCTCCTACGGTAGGAATACTCGCCCTGGGTCCAGGGGGGAAAATAAAAGTTACTTTTAAATATAAATCCATGAATGTCTCTTTGTCTATGCTGGTTACGTTGTTGAATTACAGCATTCTCCCCATTCTGACAAAATGGTATATTCCCAGGTTCCGCAGGTCAGCTGCACAGGTGCAATGCATTATTGTTAATTGTGGCATGTTTACTAAAATGCCAAGTTTAGCTGCACTTGAACAACCGTTCAAAGCTGCCATATCCAGCCCAAGAAACCGTAGAAACGGGGGAAAAAAATAAAATGTACTTAAAATAATTGTATCATGCATGTTGCTAAGGTATGGCAACATGATTGGTGTCATGTTGCCATACCTTAGCTTTTTCTGAACTGACGCCACTGCTCCAAAGACACGTTAGGAAACACACACAAGCACTCCCCAGACACACCAGGACGCACACACAAGCACCCTGAAGACACGTTTTGAGTGGGAGCCAAGTGTAGTCCATCTCATCTCCCCTGCTCTCTCTCTCCCTAGTCCAAATGAATTGGTCGAGGCTTGAAAGACATACTGCTCTCCTTGGATCTCTGTCAATAAATCCATCGCAGCGCTGATGTTTCGTGTCTTCGCGTCATGTTTCCCTGTTCAAAGCTTGTCAGGGTTTATTTAGAGCTACAGTTTCAGAGGTTTACGCAGCTGCGTTTGATTCCGTTCTGCGACGTTATCGCTACTCGAAGGTCAGCCATGTGTGAGCCACTTCCCAGATGATGGTGTGTCTGTCCAGCTAAAAATCCCTCTGTGTTCATTTAACCCATTTTGGCCTAGAATTATTGAATGCTTTAACTATTGAAAAATAGCAGATATACAGATATGAGCTTGTAGATCTGCTATTTTTGAAGAAGTGGTGAAAATGTGTGCAAATCTTTGAATATATGTATTTTTAAAACGTTTGTAACTCTTCTGGGGGGGTCCCTGGAAGTAAATATTTTGAGATGAGGGTCCGTGGCCAAATACATATCATTTTGGGGGTCCTCCACGTGAAAAGGTTTGAGCACCACTGAAATAGAAACATCAAACATCAAAAATAATAGATCTGCGAGCTTGTATATCTGCTATTTTTCAATAGCTAAAGCACAAAATAGCATTCATGGGGGGCCCGCAGTGAATCCTTGTACCCAGGGCCCAGGGCTTTTTAGTTCCTTGGGGCGCTCGTTGGCCTAATGTTCCAGGCGCATGCCACCTGTACTGTAGAGCTGATGCCTGACAGTGTGTCGCAGGTTCGATTCCCGGTCCCGAGGGCCTTTGCTGCGTGTCGCTCCCCATCTCTCTCTCTCCCTGTTCCCTGTCATATCTTCACTGTGATACTGTCAGGGTTCCCACGGTCATAAAATTCCTGGAAATATTTTGAAATTAGAAAAATATTATTCCAGTACTGGAAAAGTTTTGGAATTGATCAAGGGTCCTGGAAGGTCCTGGAAAGAAATAGCTATGCATTGTCTTTGGTTATTGATTTTGTTAATACCTCTGAAATGACAAATTAAACATCGGCCAAATTGTCAAATATTAGAGGCAGAAATTGTGAAAATAGCAGATCTACATGCTCACAACGCCTCGCAACACGAGGCGTTGTGAGCATGTAGATCTGCTGTTTTAACAATAAAACTGTGTTATACAAAATTCTCTACTCTTAGTGCTCGTCAGGGTGCCCAGGTCCCCAGTTCAAATATGATTATTTCGGGGGCCACGGCCTAAAAAGTTTGAGAACCACTGGCATAC
>NC_137818.1:62128241-62143241 GCF_963921795.1 Nannobrachium achirus
GTGAGAGAGGGAGAGAGAGAGAGAGAGAAGGAGAGAGAGAGAGAGAGAGAGAGAGAGAGAGAGAGAGAGCAGGTGCCCAAGGAAGCCGCGAGGAGCGTAAGGGCTGTGATAATAAGATAGAGCCGTCATAGGGATACAGTAGGTCACCGTTAGACCAGAAGACAGAGGTGTACAGTACTGTAGGTCAGGGAGGTGGGATGGCAGGTGTAATGCCGGTTTAACCCGCTAAGGCCTCAGAAATAACCTAAAAACGTCTTCTAAGTCCTAATGGTTTTCTGAAAAAAACATATGTTTCTTTATCTGTGGTGCTCAAGGTTTTTTAATGTCAAGGACCCCTAGAATTATATGTACCGTTGTTTCCTGTTGAGATTGGCACATTTCCTGGGGCAAGCTGCTAAGATCACACATATGTCACACGTGTCTTTTTTACTCTCAAAAAAGCGCTGCATTTGAAACTACATTGCAGTGTACATCATGGGGTGATCACTGCTTGCCTCCTGTGAATTGTTTTATTTGTATTTTTGTTTATTTTATTTTTATTTCGTTGCTGAGTGAGGTCAGCAGACAAAGTGACATGAGTGAGATGAAAAAACCTGAGTGAAATGTGCCAATGTCGGCCAGAAACATTGGTACATTCAAAACATTTCACGGTTTTAGAGAAAATAGCAGATCTACAAGCTCGCTACAAGCCACGCTGCGAACTTGTATATCTGCTATTTTTGAATAGCCAAAGTATACACGAAACAAAGGCTGAAGTGGTTGCGTGACAGACGCGTTTCCCGGCCTCGGCGGATTAAATGAGCTCACGTGGGGGACGGTCGGTGTAACCCTCCTCCTCCTTCCTCTGTCTCCCTCTCTCCTCTAGTCCTCCAGCACCACGCGGCCCAACATGGAGGAGGGCATCACCATGTTCTCCACCCTGCTCAACAACAAGCACTTCCTGGTCACCTTCGTGCACGCCTTGGAGCAGCAGAAGGACTTTGCCGTGCGAGACAGGTAAATGAGGAGGAGGTCACTTTATTCCAAGGTGAATTGCTGGGTTACTACAGACTACAGTGCATACATATAGTGTACGAATGAGATAGCCAAATGGACCCTTAACAGTTGGGTGACTGAAAAAAAAACACTTCCACTCTGACTGCATTTATCAGTCAAATTGACAGGTAAATTATCTCCCTTTTGGCCCAGGAGAGCAACACCTCCTCCCCTGCTGCCAGCGGGGGTTCTATTGTCTTCCAAATGTGAATTAGCATTTCAATTGACCTCTAAAATGGGGAGCGCAAAAGGTGTGAAATTCTCTCCTTGCTTCTGGGAGGGGGAGGAATGGGTGAGACCTGTCGTGCACCTGATACACGTGTTATCATATCCTTGGGATGGGACTACAGGGTTAGGAATTCTAGCCATGTGTTCTTACTGAGGACGCTACGGAGATGGATGCGCCACTCCGATATTTTTTTTTAGCATTAGGTTTAGCCATTGTTTTACTGAGGTTAACACATTGCCTGCCCCACGTTTTTTATTAAACTCTTCCAAAACATGTCAGGGTTTTGGAGCATTTTGACTAATTTTCAATGAATATTTAAAAAATGTGTTTCTTAGCTATGAACAAATGGAGTATACCGATGGAAAGATGAAGAAATATACTTTTACCAATAAATAAATGGGGTTTAAATGTTGTTTCCTGATTTTTCCCTGATTTTTTAAGTGACTACTGTACTGGCCCAACATGGGCTAATTTGAATAAAAAAGCCTAAAAAAAGCCTTTTTATGAAACCAGCATGAATAAGTCGCTTATTTAGTTTCAAGCCAATAGATGGCGCTGTGGTACTGTGTGCTCACTCAACACACGCACACGCACTCACTCACACTCACATGCACGCGCATGTCTCAAGCAACAAGGAAGGTCACGTGATTTCTCAGATAATGAAACCATGACATTTTAGGGTAAATGAAACCAAGTGCTTACACACACACACACACACACGCACACACACACACACACACACACACACACACACACACACACACACACACACACACACACACACACACACACACACACACACACACAGACGAGCCCCCCCAGCTGATCCCTGTGTTCAGTGGCGTCAGTTCAGAACAAGCTAAGGTATGGCAACATGACTGGTGTCACCAGGCATGTTGCCATACCTTAGCAACAGGCACGATGAAAAGTAAATTTTTATTATTTCCCCCTGTAGCCAAGGTATGGCATTGGCAGCTGCATACCCCTGCCATACCCAATTGACGCCCCTGCCTGTGTTATGTCACGTGATTTCTTAGCTAACGGAAACTCAGATCGATGCAGAGAAAAGTTTGCTGGACCATTGGATCATTTTCCTTACTGTTGTTTAGCCACATGGATTATAGTTTTACGAGCCAGCAGACTGTTTGTTTATCAATGGAATATCTTTACGAGCCAGGAGTGCACTGGGGGGGAGGAGGTGACAGTGTATCAGGTAGGACCCTGGTTTTTTCCGTTTTTTTCATTGTGTGTCGTGTCGTATGGATGGATGTTGTTTTGCTGCGTGTGGCCAGGGGTGTCCCACCAAAATCTGGGCCCTGGCCACAAGGATTCACTGCGGGACCCCCATGATTGTTCTTCATAGGGGGGATTTCAAAAATAGCAGATGTACAAGCTCGCAGAGTGCCGCGCTGTGAGCTTGTAGATCTGCTATTTTTCAATAGCTAAAGTATAAAATAATTATGTCCCCTCCACCTTGGGCCCTAGTAGTGTAGGGTTTCCACTCGCACTCCCCCCTTGTGACACCCCTGTGTGTGTGCGCGTCCTCCTCTCCCACTATAAATACAGAGTGCCTTCACCTAAATACACTCAAATCTAAACGAATTCTACTGTCATCTCTAGGCTATCAATCAACTATCTAAACTCTAACTCTAACTATAAATATCCTATATTCAAATCTCAACCAGCCTCCCAACCGATCTTTTTTTTTTCTTTTTTCTCCTCAGCTGGCTAGCTGGCTAGCCTGGCTTGTCGCGTCTAAAACAGCTGCAGACTTTTTCTCCCTCTCTCTCTGTTGTATTTGGATTGCCTGATAACATGTATTTCAATGCAGTTTTTTGACCTTTTTTCTTCATTCACGTGAATGACCTGGTTCCCTTTGATGTTGCCCTACTGTATTAAGTCACAGGCAGCACGAGAGCACCATCAATTGTAAAACAATGAAAAGACTATAGAACGTTTATGTACGTGTAAGGCGGTAAATAGCTGGGCAAAATAGAACGTTTATAAACGTGCTGGGCGGCAGATGAGTTAAGGTTAGGGTTAGGGTTAGGGTTAGAGTTAGGGTTAGGGTTAGGGTTAGGGTTTAGGGTTAGGCATAGTATTTTTCACCGCCGCGTCGCGTTCCGTTACCGAGTCATGTGTAAAACCAAGCAAAAAAAAGAAAGTCCGCCAGCTGCCTGGTTAGCTCAGTCGGTAGCGTCGGGGACTGGTGATCCGACGGCCCGGGTTCGATTCTCACTGAGGGAGCGACCAGTACATTGTTCCTGTGAACGTGCGTTGGCGCATGCGCATTGCAATGACAAGTCTATGGGCGATAACGGATCTACCAGCTCCTGGTAGTTAGTAGTCCGACTACTGAGCCTTGGCCAAGGCATGACAGGGGTGATAACAGACCCATCCCAAGGTAGGATAACACGGAAATCGGCTGCCTGTCTTTATAACTTACAGTCAGAGTGGTATAATGGTATATCATTTCATACTTAGGAAACGTTTCAGAAGGGGGAAAAAAACGAGCATATCTTGAGTATTTAGGAAAAGTCATGTTAGGGGAAATTTCTGAAACCTTCACGGGAAGAGTTATTGCACTTTGCGATCTCAAAATCGGTCAAAATGACCCGTTAGTCATCTGTGTGTTAAGGTGTCTCCACACCAAACAGCCTACAAGAAACTCTTTCCAACTCCTGTCTCCATGTCTCTGGACTTGGTTTTGCAGCACACCGATTATTTTATTGTGCACATAATGTTTTGCTAACGTTACAAAATGATAATGCGATAAACCTGCTCGCTATCATCAGTTACAGCCAGGGCAGGAATTTCATGGAGGCCATGAAGGCCATGGCCGTCGTTGCCCCTCAGTTTGGCCTTGTGCCCCTCAAACCAATGGCATGACCTGAGGCCACAGTGGCCTTAATGCCCCAGCTGACTGTACCACTTTCTGCTCTGTCACTTTGTTGTCAATATGTAGACAGTAGACACCAGTTTCTCTTTCTTGTCATGTAGACACTAGTGCCTTTTGTTGATATTCTGAAATCTTAACTCCCCTAAGTCCACATCTTTAAGCCAATCCAGTGACTTTGATTGGTGCAGGGCTGAGCATGGCAGATTATAAATACCATCATTTATCCATTTCACTGCAGATTAGGTTGTTTTATAACTCTTAAATTCAACAAATTCTTTCAATGGACTAAAATCTTGTTTTATTGATGGCCTTTCTGCCCTGGCATTTGGCCTTTGTGCCCTCAAAAAATGGACAACACCAATGGCCAAGTGGCCTTGCCCCTAAAATGATGAAATTCCAGGCCTAGTTACAGCACATAAAGAAGACAATGTACTGTAGTTGACTTTGTGCGACTTTACTTTTTTCTGTGTTCCCGGAAATTGTTGCATACAGCCTCTGCGCCACAACAATACCTGGTGGGGTCTCCCTCCAGCGTAGCTCTGTCAGGCGCGGCGTGCTCGTACGAGAAGCAGAGACAAGTCATTGTGGAGTATCTTTTAAAAAAAAATAGGCCATAGAGAAATTCCAGAGGCGAGACCACAGCCCACTCGCTGCTCAGTGTCAGCGCTGACAGAGCTGATGCTTTTTTTTGCTTTTGCTCCGGCTGGATGAATGAGGCTTTGTCATGGAAATCCCCGCCGCACCTCTCTGGACTCACTCACCCTGATTTAGATCACCCTGTGTTAGATCACAATCTGTGTGAGGAGGACTCTGCAGTCACAGGTGGAGGGGGCTGGCTGTGGGGAGGTGATGTTGTTGCTGCGGTCATACAATGATGTGGTTATTTTTATAAATGTCTTGTCGAGCCGCGCGGTGACATGGCTGCTTAGTGGGGCCGTCTGTTTTGTGTTTGAGAAAGGGGGGGTTGTCCACTCATCTTCCTCCCCCTCCTTTTCTGTTAAGCACTTGTGCTTAGTTTTTTTTTTGCTCTGTAAAGCAGTGGTTCTCAACCTGTGGGTCGGGACCCCCCCACTCCCAGGGGGGTCCCCAAATTATTTTGGCGGGGTCCCCAGATGATTAACTTAATGTGCAACATTGTTTTCTCACTCGACAGTAAACAAACCAACATAAAGTTTAAGTGTATAGAGGGTATCTGCACATTTCTAAAGTGACAATTTAAGGACCTTTTAATACCTCTAAAATTACAAATTAAACATTGGCCAAATTGTCTAATATTAGAGGCAGAAATAGTGAAAATAGCAGATCTACATGCTCACAACGCCTCGCAACGTGAGGTGTTGTGAGCATGTAGATCTGCTATTTTCACAATAGAATCGTGTCATACAAAATGTAACGCCTCAACTCTTGGTGCTCGTCAGGGTGGGGGGGTCCCCAGTTAAAATATGATTATTTTGGGGGTCGCGGCCTGAAAAGGTTGAGAACCACTGCTGTAAAGCCCTTTGAGCTGCATTTCATGTCATGAAAGGTGCTGTACAAATAAAGTTTATCATTATTTATGATCCCCCTCCCCTCAGATGTAGCTTGGCATCGCTGCTCACCATCGCCCTCCATGGAAAGCTGGAGTACTACACCAGCATCATGAAAGACCTGCTGGTGGACCTGATCGACGCCTCGGCGTCCAAGAACCCCAAGCTGATGCTGCGGCGCACCGAGTCTGTGGTGGAGAAGATGCTGACCAACTGGATGTCCATCTGCATGTACAGCTACCTCAAGGTGAGGCCAAGGGGGAGAGGGGAGTTAAAGGGGCTGTTTTTTAGTTTCCCGAGTGTCTCTTCCAGCCCCCCAAAAAAAACCATTCATTAACTCTAAGCCTTGCCTTTCATTTCAGTGATTTTCTGAATGGGCGTGTCTGAACGGTACTCTTTTGAAATCGGCCCCTTGTTTATGTCACAAAGGGGCTCATTTCCTATTGGGCCCCTAGAGAAGGGGGCGGTACTTTTTGGGAGGCTATATTCTATTGAGACTATATATATATGAGGTGGAACCATGAGATAAAGTGGTACTAAAATTGGCTTGAATGGATTGAGTCAACATGGTTCTCATCGTACCATGCTAATATTCTGTGTATCGTTCCAATTTTAGCCCAAAGACAGCACCTTGTTGCCAACAAAGGGCATTGTGGTATTGCATCTGAAATGGCTTGGAATTAGAGACAGACAGAACATGAAATTAAAATATCCGAGTGGTTGTTTAGGATAAAACCTGTATAAAACCGTATTATGGACCAATTCATACTATAATTAGAGAGGTCAGTCAGTAGGTCAGTCAGTCAGTAGGTCAGTCAGTCAGTAAATGCATTTCCACCTTTATCTCTTCAGCAACTGATCCCAAATTTCACATGGCATTGGCCATTAGCATTATACAGACGGTGACGGAGCCCGATTTCCATTTTTCACAAATTCAAGCTATTTATTAGCGTTTCTTTACCACTTCTGTTCAACACTACACCCTGTTGTCAGGGTTACGGTCCGTTCCTCCAGGCCATGGGATCTGTAGCCCCACACACACCAATCTCACAGTTAGGAATGTTGCAGTGTCTCTCCCTCTCTCTCTCTCTCTCTCTCTCTCTCTCTCTCTCTCTCTCTCTCTCTTATATATGTGGTTTGCCTGCATGCACGGGTCACTAATGCACCGGGTGCATTTGATGTGTGTCTTATCTTCCGACGGGTATGGCAAAATTATGTAGAGCAAGCGCATACATCCCCATACTTCTATTCACCTAATTTAGCTGTTAAATTATTTGTATCCATCAAAAAATATACACTCCTCCATGGGTTGCTCCTTACATTATGATGCTCCCACATATTCTCACGCACGCACCAGTTACAGTTACTTTCTCCATAACCCACACTCTGCACATATATTGGAGCACATATCTTCAAACGGGTAAGGTCTAGTATTTATATATTTTGAAAAGCATGGTGGGGCCCCTTTAAGCCAGTGTTTCTCAAACTTTTATATTTCAAGGTCTCCCCTTAACTCTGACAGTGTACAAATGGAACCAAATGGACCCTAACAGGTCCATTTGGTTCCATTTGTATGCTGTTAGAGTTACAGACCCCCATAAAGGAACCCACAAAATCCCTGGATTCATTTCCACTTTGAGAATCACTGAGTTAACTCATTCGCTGCATTTAAAAAAAATCTCTTTGAAGTTCCTGGATGCCACAAGTCTCCATAGACTTCCATGTAATTCATAGTGCACGGATCATGCACGCCCATGCATAGATCATGTCTTGGGGCATTTGTGGGCAAAAATATAATTTCTCACTTATAAATGTACTGTAAAGATCTTATAAAGCAGCGATGATGATGATAACAAAACAAAAGCAATATTCAATTCATTTGATTTTGAGTCTCACTGTAAAAAATATATAAGCCAAAGTCACTGCATTAAATACATATTTGTAACCCATTCCCTTCTGTAATCAACCTGTTAGACCAAGACGTTTCTTTCATTTTTCACCAAGCCGGCTATTTAACACCGCAACGAACCGTGCATCCTCCCGACGTCATACACGGGAGGACAAATTCCAACTATTAACTCTCATTACCTCTCAAGACAAATGACTTTGGAGGCTAAACGTGTTTTATGTTTTTTTGGGGTGTGTGTGTGTGTGTGGGGGGAGGGGGGGTTGTATGTGTGGAGGGGGGGTTATAATGTGAAATTACGTGTGTGAATAAATCAACTGGCCCTTTAAGCAGAATTCCCCACAGGCAAATATCGTTTTGCCGTCAAATAATAAATCTTGTTGCTCCGCAGGCTGCCAGAGGCGTCAATTGGGTATGGCAAGGTTTGGCAGCTGCCATACCTTGGCTCCCGGGGAAACAAAATAAAATGTACTTCTAAACTAATAAAATAATACTCTCCACTGATAGTAATCATCATCATGCTGTTTACTGAGGCATGGCAACATGACTGGTGTCTTGTAAGCACGCCTTTGCGTGCAATGTTGCCATACCGTAGCTTTTGCTGAACTGACGCCACTGGCGGCTGTCCTGCTCCAGTGTTCATTTCGTCGACTAAGACTAAAACAAGATTTTGATAATTTGTCGATACGACTAGATTAGACTAAAACTATTTCAGAAGACTAAGACTATTATTTGTGTTAAGACTAAGACTAAGACTAAAGTACCAGACTAATGGCTGTAAAAGTTAACACTGGTATGTAACTGCAATGAAATTAAAGCCGAATACATCTTTTATCTATGGTTTATTTTGACCAAGTAACAGGCAGTAGAAGACAATGACTTGTTCAGAGTTTTGTGGTTGTATTTAGCCCAAAAGACTTGGCCTAAAAGACGAAGACTAAAGGACTAAGACTAATCCCAAAAGACTAAAGCCCCTATCAGAGTCCAGGGTGAAGAGCTATTCACGCAAATTTTAGGTGTAAAGCTGTCCACCTAAAGTCAGAAAATAAGTGGAGGCCATCATAGTCAGTCACGGTGAAGTCCTATCACTGTGACTGACTGGTCTAGATCGACCAATCAGTGAACGGGGTGAAGAGCCTATCTGTCTGATAGTAAAAACAGAGAGATGTGTCGGGACTCGCGGTGGAAAGCTCTTCACCGCGAGGAATGACGTAACGTTGTAGTTTTATGACTCAAAAAGACTACACCGCGGTGGATAGCTCTTCACCGCGGTACCGACTCTGATAGGGGCTTAGGACTAAGACTAAAATATTTTGGTATTTAGTCGACTAAGTCTAGACTAGACTAAATCAATTTCAGAAGACTAGGACAGGACTAAGACTAAATGGTGTGTTATTCAAAAGAGTAAAATATGTTAATAACACTGCTCTGCTCTCTCCAGGAGACGGTTGGCGAGCCGTTCTTCCTGCTGCTGTGTGCCATCAAGCAGCAGATCAACAAGGGCTCCATAGACGCCATCACGGGGAAGGCTCGCTACACGCTCAACGAGGAGTGGCTGCTGAGGGAGAACATCGAGGCTAAGCCACTGGTCAGACACTTCTCTTCACACACGCACACACACGCACATACCAATGTTTCCTGTTGAGATTGGCACATTTCACCCAGGTTTTTCATCTCACTCATGTCACTTTGTCTGCTGACCTCACTCAGCAACGAAATAAACAGAAAATTTACAAAAATAAAACAATTCAAGGAGGCAAGCAGTGATCACCCCATGATGTGCACTGCAATGTAGTTTCAAATGCACTACATTGCAGGTGCTTTTTGAGAGTGAAAAAAATAAGAAGACACGTGTGACATGTTTGATCTGGGCAGCTTGCCCCAGGAAATGTGCCAATCTCAATAGGGAACAACGGTACACCAGACACAGACACACACACACACACACACACACACACACACACACACACACACACACACACACACACACACACACACACACACACACACACCAGAGATGGAAAAAATACTTTGGGTTTTTAGGTAAGAGTAAGGGCCGATTCATGCTCCACTTTTAGAGCTGAATTTATTTTGGTTGGTTCGGGGAGTCACAAAATCTTGGTGGCACCGAACAGCTGAATTAGTGACGCCAAAGTTAAAGACGCTTGTGTGCTTGTAGATTGTCTATTTTTGAATAGCCAATATGTATAACGTATATGAGTATAATTTATGTTTTGTAATAATAATTTAAATCTGCAAAGTAACTTGTAACTAAAGTTTTCAAATAACTGGAGTAAAAAGTTAAATGTTTGCCTCGGAGAATTGCCTGACAAAAAATGTAAGTTCTCAAGTAAAGTAAAAGTGCCTCCAAATTGTACTTTACTTGAGTAAATATACCTAGTTACTTTCCACCACTGCACACACGCAGGTCATGTGTCACAACCTTGACACCCAATTGGTTGGGAGGTTCCCCGCTAAACGCATTGCTTTGTAGAAATGCACTTAATGTCACGCCGCGTTAAAATCTCACTAAACATTTACGCTCAATTAAGATTCATTGGCGTGGCTGATTGATATTAAATCACAGTGACGTTTAAAAACCCATACTGAGGGGCGCCCGGGCGGCGCAGGGGTAAGGTTTCTCTACCCACCACTGTGTTCCAGGCACTCCTACACACAGTTCAAGGTTCTTTGTTGTCTCACACAGTGAAATAGATCTGTCTTCACCCGCTTAACCATTCAAAATGAAATACCCTGTGGAAATTCTAAAACACAGATAATAATTTAACACATCGACTGACAGGTATTTATTTAATTAATTCTGTAGCCTCTCCCACGACTTTTTACCTTATTTTCGACGGCATCAGGAACGCACCATGAAGAGCCGATTCTGGGCCCACGGGGGCCCTAAGCATGATTCTGCTATGGGGCCTTCCTGCAGGCGCGAGCGTAGCGAGCGCCCGCGAAAAAATAATATAATTTTTTATTGTGTTTTAATCAATTTTATAATGGGTTTAATTCTGGGTTTTGTATATAAATAGGCCAAATTGCAGAATTGTCATGCAATGTAGCATCAAATAGCCTAACATAACAAAGGACTGGACAAATACCCCCAAATAAGCATTGCCCCAAGGTGGAAAAAGGTGATTTTTCCACCTTGTATGTGTAAGTCACATACCCAGTGACTTACACATACAATACATGCAGCAGAATTGGACTTGTTGCCTACCACGGCACCGATTGTTCTAGATATAATGAAGAAAATTAAATCTACAATAAAAATATAATATATCCTATAGATATAGTTATATGAATATAATAATATTTAGGGACTTGTCTTTAATATACAGGCATAGACAGAGACAATGCATGCTGTGAGCTTGTAGATCGGCTATTTTTTTTTTTTACACACAGTAAAAGATTTTGCTTAAAATGAAAGGGTTAAAATAACTGGAGTGGTTACCATGGTTACTGTGTGTCTAGTGCACGGGCAGTGGTGTAAAGTAACTAAGTACACTTACTCAAGTACTGTATTTAAGCACAATTCATTTTCAGGTTATTTTACTTATACTGGAGTATTTCCACATCTCAGCGGCAAATATTGTACTTTTACTCCGGACTTTTACTTGTTGTAACAGAGTATTTCTGCATTGCAGTATTGATACTTTTACTAAGTAAAACATGCGAGTACTTTTTCCATTACTAGTAGTCTACATGGGACACGGGAGAGGGACGCGATACTATTGAGAGTGAGAACGTGCAGAACCCGCTGCGGTCATAAACCGATTCTCCGCTTTGAAAATTGCGCTTTTTATGACTTAATTACTTTATGACCAGCCTTACACAGAGGCGGAGAAGCCAGAACAGCAGCAGCAACATGGCTCCATCGCACAACACAAGTTACAACTGACAGTGCAATTTGAATGTGTGTTTCTGTTTACCTGATCGCTGTTGCTGCAGTTCCGTTTGACGCTTTTTCTTTCTCTCATATCCAGAAAGATAAAGGTGCATTGTCAAAGCGAAAGTAAACAAACACTAGACTCTGAAGGGGGGGGCGGGCGGAAACTCCCAAAGATTTCCAGAGTCAAGAAATGTGGTCTCCTTTTTCTTTTTGGCCAATGGGACAATGGCAAAGAGCCGTGACAGCCAATCAGGGACAAGGTTAATCAGAGATGTCTCATTCAGGCTAAGATGGCAGTAGCGCTGGTGTCAAAAGACAGTTCGGTGCGTTCTTTTCTGAAGAGAGGAGGGGGGCAGTGGGGGCCTTTTTGGTTGGGGGCCCTACGCAGACTGCGTAGTCTGCCTATAGGGGCGCCGGCGCTGGCACCATGTGACTAGTCGTAAACACCAGTAAGACGCCCTAAGGGCGAAAGGCCTTACACAAGCGGTTGGGAGTGGCAGACAAACGTTATAACCGCAATCATCCTTTGCTTTAGTTATGGTCTGTAGAAAAGGGCTTGTTTTGATCAAAAAACGCAAACTGAGAGAAGATTCCGAGATACATCCATTGTTCTGAATTTGAACATTGACTCGGGCACTTCCAGATGCATCTTGGGAATTGAAGTCTTTGCAGCATTCCTGGCTGCGGGAGAACGCAGTCTAGGGCAACTGGAGAAGCTATAAGACTTTGGCAGTGATTAAAGGAGAAGTCTATTCTTTGATAGTGTTAGACTAGGATGTAAACAAAGTGTCGGCCCGACAATGGCCAAAATGATTATTTTATCATTATTTTACGCTTTTTGTGTTCATTTTTGAATTGAAACACATATATAAAGCTTATTTTTTTATAACATATTTTCGAAATATTATTTTTATTTTAGCATCCGTTTTTCAAGAAAAAGTCAAATGTAAAAGCTGGCAGGTTCTCTGTCGCTGGACTAGCGTCTCCTACAGGTTGGTCGGAGCGCCTGTTCAGCAGGGAGCACAGACGAGAGGCATAATCGTGTTCCGTCAGTCACATGCATTACGCACTTCCGGTGGAGCTCCTGTCTCTCAGGTCAGGTGAAGAGAAGCGGCTCTTGAATCCATGCAGGGGCGTCACACTGGGGGGGGGGGGGGGGGGGGAGTGGGACTGAGTTAGTAGGGCCCAAGGTGGAGGGGCCTTAATTATTTTATACTTTAGCTATTGAAAAATAGCAGATATACAAGCTCACAGCGCGGCACCGAGTGCCGCGCTGCGAGCTCGTAGATCTGCTATTTTTGAAAAGATGTGAAAATGTGTGTAAATCTTTGAATATATGTATTTTTTAAGCGAAAAACTAAACTAACATTTTGCTTCTGGGGGTTCCCTGGAACTAAATATTTTGAGATGGGGGTCCATGGCCAAATACATATCATTTTGGGGGTCCTTCACATGAAAAGGTTTGAGCACCACTGACATAGAAACATTAGAAGGATTTAGAAGATATTTATAGAATCGTGTCAAAAATATTCAAAGACCCTGCACACATTTTCTCGATTTTTCAAAAATAGCAGATCTACAAGCTCGCAGCGTGGCACTCGGTGCCACGCTGTGAGCTTGTATATCTGCTATTGTTCAATGGTTAAAGCGTAAAATAATGCATAATGTGTTCCCATTCATGGGGGCCCCACAGTGAATCCTTGTACCCAGGGCCCGGAATTTGGTGTGACACTCTTGAATCCATTGTATATTTTAGGAGACGTGGTTGTCTAAACCCTCGGCAAGACCAAGCAGTAAAGGTGGTTGCACACTGCTGCGTTTTTCGTTGCGAAATGCGTTTTTCAGGGCAAGGAGAGAGAGATTGATAGAGAGAGCAAGGGACCGAGTGGTGCGCGAAACGGGCGGCAGTGTGCAAACGTGATTGACATAACGTGAGGTTGATTTTTTTATTTGCGTGCTCCGAAATTCACTCCGATATTCGCCCGAAAAACGCAGCAGTGTGCAACCGCCTTAAGGGGTTGGCAGTGTGACAGGGGCTGTACCTGTACTACACATGGCTTCCAACGTTCCTAGAGACAAATATCTGTGGAGGGAGCTGCATCTAATCTCTCTGAAATCTAACAACTGTGGAGGATCATGTTTTTTTTGTTTTATTCCTACCTTCCCCAGAATATTGAGGCACACTTCTGAATCAATACAAATGTTTCGTGTTCTCTCTGTCTACTGGATAGATGGATTAGTTGAAATATATATTTTTTACATATGCTGTACTTCTCTACTGACTACTGTCTATATCCTCCAGAACAACATTTAGCTGATCTTTTCATATTACCTCTTGTCTTGTCTTTTTGTCTCTTTTTATATATAAATATAGTCTAATCTATGTTTTTCATTTTGTACCGGTATCCCTGGGTTGATTTTCGTATGACTCGTGCTATTAGCTTTTATTTGGGACCGTAGGTCGCAGTTTAGTATGTAAAACGGCACATCATGTCTCCGTCCGTCCTGTACGTTTTTTTGCGGTCTATGGGTTTGCTGCTCTGACATCAAGCTCTGTCATCACTATCTCTATCATCACTGTGATGTCAGGGGAACCACACAGAATCCCTTTTATGCCCATAATATGGAGATCCCTAATGTCATCAATATTAAGCCCATATCTAACGGGACTTCATATGGGAATGCCCATATATGGAGGCCACACTAACAGAATCCATGGCCAAGACAGCCGATATCTGTGTTGCTGGTTCTACAGACAGGGATCTCCATGTATGGGCATAAAAGGGATTGTATGTAGGATGTCAGATGTCATAGACGTCATAGGACTTTCACATAACGAATAACTGAGTAAGCATGTTTGGGCTCTCACAGTATATCTCCATATACAGTACAATGATCTCCATATATGGTTAACTGGTTCGATATACATCACTGGCCAGATAGCGAAGACATGGCGTGACCTCGCCCTTTAGGGCAAGGTCGCTTGTCGCCCTGAGGCGTCTTACTAGTATGATTGTTGGAATAAACCAGTTGTTCTCAAAGTGGTTTCCAGGTGGGTTCCTTTAGGTCCCTAGGGCCAAAACGAACCCACAGAGTAAAGATTAGGGGGTCTAAATTGACCCAAACAAGTCTGACAGTATACAAATGAACCCGTTAGGCTTTCTCTACCTATGCTTGGTTTCCGAAGCTTCGGAATATTCGTTGCTAGCTGCCTCCTCCACCCCAGCCTCCACCTTTCACGATCAGTCTGGCTAAGCTCAAATACTTGTGATTGTCTGATTGTATCCCTATGGGGGGTATTGCTTAGCGTTCCCTGATTTTGCTTAGCATGCTCAGAGCGCATGGATAAAATTCACAGAACATCTCCGAATGCGGAGCCCTTTAACGCCAAGATTAACTGTATTCAATAAATGGTTAAATCTACTTTGACGTGAGTGTTCCTGATTAAAATGTAAAATAAAACGTGTTGTGTTTTTCTCGCAGAACATCAACGTGTCCTTCCAG
>NC_137818.1:62148241-62170741 GCF_963921795.1 Nannobrachium achirus
TGACCCTTGAACTCTGACCCTGTTACCTGTGCCTGTTAAGTGTTTAGTGTTTAGTTTTTGCTGAGTCGTGAGAGGAGAGCTGTGAAGGCAATGAGCCACAGCGTGTACCAACAGCCTGGGTTCATTGCCGAGCTCTGTGTGCGTGCGTGTGTGTGCGTGTGTGTGTGTGTGTGTATGTGTGTGTGTGTGCGTGTGTGTCTGTATGTGTGTGTGCGTGTGTACTAACAGTCTGGGTTCACTGGCAGAGGCTGTTCAATCCATTTCACTGTGGGTTGACTTTAATGAGCCCAGCCAACCTCCTGCGGACTTACTGCCACTCTAGGTGCGCACGCACAAAACACACACACGCACGCGCACAGCGCACGCACACACACACACACACACACACACACGCACGCGCATGTGCACGTGCACGTGCACGTGCACGCCACTCAGCACCACTGTCCCCTAGAGGGCAAGCTTAATGACGCTGTGCTGGTGCTCCCTGGCTCACCCCTGACCCCTTGACCTCCTGTCCGCTCTCTCTCTGCACACTTAGACGTCAAAGGGGGCTTGAGCCCCTACCCTTTTATCCGTCTGTAAAAAAGTGGCCTCTCCCCAGACCATGAATGCAGTTTTTACTATGGTGAAAGAAATGCAAATGCCCCCTCTTTCCATGACATACCTGAAGGCAGCATTCAAGACAATTGCCTTGTCCAAAATCTCCTGAACTTGAACTCAGCATCTTGAAAGAATTGTCCTCTATGCGTAGAAACCAAGCATCGAAAATAGCCAACCTCCGCTTGGAGGTCTGCTATTTTCGATATTTTCACCAAAAGGCCCTTTTAGAAGTTTCAGAACCTGCCTCTCTAGTCTCGCGTGGCCAGACTGTTGCCTCCACGATTTGCAAATGCTCCCGGCATACAGTCTGGTGCACGGAAATAGAAACGATGAGTGCGAGATAGAGCGGATGTGACGCAACCGCTCCCTTGAAGCGTTATGTCTCCTTGCAAAACATTTTGGGGTGTTATTTCGTCTTTCTCTGGTGTTGTTACTTGTTGTTACTTTCATGATATTTTCAAATATTTTCTTAAACTATACACCCATTACAAGAATATGACGCCCGAATGACTCTGTCTGTGCGAGTGTGCTTCTGTTATGTTTCCAGTGGGACTACAGTTCCGTGTAGCAGTGACTACTTCCGCTACTTGCCGTTCGGGAGCTGCCGTTCCAGACTCTATATAGCATTCGGAGATTGTGGAATAGTTGTCTGGCTACGCGAGACTACTGCCTCTCTAATATTATCTGCACGTCCCTGGTCTCTCTCTCTCTCACTGTCTCTCTCCACCTCTCTCCACCGCTCCAGATCCCAGAGGGCGCATCGTTCGCCATGAGCATGAAAGACAAGCGAGAGAACACCCTGGGGAGAGGTACGACACACACACACGCACGCACACACGCTCGCACACACGCACGCACGCACGCACACACACACACACACACACACACACACACACACACACACACACACACGCACGCGCGCTGTCACCATGTCACCCACACTTAAATACACTTTAGATAAACACACACACTCCCTCGGTCGCAGGAAACCGCGCGCAGCACACTCCGTCTTGTGAACGTGATACGGTCGTATAAACAACACCGCGTGTAACCGCAGACGCACACACGCACTCTCGCGGCCTCAGCGCGACGTAGACGCATAAACACGCTCACACTTAATCAGTCACAACGCGTCTAGGCCTCCAGTGCGTGAGCGCTACCGCAGCCCCGTTCTTTATGCTCTCTTGGCGTGGACATAATTTCGATGTTGAAGATGTATTCCTTTAACACATGTCAACTTATGGAGAAATATAAGGCACCGATTGACCCGCTGAGCAGCTTGAAAATCACAGAACGGAATGGAATGGAAGACAGAAGAATCCTGAGAGTTCATTTAAGGGTATTATTGGGGGAGGAAACACGTAGCACTCACGTTTGCTAGAAAACTGAAAAGTATATGATTTAGGTGAAGGAAGTTCTGCTCAATTCAAGAATGCAATGCAAGTTTCTTTAATAAGAAATGGCAAGTGTTGGGTCAGATGACCTATATCTCGGGGGCAAAGGGACCGTAGTGCTATTTCCGATGGAATAGCACCGACAGCACGGAGATACACACACACACACACACACACACACACACACACACACACACACACACACACACACACACACACACACACACACACACACACACAAAAACAAAAAGACGCAAAAAAAAGAAAAAGGTCAAACCGATCAGTGCAACACCAACAGCCACAGCCGGTCTGACTCTGGACTCGCTAGTTAGCCTGACTGACCAGCTCTGCTCTCCTCCAACTCCAAGTAACATTAAACCATAACTTATGGTTCTCACTCTCAGCAAATTTATGATTAAGCCTGTACTTTCTCCATGTTTTCACCTCAAAATGCTGGATTATGATTCTTCAAATGGACCGGACCCCTCTCTCTCTCTCTCTCTCTCTCTCTCTCTCTCTCTCTCTCTCTCTCTCTTCTCTCTCCCCTCTCTCTCTCTCTCTCTCTCTCTCTCTCTCTCTCTCCTCTCTCTCTCTCTCTCTCTCTCTCTCTCTCTCTCTTTCTCTCTCCCCTCTCTCTCTCTCTCTCTCTCTCTCTCTCTCTCTCTCTCTCTCTCTCTCTCTCTCTCTCTCTCTCTCTCTCTCTCTCTGCCACAAATGTAAGGGACATGGGATCTCCGTGCCGTCAGAAATATGGAGATTTATCCGAGGGCAAAGCCCTGGCCCATAGCTCTGAGAGTGTACTTAATGGAAAACAAACACCCATAGGTTTCACTTATATGCTCTAAAGCCCAGTCCACACCAATGATAGAACAAGCTGCAAGTGCAACAGAATCTCAAAACTGCACCTGCAACGGGTCAATTCAGACTGCTGCAAATGGTTGCAAGTTGCAACTCGTTGCATTAGTGTGGACTGAGCTCAAGAGTTACTGGTCCATTTGGCAAAATGTGTACACTCTCAACCGTCAACTTCAACTACAGAGGTGTAAAAAAAGTGTCTGAAATATTTTACGGGCCAAACGGAGTTTACGGGTCCTTTTGGCTCTATTTGTACACTCTCAGTTAAATGAGCACTCGGAGGATTTTGCAGTGTCCACCACGGCCCTTAATGGCTTTATCCATTTCTGTCAGGGGTCTTGCCTCGTGTACAGGGGCGTCGCACCAAATTCTGGGCCCTGGGTACAGGGATTCACTGCGGGCCCCCCATGAATGTTCTTCATAGGGGGAGGGGGTTTAACCCATTTAGACTGGGAACCCATTATTTTGTGCTTTAACTATTGAAAAATAGCAGATATACGACTTGTAGATCTGCTATTTTAGAAAAATCTTGAAATATTTGTGCAATCCTTTGAATATTTGAAATCCTTCTACGGTTTTTAGAAAAACCTGTGTTTCTATGTCAGTGGTACTCAGACTTTTTCATGTGAACGACCCCCAAAATGATACGTATTTGTCCACGGACCCCCATCTCAAAATATCTAGTTCCAGGGACCACCCAGAAGCAAAATTTGAGTTGTAAATGTTCGCTTAAAAAACACGTATATTCAAAGATTTGCGCACATTTTCACGACTTTTCAAAAATAGCAGATCTGCAAGCTCGCAGCGCGGCACTCGGTGCCGCGCTGTGAGCTTGCATATCTGCTATTTTTCAATAGCTAAAGTACAAAATAATTCCAGGCCCCTCCACCTTGGGCCCTGGTAACTCAGTCCCACTCCCCACCCATCCCCCTTGTGACGCCCCTGCTGGTGTAATCAGTACCAGACCAGAGCTCAGTTCTGGTCAGTGCTCTGTCCATCAACTCCTCTCCCTCTCATTCATACGGGGCCAAGAACCCAGGCCAACCTGGGTTAAACCTGGCCGCCAGCTCAAAGCAGCCAGCCGGCGGTCCTAATGGGGCCGTGGTGCTTCCCAAGTTAATATAAAACACCTTCCTGTCCGCCTGTGATCAGTGAAGGGGGTCTGGATGGAGCGAGGCCTGCTGGGATGCCAGCAGCGCTGGCACAGCCAAGCCCCCTTAATGAGGGCACCTCAGCTACCTACCCACCTACCTACCTACCGCCAGTTTGGGTTAGGGTGCTCTGTAGGGATGGGATGATATGAAAATGTCATATCACGATTATTGTGACCAAAGAAATCGCGATTTACAGTATTATCATGATAATCAAAATCCATTATCCTGGGGCGGGAACATTTGCCAAAAAATAGCAGATCTACAAGCTCACAACGCGTCACAACGCGTCACAACGTGGCGCGTTGTGAGCTTGTAGATCGGCTATTTTTTGGCAACGACATTTGATAGAGAGTGAAAAAACTGTATCGAGTGCCTTTTACCAATTATTATAGAGGGTTTACGTGGTACCGGATATGCAGCTCGGCAAATAAAAGGTGAATTGATCCCAGTGCATGACGGAGGATGATATCACGATGTATTAAATCTCCACGATACGATTATCGTGAGTGTTTTTTATCACGATAAACGATAATATCGCTTATCGTCCCATACCTATAGTGCTCTGTTTGTGTTTGTGTGTTTAAGTGTAAAGACTGGGTTTTTATGTGAGAGTAGGTGAATATACGTACTATATTGGGGCGCAGAATACCCTGATCAACCAGTCCCTGGTTTGATTCCTGGCCGGCCAGATCATTAAGCTCTGTGTCAGTGGTTCTCCCAACTTTTTAATTTCAAGGACCCCCCAGATTGATATCGTCACTGTCGGGCAGAAACCTTGTATCTCCAAGTTTCAAATTTGTACATTTTTTCTCAAAGTAAAGCACTGCTTCATCGTACAAGGCCATCGCACAAAAGTAGTGAAAACAGCTGATCTACAAGCACACAGTGGGAGGCGTTGTGGGCTTGTAGATCGGCTGTTTTCACTAGTTTAAATCATTTTTAAAATTATAAATACAAAACAAACGGTTTTGGACATACAAGGTTTCCACCCGACAACGACGATATGTATTTTGCTGCCGACCTTTTCAGAATTTTCAGAAATTAGTTATTCAAAGGGTTAGTTATTCAAAGATTTTAAAATAATTTGGAAAAAATTGCAGATCTACAAGCTCATAATTCTGGAGTTTGTAGATCTGCTATTTTTGAATAGCCAAAGAATACAATGTGGTTAGCAATTATTGTGATGCTTTATTGACATTTTTTTTTCTGGGGACCCCCTGGAAACCCTGCCAAGGAACTCACTTTGAGAACTACTTGCTGTATGTCATTCCCATAATATAATTTGTCTCAGGCACGTGCACACATAGACATCAAAAGGGGGCTTGAGCCCCTGCCCTTTTATCCGTCTGTAATAAGTGCCCTCTCCAGACCATGAATGCATATTTTAATATATGGTGAAAGAAATGCAAATGCCCCTCTTTCCATGCCATTTGAAGGAAGAATTTGGCTCATCCAAACTCTCCTGAACTTGAATGCAGCATCTTATGTCGAAAGAATAATTGTCCTCTCCGTGTAGAAATCAAACATCGAAAATAGCCGACCTCCAAGCTCACTCTGCGACGCGTTGTGAGCTTGGAGGTCGGCTATTTTCGATATGTTCACCAAAAGTGCCCTTTTAGAAATGCCAGCCCCTGCCTCTCTAAAATCCTCTGCACGTCCCTGCTCTCCACTGTCAAATAAAGGCTTCGAAACGCCACAAACTCAAGATGATGAGGTGTACGTTTCTGTATTTACGTTTATGTTTAGAAAGCAAGCCGGAGGTTTCTTTTCTTTAAAACGCTTCGCTCCCCCTAACGACGCCCGAGCCGGGCATTATACTCTCTCATTACGTCGGCTCCAGAGCCAATCACGGTCTCATAGTGTTTCTGTCTCTCTCCCTAATCTCTCCCCCTCCTCCTTCACTTTTCTCCTCGCCTTTCACTCGTAATCTTTCTCTTTCATTCCAGAGCAGACGGCCCCTCCCCCTCCCCCACCCGCCCACCCTCCCCCGCCGTCCACCTTAATCACTTTCTCTCTCTCTCTCTCTCTCTTGCATGCACACTATCTCCCTCTCTCCTCTCCCCCCCCTTCGGTCTGCCTATTTTCTTTTCTCTACCGCTATCTGTCACCCGCCCTCCACCTCCCCGTCCCCCTCCCCCTCTGTCCTCCTCCTGTCTCGTCTCAATTCTCTCTTCACCTCCACCACCTCCGCTGATTGCTCATTGTTTTTCACGCCGTATGTTGTTCTCTTTCTCTTTCTCTCTCTTTTAGCCAAAGACCTGGACACGGAGAAGTATGTTCATTTGGTGAGTATACTTTTTAGTTTTGTTTTATACACACTTCCTCGCAGACAATGCGGGAGAGAAACGCTTGTGTTGTTGTTGTGGGCGGGACCGGAAGGCAGGGGCGTTGCAAGTGGGGGGAAAAGTGGGACTGAGTTACTAGGGCCCAAGGTGGAGGGGCCCTAATTATTCTATACTTTAGCTATTGAAAAATAGCAGATGTTTGCTTTTAAGCTGTCATTGTATGTTATGTTGTTGATATGTCTTGTATGGTTGTCCTGCTGTGTGCAATTTCTCTTAAAAAAAAAAAAAAGGGTGTAACATAACATTACGTATAATGTATGGTATATCCAATAAAAAACTATTTTGAGAAAAATAGCAGATGTACAAGCTCGCAGCGCTGCTTTTTGAAAAGTCGTAAAAATGTTTGCAAATCTTTAAATAATATGTATTTTTTAAGCGAGCATTTGTAACTCAAATTTTGATTCTGGGGGGTCCCTTGAACTAAATATTTTCAGATGGGGGTCTGTGGCCAAATAAATATAATTTTGGGCGTCCTTCACGTGAAAAAGTTTGAGCACCACTGACATAGAAACATGGGTTTTTCAAAAAAGGATAAAAGGATATGAAATATTCAATATTCTTCAGACTTGCACACATTTTCACGATTTTTCCAAAATAGCAGATCTACAAGCTCGCTGCGCGGCACCGAGTGCCGCGCTGCGAGCTTGTAGATCTGCTATTTTTCAATAGTTAAAGCACCCGGGGCCAGGAGTTTGGTGCGACACCCCTTGCCGGGAGGGTCTGGTAGTTATTATTGCGGCAGGCAGGTTGTCTCTCTCTCTCCCTCACGGTGTCAGTGGGTTTGGAGCTCGCTCGCCCCGGGACGGCGGAGGGAATGGGGGTGAGCAGAGGTGAATAAGGAAAGCTGCTGAGGGGACATGACAGCGCTAATGCCGCTTAAGCTCTTTTATAAAAGTCAACCCGAGATATGGGCCCTTTGACTTTAGAATAATGAGTTCCACTGGAACACGTTTCTCTTCGTGCCATTTTTTTTCCCCCTTTCTTCTTTTTTAAGGAATAAGAGAATCTTTTTTTCCTTTCTTTTATTCTTGCTTTCTTTGTTTCTTTCAATATTTTTCTGTCGCTCTTGCCCTCTGTCTTCTTCTTGTTTTCCCCCCTTTTCCTGACCATATCTACTGCATAGTACTGTGTTCTGTCAAGTATATGAGATACTCTAATGGTTTCCTATGGAAATAAGCTTAGTCTTCTCTAGGATCTCCTTTTAGTAGACCTTGTACCAGTGAACTGTACCGTCAGGAAACTGTACTCTTTCTTTCCTATGCAAACTTCTAATAAAGTCTTCAATCAATCAATGTCTCTCATTGTTTCGTTCACTTTCTTTCTTTCTGTCTGTCTGTCTGTCTGTCTGTCTTTCTTTCTTTCTTTCTTTCTTTCTTTCTTTCTTTCTTTCTTTCTTTCTTTCTTTCCGTCAAACCACCATTTAGACACGCTTGAGCGTGACAGACACATGATACAATGTACAAAAAAAAAAAAAGATTTTCCCCTTTCCAACTCCCAGCACTTCCCTAAATTCCATATGTTATTCAGAAAAAAAGAAGAAAAAAAAAACCCTGACTTGGTCTCTTGGATCACATGTCTGATGCAAGCGCCACGAGACTCCTGTTCTCCAAATCGACAAAGCAGACGCTGTAGAGGCACAAAGGCGTTCATTTAGCTCCTATTGATCGATGTGTTCTGGCCTACCTCGGTGTCACAGGTGCTGCCTAACGACGATCTGCAGGAACACAAGCGGTCACACCGGCAGAGCCACCGCAAGAAGGTCCTGCCCGAGATCTACCTAACGCGCCTACTGTCCACCAAGGTGAGCGCACACCCAGTCACGCCCCAACGGGTGCCACACAGGCACGTGCACACATAGACATCAAAGGCCCCTAGCTTTATCCATCAGTAAAAAGTGCCGTCTCTCCAGACCATGGATGCAGTTTTTACTATGGTGAAAGAAATGCAAATGCCTTCTTACCATGCCACACCTGAAGGCAGCATTCAAGAAAATTGCCTTGTGCAAACTCTCCTGAACTTGAATGCAGCATCTTATGTTGAAAGAATTGCCCTCTCTGTGTAGAAATCCATGCCGTTATGCCACATCTCCAGTCTTGAATTGATTATGCTTAGTTCAGTGTGGTATCCATCCATCCATCCATCTTCAACCGCTTATCCGGAATCGGGTCGCGGGGGTAACAGTTCCAACTGAGACCTCCAGATTTCCTTATCCCGAGCAACTTCCTCCACTCCCTCAGGGAGTATACCGAGGCGTTCCCAAGCCAGTTTGGAGATATAATCAGGGATGTAGTGGGGGGGGAACGCAGGGGTACAGAGTGCCCACACTTCTCTCAAGTCAAGTCAGTTGATATTATATTTTCAGGTCGTTCTGACCCAGCAATTGGTTGAAATAGGCTCGCCAGCCGTGCTGAAATGAGCAGCAGATGGTAATATAAGATTTGAAAATGGATTAATTAATTGGAAATATCAGTTGTGGAGCTATTTTGCATGGGAAGTTTGGCTGATGATCCGGTCATCAAATTATTGGTTGAGAACCACTGGTCTAAGGCTATTTCTGCAGCCGCGCAGACCCGTTTTAAGCCAGCAAAAACGTTATGTCGTACGGACGCACGTGCGTGCACGTGCATTGACGTGCGTGCACGTGCGTGCGTGGGGAGTGCCCACACTTCCAAATTTAGCACTACAACACTGGATATAATCCCTCCATCTGGTCATTGGTCTGCCACGGGGTCTCCTCCCAGTGGGACATGCATCGAGGACCTTCCTAGGAAGGCGCTCAGGGGGCATCCGTACGAGATGCCCGAACCACCTAAGCTGACTCCTTTCCATGTGTAGGAGCAGCGGTTCTACTCCAAGTCTCTCTCGGGTGACTGAACTTCTCACCCTCTCTCTGTGAGCTTGGAGGTCTGCTATTTTCGCTATTTCCACCAAAAGGCCCTTTTAGAAATTCCAGCACCTGCCTCTCTAACATTCTGTGCATGTTCCTGGTGCCACACACTTTAGGTCCATTTGGATCCAGTGTTTTCTTTTTGACTAAACGTTAGTTACACACTGGGGATGTTGCTGTGTATAGTAGACATTAGCTATTGGAGGTATTTCAGTTAGAGGTATTAATCACTTTACAACTTACTTTGTTTGACCGGGGTCCCCCGGGGATCTATACTTGGAGCCTCTTATATTTCACCCTCTACACTAAATCACTTCACCGAGAATAGCTGACCTACCAAGCTCACAACAATGAGCTTGTAGATCTGCTATTTTCATCTATGTTCATCTATTATTACCGTACATTTGTTTTGTTTTTTCTGTTAAGTGTTTATATGTATGCAGCTGTGACTCTGTCTCCAAGACAAATTTCTCCCCTGGGAGACAAATAAAATTGAACCTTGAACCTTGAACCTACATGCCCAGAATAGGGAGGCTATTCTGGTCTATTCATCTGGTGGTTAAAGGACAACTTTGTTTTTAGGGTTCATATTTTAGAAGAGAAAGAAAAGGTGAGTGTTAAAATGTTTTCATTTACTTCTTTCTATCGTTTTAACGATTTTAATGACTTTGATTTCAGTGCATGGGGGCATGCGTACAAGTGCCTAAATGTGTCTTTTTAGACACAATAAGCCAGGAATTTCTTTATTACTATTTACAGTAACACTACTAGCCCCCATAAGTCATCTGCCCATGACAGATTGTGGTGCATCTTGGGAATTGTGTTATTGTATCTAAAAATACATATTTAGCCACTTGCACTCATGCCCCCAACCACTGAAATCAATGTCATTAAAATCGCTAAAACGATAGAAAGAAGTAAATGAAAACGTTTTAACACTCATCTTTTCTTTTCTCTACCCTAACCCTAAAATATGAACCCTTGTTGTAAAAAAACTAAAGTTGTCCTTTAAGCCCTACTGTATAGCAGATCTATCTAAGGTCACAACATGTCGCGATGTGACACTTTACTATTTATACTATTTGTCACCCATGATGACATACCCAAATAAGGACGTCAGGTCGAGAGTTGTTAAAATGTCCTATGTTTTCACAGCACTTACCTTACTTGTGCTTTTTGTTAACGTGTCAGCTTCCGTTGCTTCAATCCCGTGGATGTTGTTCCTTCACAGGGAACGCTGCAGAAGTTCCTGGATGACCTGTTCCAAGCCATCCTCAGCATCCCTCCAGAGCGCCCGCCGTTCGCGGTCAAGTACTTCTTTGACTTCTTGGAGGAGCAGGCTGCCAAGCGAGGGATCACGGACCCAGACACGCTGCACATCTGGAAGACCAACAGGTGAGAGGCTGACGCTATACTGTAGCAACAAAAAGGTCTGGCAAGTAAGTCTTGCGTAGAGATCTCCACGAGACTAGACTATGCACTTTTTCATATGACCGCTGCGAAACGATATCGTCTCTAAAGCCACTGTCAGCTCTCACAATTTCCAAATGCTTCTGCCTAAACACCTAAACCAGGGGTCTTCAACGTTTTCAGGCCAAGGACCCCTTAGTTGAGAGAGAGATGAAGCAGGGACCCCCACAACCTGTTCATAGATTCCATGTAGTTTCATTGTTTGACAGCACGTTCATCAGTGTATTTTGGATTCATGTCAATTTGTGTTTTCAGATATTTAACCACTTGAACCGTCAATACTTAATACACTTGACCTTTCACTCTGTACTTAGTCTGCTCTTTTTCCCCTCTACACCAAAGCTCTTTGCCAAAAATAGCCGATCTACATGCTCACACCTCTTCGCAGATCTGCTATTTTTGGCTAAAGTTCTCCAAATATGGACACTATGGGGCTGTTAAGTCTGACATCATTTTGTAGGCAGAGGAGAACTTTTGCCCCCCAAAAAAGTGAATCTTTTTACTATTTTTACTATTTACTAATTTTTCTTCTCTGTGTTGTTGAAAGGAAAGTGGTAGAACTATACTTTAGTCGTTATTTTTGTCTCGGATCTGTTGAAATAGCGAGGGACAGATATTGATAATAAATCTGCTTGGAGGTCTGACTACAAAATGATGTCACGACTTAAAAGCCCCTAAGTGGTTAACAAAAAAAGAGGAAAAAAACTTTATATCCCTCAAAGTTTTGGAGGACCCCCTGTAGTAACTCTGAGGACCCCCTAGGGGTCCTGGACCCCCTGTTGAAGACCCATGGCCTAAAGTGAAGCTCTGAAAATGCGAAGGGAGTAAAGTGGCTGCCCCCCACTTCCGTTTCGTCTTTGTCCGGCTGTAAATCAAATTAGTATAAAGCTTGCTGCTTAGCAGAAAGGGACATTCTAAAGTGTATTTTAAAGACGTTCTAAAGTATATTTTGTGAACGGAAAGTGGTTAAAGAGAGTGGATAAAGTAGTTTCACTACCTTACTGCAGTGGTTCTCAACCTGTGGGTCGGGACCCAGGGGGGGTCCCCAAATGATTTTGGGGGGTCCCCAGATGATTAGCTTAATATGTAACATTGTTTTCTCACACTACATTAAACAAACCAACATAAAGTTTTAGTGTATAGAGGGTATATGCACATTTCTAAAATGACAATTTAAGGACTTTTTAATACCTCTAAAATGATACATTTAACTTGTCAAATTATAGAGACAGAAATTGTGAAAATAGCCGATCTACATGCTCCACAACGCCTCGCAACGCGTTACACAAATTGTAATGCCTCAGGGTGGGGGGTCCCCGGTTAAAATATGATTATTTTGGGGGTCGCGGCCTGAAAGGTTGAGGACCACTGCCTCACTGTACGTTGGGCCCCTTCCTTCGCAGCTTACCTCTGCGTTTCTGGGTGAACATCCTGAAGAACCCTCAGTTTGTGTTCGACATCGACAAGACGGACCACATGGACGCCTGTCTGTCCGTCATCGCCCAGGCCTTCATCGACGCCTGCTCCATCTCGGACCTGCAGCTGGGCAAGGTGAGACACGTGCACGCACACACACACACTCACTATTCGATGTTGTTCACCAAAGTCGAATATTCGCTTATTTCAATTTTTATTGTTTTCTCTTAAAAAGATTTAAAAAAAAAAAGAATTAGGCCGTGACTCCCAAAATAAACATAATATTGAACTGGGGACCCCCTCCCTGACAAGCACTTAGAATTGTAGCTATTACATTTAATGTGACTCGGTTCTGCAGATAAATATTGTGAAAATAGCAGATCTACATGCTCACAACGCCTCGCAACGCGAGGTGTTGTGAGCATGTAGATCGGCTATTTTCACAATGTTCGCCTCTTGCTTACTTAATATTTGACAGTTTGGCCAGTCCTGTCGAATATTCGACTATTCGAATACTTTGAGGTCGAATAATTCGAATACTAAAAATCACTATTCGTGAATACCCTAACACACACACACACACACACACACACACACACACACACACACACACACACACACACACACACACACACACACACACACACACACACGAATAAGCGAGTAAGCATGCTGGGGTCCAGACAATGTCCCATGTATCCCTGCAGTTGCACGTGGCCATTGGCAGCCAATAGCCTTCCTCTGGTACCATTAAAACAATGATGGCGACACCTATACCAAGGGCCAAAAAAGCTTCATTTTCGCTGCATTGAAACCAATGGCTTCCCACTGTCCATATTTTTTACAGTCTATGTTGGGGTCTTACTGCACACAGTTGGTCCTACATACTCCGACCTTTGCACACGGATAGCTCAGATTTTTGATGTTCTTTAGCTTCTTCCCCTGTCATTACTGTGCTTGGCACAATGTACAGTTAGTTGTATGAAACTAATTTGTTTTGTAGAAACCTGCCGAACCAACCAATATGCCCATATCTCCATATACATGGATCTCCATATACTGTATGGGTATCAGCGATCTCCATATATGGGTAACTAGTCCGATATATCGTTGTTGTCGCGTGAAAACCTTGTATGTCCAAAACCGTTCGTTTTGCATTTTTCATTTAAAAAAATGATTTAAACTAGTGAAAACAGCCGATCTACAAGCACACAACGCCTCGCACCGCGAGTCGTCGTGTGCTTGTAGATCTGCTGTTTTCACTACTTTTGTGCGACGGCCTTGTATGGTGAAGCAGGGCTTTACTTTGCGAAAAAATGTACACGTTTGAAACTTGGAGATACGAGGTTTCTGTCCCTCAGCGACGATATATTAATAGTGAATTCCGTCCTGCGCGACCTCGCCCTCTGCGTGCACACACACACACACACACACACACACACACACACACACACACACACACACACACACACACACACAACACACTCAACATAAATCCACATTGTAAGTAGGCGAGCACGCACACACGGTCCCCCGCAAAGAGGCCATATATATAACACCGTGTTTATACACGCAGATATATAGTGTACATCCACTGTACGGATGGATAGACAGACTGTCGGACAGACGAGAGTGTCCACGGTTCAAAGTCATAAATCTGGACATGCTCTAACAATAAAGCTCTGGATTTAGTGACACTGCGTGCATGTGGTTTTATAAGAAGTCTCTCCTACGCACCCAGGGGCGTCACAAGGGGTAGGAAAGTGGGACTGAGTTACTAGGGCCCAAGGTGGAGGGGCCCTAGTAACTTTAGCTATTGAAAAATAGCAGATATACAAGCTCACAGCGCGGCACCAATGCCGCGCTGCGAGCTTGTAGATCTGCTATTTTTGAAAAGTCGTGAAAATGTGCGCAAATCTTTGAATATATCTATTTTTTAGTGAACATTTGTAACAAAAATGTTGCTTCTGGGGGATCCCTGGAACTAAATATTTTGAGATGGGGGGGGTCCTTCACATGAAAAAGTTTGAGCATCACTGACATGGAAACATAGGTTTCTTGGAACACATTTTCACGATTTTTCAAAAATAGCAGATCTACAAGCTCGCAGTGCGGCACTCGGTGCCGCGCTGTGAGCTTGTATATCTGCTGTTTTTCAATAGTTAACATTCATGGGGGGGCCCGCAGTGAATCCTTGTACCCAGGGCCCAGAATTTGGTGTGACGCCCCTGTACGCACCCCCCCCCCCCCCCCTCTCTGTCTCCTGAGTCCCATGTGAACCCTCCTCATCCCCCCAGAACCCAGCCTGTCAGCCCTGTCTACCTTCTCCTCATGTTATTTCACCCCCAGTCGGCTGATCCAAGGTCAGCGGCTACAGGGATCTCTTCTTCAAAGTCCCGTCTGTGTGTGTGTGTGTGTGTGTGTGTGTGTGTGTGTGTGTGTGTGTGTGTGTGTGTGTGTGTGTGTGTGTGTGTGTGTGTGTGTCTGACCGTCTGGACAATGTTCATTTGACTGTGTGTGTGTGTTTGTCTGATTGTGTCTGTCTATTTGTGTGCATTTGTGCTCGCGTGTGTGTATGCTTGAGTGTGTGTGCGTGTGTGTGTGTGTGTGTGTGTGTGTGTGTGTGTGTGTGTGTGTGTGTGTGTGTGTGTGTGTGTGTGTGTGTGTGTGTGTGTGTGTGCGTGTGCGCGCGCGCGTGTTTGTGTGTGTGCTGAGGTGGAAAAAGTACTCACATGTTGTACTTAAGTAAAAGTATCAATACTGATTCAATAATAATAATTCAAAATGTACTTGAGTAAAAGTAAGAAAGTATTGGCATCAAAATGTACTTAAAGTACCAAAAGTAGCCAAGGTATGAAATATGGCTAAAGTGGGTTAAAGTGTGTTTTATAATATTATAATTGACACCTGCAAAGTAACTAGCAACTAAAGCTTTCAAATAAATGTAGTGGAGTAAAAGTACAATATTTGAATCCAAAGATGTAGAGGAGTAGAAGTAAAAGTATTGGAAATTGGAAATACTCAAGTAAAGTACAAATACCTCAAAAGTGTAGTACAGTACTTAAACCCATTTAGTCCTAGAATTATTGAATGCTTTAACCAGTGAAAAATAGCAGATATACAAGCTCACAGCTTGTAGATCTGCTATTTTTGAAAAAGTCATGAAAATGTGTGCAAATCTTTGAATATATGTATTTTCAAAGCGAACGTTTGTAACTAAAATTTTGCTTCTGGGGGGTCCCTGGAACTAAATATTTTGAGATGGGGGTCCGTGGCCAAATAAATATCATTTTGGGGGTCCTTCACATGAAAAGGTTCGAGAACCACTCTGACATAGTAGTCTCTCAGTCAAGAACAGACTAACTGAGCTCCAGTTAAGTGAAAAGGACCTTTTCTTTGACGATGGCTGGCCAGATTGCTGACATAGAAACATAGGTTTTTCCAAAGACCGTAGAAGGATTCAAAAGACACTTATAGAATCGGGTCAAAATCCAAATTTTCACGATAAAAAAAAAAATAGCAGATCTACAAGCTCGCAGCGCGGCACTCGGTGCCGCGCTGTGAGCTTGTATATCTGCTATTTTTCAATAGTTAAAGCATACAATAATGATACACAATGATGTGTACCTGTTCTGAATGGGTTAAGTAAAATGTACTTAGTTTCTTTACACCAGTGTGTGTGTGTGTGTGTGTGTGTGTGTGTGTGTGTGTGTGTGTGTGTGTGTACGAGTGTGTGTGTGTGTGTGTGTGTACGTGCGCGCACCGCGCGCGCGTGTGTGTACGCGTACGTGTGTGTGTGTGTATAATTGCATGTCAGTGTCCTCACTCTTCCCAGATCCGTCTCATCCCTCAGACACTGTGACCCCACAGACTCTCTGTGCTTCCTGTCTCTCTCTGACTGGCTTCCTCCCTGGAGGAAGCCCAGGGCTCATCAAATGGTGCTCTCCTTCCACTGACACGCTCTCATCTTCATCATTCACTAGCTGACTGACACACTCTCATGTAGGGCTGTCACAGTTATCGCATAATCGTCTAATCGCAATTATTTGAGGTAATAGCGATTATTTTTGTATAATCGTCATAATCGTTTCCATATTGAGATTTGAGAAGTGTTCATATAGTTTCAAACACTTTTAAAAAAGTAGTGGAAATTAGCCTGATTTCAGACTCAGCTCACGCTTTAGTCTGACACTGTGCCCTATTCTAAACGATTTACGGGGGAGGGACTTTTTTGAGAGCGAGTGATCGCGACGCATGGTGCTCGCGACGCACGGTGGTCGCGACGCACGGCCGCGGCGCTCGCGTGTGTGTGTGTTTCTCTGTCTGTGCCAGTGACTGCTTCCACACAGAACTGCGACCAGAAACGTGTAATCAACATTAACAGCTTGGTGAACTCAGCGCGCGCGTGTGTATGTGTGCCTGTCGTGTGTTAACGTCGTTTGAAATCGTTTCAAACTGCTGCGCTGATTGGATATTCGTTAGACCCACCCCCCGCGCTCATTGGAGCAGCTGAGATTTTTGGCTGCTAAACTGCCGATTCATGTACTCAGCTACAGACCAGAGAAATAGCAGCTATACAAGCTCACATCGGCTATTTCCACTATCAATGTTCTTTTTTTAAGTATAAAGTCATCAAATATGTCAGTGAAACAGTTTTTGTTATTTTCGGACCAGACAACGAGTCTTTCCGGATTTGCCAAGGATCTGGGAGGTAGAGGAACATAGCGTTAGTGAGAACTCCACTAAGGCTATGGACCAGAGCTAAGCTCAACCCATGGTTTTGTAGCCTGGCATGGCCAGACATATATCACTGTTTACTGTAGATATTAGTCTGGAACCTCTGTGTGGAACCTGCATTTCCAAGGTCTGAATGTAAACCCGCCCTATATTTGCATACTGGGCCCTGATTGGTCCCCTCACAACTTCGGAAGGAGTGAAATCCAATCACAACTGAGCGGTGCCAGACCAAATCTGCTGAGGACTTTTTTCGCCCATTTTTTTCCAATGGCAGATTCGTCTGGTTCCTAGACGAATTGGTTTTGATGTTTCATAAATATTTATGAGAATCCAAACAAAACAGAGTCGCATGACATGACACAATGTATTAACATATATTTGAAATGAAACGGCTAAGTTGTGGCATTATCAAACATAATTGTAAAAGACAGTCTACATTCTCCCCTAAAGGGAATGCATGTATTTAATTAAAGTATGACCACAAACGTGGATAAAACATGTCCCCACCGGCCATAAAGATGAATGACCAGAGATGGGGGGGTATCAAAAGCAGATCCATGCAGGGGCGTCACAAGGGGGGGGGGAAAGTAGGACTGAGTTACCAGGGCCCAAGGTGGAGGGGCCTTAATTATTCTATACTTCAGCTATTGAAAAATAGCAGATATACAAGCTCGCAGCGAGCTTGTAGATCTGCTATTTTTGAAAAGTCTGCTTCTGGGGGGTCCCTCCGTGGAACTAAATATTTTGAGATGCCGGTCCGTGGCCAAAAACATATCATTTTGGGGGTCCTTCTTATGAAAAAGTTTGAGCACCACTGACATACCGGTAGAAACATATCGTTTTTCAAAAAACCTTAGAAGGATTTGAAATATTCAAAGACTCGCACAAATGTTCAAGATTTTTCAAAAATAGCAGATAGATCTACAAGCTCGCATTGAAAAATAGAAGATATACAACCTCATAGCGCAGCACGAGTGCCGCGCTATGAGCTTGTATATCTGCTATTTTTCAATAGTTAACGCACAAAATAAACGCTTGATAATGCTTTCCCAGTCTAAAGGGGTTAAACCCCCTCCCCCTATGAAGAACATTCATGGGGGGCCCGCAGTGAATCCTTGTACCCAGGGCCCAGAATTTGGTGCGACACCCCTGGAGCCATGAACCCCCCCCCCCCCCCCCCCCCCCCCCCAACCCTGGTCACATGTACATTAAATACAGCTGGTAGCAGCATTATAGACAGTGAAATTGTTGTACTTCAAGGTTCCTCCACTTCCTCAAGTTTTCCTGGGATAACAATGAGATGAGAATAAAACGAAAGACTACATCTCGGCATGTGTGTCGCGTGACCTCTGCTCTTTGCATTCAGGGGGCGTCAATTGGGTATGGCAGGGGTATGCCGCTGCCATACCCTGGATCCAGGGGGGAAAATAAAAGTTACTTTTAAATATAAATCCATGAATGTCTCTTTGTCTATCTGCGCTAGTTATTATGTTGTTAAATTACAGTAAAATAACTACAAATGCAAAATGTAACAAAATGGTCATAACAAGGTATTATAATTATATTCTCCACACTTGTATTCTCCCCAGCTTGACAAAATGGTATATTCCCAGGTTCCACAGGTCAGCTGCACAGGTGCAATGCATTATTGTTAATTGTGGCACGTTTACTAAAATGACAAGTTTAGCTGCACTTGAACAACCGTTCCAGGCTGCCATATCCAGCCCAAGAAACCTTAGAAACCTGTGTAAAAAGCTGACAAAAATAGTTTTTCAGACATTGTGAAAATAGCAGATCTACATGCTCACAACGCCTCGCAGTTCACAATAGAACCGTGTTATACAAAATGTAATGCCTCTTTTCCACGAGGACTCCCATCTTTGCCATACCCTAGCTTTTGCTGAACTGACGCCACTGTTTGCATTCCTGTGTCACTCTGCTGTCCTGTCATACAGTAAAGACACGCAGTAACGGAAAAAAAACAAAAAAAAAACATCACAAAACTTCCAGATGCGTTTCCTGCACTTTGCTCTGAAGTGATCGCGAACAATGCTTGTGTTTGTGCGCAGCATACTGCGCTTTGGGCAGGTTCTTCAATGTGGTCAGGACTGTAACTCATGGTGAAAGAGGACTGTGTGTAATTGGGGACAGTGGTGAGCCTAAAGGTCAGAGGAGTGTGCTTGTGGCCGGAAGGCTCCTGGTTCCATCACCCTGACTGGCAGGGAAAGAAGTCTTATGTGGTGAACGAGCAACACTCAACCCTCCCCCAGTACCCACTGCCTTTGAGCAATGGTTCTCAACCTGTGGGTCGGGACCCCCACAAATTATTTTGGGGGGTCCCCAGATGATTAACTTAATGTGCAACATTGTTTTCTCCCTCAACAGTAAACAAACCAACATAAAGTTTAAGTGTATAGAGGGTATCTGCACATTTCTAAAGTGACAATTTAAGGACTTTTTAATACCTCTAAAATGACAAATTAAACATTGGCGAAATTGTCAAATATTAGAGGCAGAAATTGTGAAAATAGCAGATCTACATGCTTGCTCACAACGCCTTGCAACGCGAGGCGTTGTGGCGTTGTGAGCATGTAGATCTGCTATTTTCACAATAGAACCGTGTTATACAAAATGTAATGCCTCAACTCTTAGTGCTCATCAGAGTGGGGTTGTCCCAGAGGTGAAGTGGCCCTTTAAGTAAAACATTTGAGTACTAGTCGTATATTTTGAGCTGCCGACGCCTTTCTGCCACGCATGTCTATGGTAAAGATGGCGCCGGAGCCGCTCTTCTTCTCAGCAGCCGAACACCGCGCTCCAGTGCTCTCAGCGTATCTGGGCTCCTCAACCAGAAAATAGTTCTACAGAGATGAACGCCATTGATCAATGTCTTGACTCTCGCAGAGGCAGAGGGTTGGGGAGACACCTCTGCTTAATCAGAGAGAGCGGAGGTGTCTTACTCGCTGCACGTGTAGCGCTCTGGACATGCTATCCAAGGAGCTCCTCTGTTCATAAACCAGTAAGACTCCCTAATCACCGTCACGTCGCATACACAAACTTTAGAAGGCAACGGTAGGCAATCAGGAGGGAATATGGGAAATGGGACAGCTTGACTTTAGAGATACTGTGTACCGCTTTGCGTGATTTTAGGGCAAAATCTGTAGGAGCAGTGTCCAAAAATATGTTTTGCAAAAGTCGGCCAGATGGTGGCGCTAGATGGGACAGATGCATGTTGATGACATGACTGTAGAGATACTGTGTGCCGCTTTGCGTGATTTTAGGGCAAAATCTGTAGGAGCAGTGTCCAAAAATGTGTTTTGCAAGAATCGTTATCATGGTGGCGCTAGAAGAGGGCCATGTGAGAAAAGGAGTGTGTGTGCAAATTTTGGCTTAGATAGGGGCAACGGTGGTGGAGATATGAGTAGGGGAAAAGTGTGACGTGACGGACAGACTGACAGCCACTGGAGGTTTTGATAGTAACTGCGACCTGGCGGTCGCAAAAACATTTCTTTGGACTAAAAGATTGTACTTGTGGGCGCTCGGGTGGTGCAGAGGTTTGACCACTGTAGTCTGCGGTGCCTCTGGCTTGGCCCCAGCGACTATACGAGCACAGTTGGCCATGTTCGCGAGAGGGAGGCCAGGAGACGAGGGTGATCTTTGTGGCTGCTACCAGCCACTGTGGTGCCTGTCAGTGAGGGGCGTTGAGCGCTGAGGAGTGTAGGATCGTTGTCGGGTGGAAACCTTGTATGTCCAAAACCTTCCCTTTTTTGATATTTTAACCAACCCATTATGGACGGGAACACATTTTTGTGCTGTTACCCCTCAGGCCGGGAACACATTTTTGTGTATTACAGTACATGTACAGTATGTAGCAACTTTTTTTTATTTTGAAAAATATTTGAAGTTTTTCTGAAAATGTTCTTTGAAAGCCAAAGGCGTAAACTATCAAATAGTTTGGGAATTTTGTTTCTAGCTGCTACAGAGGCTGAGTAATATTTTTCCAGGAAAACGGGGTAATTTTCAAATCGGCTTTAGGTTTTTAAGGCTTTTTTCAAATAGGCCTAAATGGGTAAAAAAACTATTTCAAATAGTGAAAATAGACGATCTATATAAAGCAAACAGCGCCTCGTATCGCGAGGCGTTGTGTGCTTGTAGATCTGCCATTTTCACTCGTTTTGTGCAACGATCTTGTATGATGAAGCAGGGGCAGGGCTTTACTTTATGAAAAAAAAACATACAAGTTTAAAACTTGGAGATACAAGGTTTTCGGCCCGACAGTGACGTTAGGGTGGAGGCGCTCCGCCCTCCCAGTGGAGCCTCCTCACTGGCAGGATGAGAGCCAGTATAAGGGCAGCGGTGACAAGACTGCAGTGACAAGCCCAGGAATGTGTGGGGAATTCTGGAGCTGGTACTGTACAACCACTAAAAATAACCCAAAGAATAATTGGCAAAAAGAAAAGAAAAAGAGTGGTTTTAAAGAGCAGTTCCCTGGTGTTAATGTGTAATAACTGTATGACATGACACAGAATATTAATGCTCAGTGAACCTACTTGCATAACGTCGTTGTCGGGTGGAAACCTTGTATGTCCAAGATCGTTCGTTTTGTATTTATCATTTTAAAAATGAACTAAACTAGTGAAAACAGCAGATCTACAAGCAAACAACGCCTCGCACCAACGCCTCGCGGTGCGAGGCGTTGTGTGCTTGTATCGGCTGTACTTGTGCTTGTATCGGCTGTTTTCACTACTTTTGTGCAACAGCCTTGTTTGATGAAGCAGGGCTTTACTTGGTGAAAAAACGTACAGACTTGATACTTGGAGATACGAGGTTTCTGCCCGACAGTGACGATAAGTAATTGCATAAGTAAAGTGCATGCGTGCGTGCGTGCGTGCGTGCGTGCGTGCGTGCGTGCGTGCGTGCGTGCGTGCGTGTGTGCGCGTGCGTGCATGCGTGCTTGTATTAGAAAGGGCTTGTCCTCACAACTGAAATGTTGTTTTATGTGTGATTTCTAGATTCGTAGGCTTACATTTAGGAGAAGATTGCGGTTGGTTGTTGGAATTAGGTGTCTATAAGTTAAGTGTAGGGGTTGCACTTATGCCTGATTTATTGTGACCGTAGGTCGCAGTTTACTATCAGAACCGTCGCATCTTTGGGTAACGCTTGACACTGTGGTTCCCCTGACACATCACTGGTGACATCGCAGTGATGCCAGATACTCAGAGCAGGGATCTCCATATATGAGCATAAACAGGTGACATCACGGTAGAGTTCTCAACGGGCCTGAAAATTAATGCCCGGCCCTAACTGAGCCCTAAGTGGGTCGGCCCGAGGCCCTACCCGGCCCGATTAGTTAGCATACATTTTAGACCCTACCCTACCCTAAATGTCGGGTCGGGTTCGGGTATGGTCGGGTTCTCATTACTCAGAGTAATAGTAATAAAGTAATAGTAATAGTAATAAAGTAATAAAATAATTTAAAACATATATTTTCTTTTTTCATTGAGCCCGAGGCCCTACCCGGACCGACTAATTAAGTGTGCCTGCCATGCAATGGCAAAACACTTATTGTACTCCCCCATACTTAAGTAAGTAAGTAAGTAAGTAACGTTCTTGCAAATTTGGAGCCGTAATAACTGCCGCACGAT
>NC_137818.1:62175741-62248241 GCF_963921795.1 Nannobrachium achirus
CCAATTGATGCAGCTTAGAGTTGTCCTATGCAAAAAAGAAGGTCATATTTGAATTCTCCATCAAAAAATACATACAATAGACATCCAATTTGTTTTTTAGATGGATAGGGTCCATGGACACGTCCACGGCCGGCTTACAAAGACAGCACACAGCTATACTTTACGGCCGCACCGAGTTCCAGCCAGACGCAGTTCCAAGCCCCGTCTTTGAGCCGCGTATCGGAATTCAGAGCCGCGGTTGAAACCGATAATCGCGTCCGGAGCCGCGGTGTGCTTCACAGAGCCGTGATGATCGCGTCTGTAAACGCGAAAGTCTACCAGGGCCGCGGTGACCACTATTTAAGCACGGACGCGTCATGAGACGGAATACGCGATTGTAGTGTCCAAGCCCCGTCTTTGGGCTCAAAGACGCGATCCAAGCCGCGTCTTTTGGCGAAAAGACGCGAAAAGACGCGATTGTAGTGTCAAAGGCCCGTCCTTTGACTCGAATCGCGTCTTGAGCCGCGGTTTCGCGTCTTGAGCCGCGGGAGCTCCGTCCTGGACGCAAAGCTCCGTCTTGACTGCTATTTAAGCACGGACGCGTCATGAGACGGGTCATAAGACCCGTCTTCAGACGTGGACGCGAAGAGTCAGCGGTTCTTGCTGGCCGATGTTGGCCTCCATATATGGGCATTCCCATATGAGGTCAGATGGCCAAGACATGGCGCGACCTCGCCCTTTAGGGCATCTTACTGGTACTACAATTATGCTGGTGTCAAAAATGGCATTCATAATATCACCGTCCTTGTCCCATTTAGCGCCACCTTCAGGACGATATTTTAAAACACATTTTTGGACACTACTCCTACACATTTTGCCCTAAAATCACGCAAATCGCTACACAGTATGTCTACACTCATGTCATCAACATGGATCTGTCCCTTATAGCGCCACCATCAGGCCGATTTTTTAAACACATTTTTGGACACCTACTCTTACACATTTTGCCCTAAAATCACGCTGCGACCTGACGGTCAATTATCTCCCGATTAGGGAGTCTTACTGGTAATAGAAACGGTCTGTGTGTATGTATGTGTGAGAGAGAGACTGTGAGTGTGTGTGTGTGTGTGTGTGTGTGTGTGTGTGTGTGTGTGTGTGTGTGTGTGTGTGTGTGTGTGTGTGTGTGTGTGTGTGTGTGTGTGTGCGTGCGTGCGTGCGTGCGTGCGTGCGTGCGTGCGTGCGTGCTGTGTGTTTGTGAGTAGTTGCGCCGGTCGTGCAACATTTCTGGCAGTTTGGTGACAGCCCCAGCACCGGGTCAGGACAGCTCAGGGTATGGGGTCTGGATTAGCCCGAGCTCGGCGGGGCCAGGATGAGAGGTGGGAAACTGCTGTTTCCACGGAAACCCTTCTTATCTGGCGGGCTCCACGCACACACACGCGGCGTCCTGGGGGTCACGGGGGGTCACCAGGCAGATGGACGCGCCGCAGGAAGTGACCTTGTGGACAGGATGGAGAGGGTTCCCTATCAGGAGGAGTGACAGGCGCCCCAGTAACCACAAAACACACAGGAAATAAGCCTCAGTGTTCGTTTAGACCATTTAGAACGGGTTACACATTCTTGTGTATCGTTATTTTATGCTTTAACTATTGAAAAATAGCAGATATACAAGCTCACAGCGCGGCACCGAGTGCCGCGCTGCGAGCTTGTAGATCTGCTATTTTTGAAAAATCTTGAAAATTAGAGTTTTGACCCGATTCTATAAGTGTCTTTTGAATCCTTCTAAGGTTTTTTGAAAAACCCTACGTTTCTATGTCAGCAATCTGGCCAGCCATCGTCAAAGAAAAGGTCCTTTTCACTTAACTGGAGCTCAGTTAGTCTGTTCTTGAGAGACTACTATGTCAGTGGTTCTCAAACCTTTTCATGTAAAGGACCCCCACAATGATATGTATTTAGCCACGGACCCCCCATCTCAAAATATTTAGTTCCAGGGACCACCCGGAAGCAAAATTTGAGTTACAAATGTTCGCTTTAAAAATACATATATTCAAAGATTTGCACACATTTTCACAACTTTTTCAAAAATAGCAGTTCTACAAGCTCGTATATCTGCTATTTTTCACTGGTTAAAGCATTCAATAATTCTAGGCCTAAATGGGTTAAACATGTGTAACTCTGAGAGGCTACCAATGGCCTCAGGCAGCAAATAGTTATTTCTAAAACGGCTAGTTCCATTCCTTGATTCTGCTGGTTTCCCTTTAATTGCTGCGGTATATGAGACTATAATCCACACCTTGAATCAGTTTATATCAAACCCCAGGTGCGTTATTTCTTTCCACATGTTGTTCCACAGTGCACCAGTTATCTGCACCTGTGTTGTTGACAAAAAAGATGGGAATTACTTTCTTGCAGCTAGTGAAATAGAACAGTTTTAATTGGTACATGTCTTTGATTTTTCATGTTGCCATATTGTAGCCGTTTTAGAAAAGCAATAAGCCACGCGAGGCATGTGGTTACCTGTATTTTATAACGGCTGAGAGGGTTGGAGACACTCGGCTTCGTCTTGTGTCTCACCACGCCTCTCAGCCGTTATAAAATACCAGGTAACCACATGCCTCTTGTGGCTTATTGCTTCAATAGAGCAGTGTTTCTCAAACGTTTACAGTTCAAGGTCTCCCCTTAACTCTGACAGTGTACAAATGGAACAGGGTCCATTTGGTTCCATTTGTACACTGTCAGAGTTACAGAGTTGTATGGGTCCATTCAGACGCCCCTAAAGGAACCCACAGAGTGGGAGTGAGTCTGTAGTTCTAATGGAAGCTAGGGAGTGAGTCTGTAGTTCTAATGGAAGCTAGGGAGTGAGTCTGTAGTTCTAATGGAAGCTAGGGAGTGAGTCTGTAGTTCTAATGGAAGCTAGGGAGTGAGTCTGTAGTTCTAAGTGTGAGTCTGATTTCATAAACATTTTTCCAAGTGTAGCTTTCCTCTCCTACTTGTATAAGTAGGTGTGCAAAATGACTTTTTCTATTAACGGCGTACACGCAAACATACAAACATGCGTGCACGCGCGCTTTCTCTGTCACACACACACTAGCACGCAGTCACGCACGCACACACGCGCGTGCAAACATACAGACTCGAGCACACATACAAACATGCGATGGTGACACAAATAACTCATGACACATTGAAATATGAAGGTGCGCTGTAAGCACATCCACTGATGCTTAAAGCTGAGGCTGCCCATCTATTTTACCCTCCCGTTCCACACTACACTACAGTGTCCTACTTTCTCGCCCACTCGCTGCCTCTCTATCTCACACAACACACACGCACACACACACACACACACACACACACACACACACACACACACACACACACACACACACACAGAGAGAGAGAGAGAGAGAAATGCTTGCACGCACACACGTGGGGGGCACACGTCCATAAGCATACACACGACTAAAACCGAAATCGCCACTGACTGTTGGGTGGAAACCTTGTATGTCCCAAAACGTTCCATTAACGGAAAATAGCAGATCTACAAGCACGTGGAACTGCAGTTTTCACTACTTTTGTGCGACACTGTTCATTCATTTGCGCCCCGCCCCACGTGAAAACGATTTAAAATAGTGAAAATAGCCGATCTACAAGCACATAACGCCTCGCATCGCGAGGCGTTGTGTGCTTGTAGATCTGCCATTTTCACTAGTTTTAAGCGACAGTCTCGTATGACGAAGCAGGGCTTTACTTTATGAAAAAAAAAAACGTTTGAAATACCGAGATACAAGGTTTCCCGCCCGACAACCAGCGAACGCAATCGGCGGCCACAACCTCTCAGCCCCACACAGCGTTAGCTTTGTGCTTGACTAAGCAGCAGGCAGTGTGCGAGGAGGAGAGCTGGAAGTGACTCGGGAGACCAGTGCAGTGTGGAGGTATGCAGGCCTATTGTTTTCACTGGAATGTTCTCTCGCACCGCGCGGTTAGGAAGGGCCTATTTAAAGTTTCCTATTGTGAGGCGAAGAAGAAGTGGTGCGTGGTCCCCTCCCTCCATTGTGTTCACTCCTCCGGGGTGGTTTCTGAGTCTGAGCGCCTCGTCAAAGAACTAACGTCCATGTAAGAATATCTGAGAATGGGGCCTGGTACGTGCCACGGTACATTCCTGTGTCTAATTCGACTCAGAGAGAGCGCACAATTGTAACCAAATGGACCCTTGCGGGCCTATACCGTTTAGGACAGGCTTCAAACACGCCTTTTTTCACAGACAGAAACGACATAAAAACGAAATAAAAACTAAGCTACAGTGACTAAAACTAAGACTAAATATATTGACAATTCGGCAACAAACTAAAAACTAGACTAAAATACTAGGGAGGAACTAGTGGAGAAGACATCCAGTAGAATTAAAAGACAAGTCATTTTATGTTTTGTTGCGCTCCTGTGTTGCGCTTCGATGTGTTGTGAGCTTGTAGCTCGGCTATTTTCAGCATGCAACCAAGTGTACACATCACCATCAAGGCCTACCAACTAACTGCGCACCTAAATGTATATCATGCACCAGTTTTACGCTTTGTTTCTTCCTACTTTCTTGAAAGTACAGATGGTGGGAGCTTGTTTCTCCCACTTTCTTTACACCTGCAAACCTGACATGTGAGAGTTTTGAGCTAAGTTGAGTTGAGTATGTTAGTATAATACAGCTAGCACATCTGCAGTGGTTGTGCCAGAGGTCGTCTCCCTACCGTTGAGACATATGTAGGTCCTGGTGTTGGGTAGGACACCCTAGTGGTAGACAAGTACGCTCATAAGCGCAAATATCTCCTTGGCCAAACAGGGCGGCCTGCTTTGTTGGCTGTAAATGTTGGGTACACGGGTTCAAATCCCAAGTAGGACAGACGCCATAAGGGCGAGAAGCGACTGCAGGACGCGGGGAAACAACCATCATTTTAAAAAATAGTCAGTGTAAATCTGGCAATGTACACACACACAGTCACACACACACACACACACACACACACACACACACACACACACACACACACACACACACACACACACACACACACACACACACACACACACACACACACACACAGACTAGGGCTGTATTGACTCAGAACCAGGGCAGGGGTCGCAGCTGAGTGTGTTACAGGCAAGCATTACAGGCAGTGTGACAGGCAAGAGTAACAGGCAGTGTGACAGCGTGACACACTTGCTGCAGGTTTTCACACTAACTGCTCCCTGCGGTCGCAATAACACTTGATTGTCCTTTGAACTTCAGATTCCTCATACGCCTACATAAACACATTGGCACAGTGATAAATGATGAGTCACAACCAAAGTAAGAAGCATTGGATGTCCAATGAGCAATGACGTATTTTTTTTCAGTCACCCGGGTCAAAGTGGCCTAACCTCTCCAGATCATTGAGCGTTGGTTTTCATGGTGATAAACAGCACAATGTGTGTTTTTTCTCAGGACTCTCCCACCAACAAGCTACTGTACGCCAAGGAGATCCCGGAGTACAAGAAGAGGGTGCAATGCTACTACCAGCAGATCCAGGAGATGGCGCCACTCAGCGAACAAGAGATGAACGCCCATCTGGCCGAGGAGTCACGGGTGAGTGGGAGAGATAAAGAATCCATGCCACTGGAAACAGCAACCAACAAGATATGTTTAGTGTGCTAGCTATATATATATGTTACAGATTGGGAAAGGAGCGCTTGTTTTAGTTCACCTGGATGTGGAAGAAGTTCACCTGGATGTGGAAGAAGCCCATGCATTAGTCCCACGCTGCCTGGTGAATGCTAACCTGGTGAATGCTACTATGCCTAAACCTAACCCTAACCTCAGTAAAACTATGCCTAAACCTAACCCTAACCTCAGTAAAACTATGCCTAAACCTAACCCTAATCCTAACCCTAACCTCAGTAAATCTGTGCCTAAACCTAACCCTAATCCTAACCTCAGTAAAACTATGCCTAACCCTAGTTCCCTGAAGGAGGCGGCGCCTGCTCCACCTTGTGCCCAAAAACGAGCGCTCCTGTTCTCAATCTAACTGAATCTCAAACTAACTGTGACATATATATAAGCCCTGTGTCTTGGCGTTTCCATCTTCATCCGTCTATGAGGATAATATGATATTGATATTTGCACTGCACTGTTTTTCGGTCCCACAGAAATACAGAAATGAATTCAACACAAACCTGGCCCTGACAGAGATCTACAAATATGCCAAGAAATACAGAAACCAGGTAAGAATCCTCATCTCACTCTCTCTCTCTGCCTCTCTCTCTTATCTGGAATAGCAGTGTTACTCTTGTCTAAACTGGCCCCATCTTCACCCTTATCACCTGGTTCTATACCACAAGCTGTGTTCAGTTTCACAGTTGCAGATGGTAATCGGAGCATGACCATCAGTATGGGAGATCAGACGCGTGTTGACGGAGCCGGTGCACAACGGCATGGAATTGCAAAATACAATAACAAAATTTACCAAATCCCAGAGCCCTTGAACTTTTAAACGTTGAGAGTCGATTTCCACAAGAACGCTTGAACTGCCCTCTGAAAACAAGAACAAGTTGAAACTCTAGCTGTGTGACTGATGTCTCACGTACTGTTCTTTGAAGACCCAGAGCCATGGAAAGCTATGAGCCAAAGCCACGCAAGGAGCAACTTTGTCAGCACCTGTTTAGACCAGTGGTTCTCAACCTTTTCAGGCCGAGACCCCCAAAATAATCATATTTTAACTGGGGACCCTGGGCATGCAACAAAGTTTGAGCGATTTGTGCCAAAATGTAGGCCAGATGTAGGCCACGCTTCAGAGCCTGGGCATTTGTGTTGGGTGTACAACAAACATTGGATGCTTTGTGCCAAGATGTGGGCCAATTTTAGATTCAGAGCCTGGACAAAACCAGGTGTTGGAACTTAGCTCCTTCCTTCCAGGAGCACTGCTCAAAAAAGGACTTGAACTTATATAAACTCTTTAGCTGGAAGAACATTATCTGTTCATTCATTTAAAAATCCCTGTCCATTTTGATGCCATGGTTGGTTAAAATGGGCTTTGTCCGTTTTTTTTTAAAGCATACATATATGATTTTGTACATTATCTTATCTGGCAACACCTCATTAGCTATCCCTACCAGTAGCAGACAGAGGAAAGAGGAAAGTTACTAGAGACCACATCTCCTGTTGCATTTTCATCCAACCTCCTTAAGCCCTCATAGAAGTCCACAGCCCTCTCCTCCTCTTGCCCTTGTGACACTTCTCCGGGAGAGGTTTAGTCAGCGGTGACTGTGCTTTAATGGAGGGCCCTCATCACAACACCATTTAGCCGCTTTTCCTCTGTCATGCTACTGTACTGGCACGGCCCCGGAGCTTAGAGCGTGATTCACAGAGCTCCGTGAATAGCCCTCTGATTGCTCCATTCTCTCCCCCTATAGCGCTGCTCTCTCCGCTTGGTAGCACACTGCCGCTAAGAGCCAGTAAATCCCACTGAGCTGGTGACAAACTATGAGGCATGAGAAACAGACCAGATGTGGGTTTTGTAAATAATGTGAAGAGGAGGAGAGAGCGAGGCTTTTTGTTGGCGTGGAGGCATGAGAAGAGAGCTTGAAGCACTCCACTTAGTTTTTCTGAGCGCTCTTGTTCATTTTCTATGTCCAGGCAGGTGGCTGATTTTTTTTTCTACTCTGGGGTGCAGGCGTGCGTGTGTGCTTGACAGCCAGTTAAAGTTATTGTCTCCGCCAGGCCGGACGGCCAAGTCTAGAGACTATTACGTTGTCGCCCATGTCCATCCGTCCGTCTGTGTGTCTGTGTGTGTTTGTAACCAGAACATCTCCGGCACCGTTAGGCTGCATTGATGTACCCTTTCCTTGTCCTAGGGGAATGAGGAGGGGAGAGTGGAATCCAATTCATTCCCTATGGAAGTCACATGGTTTCATACCTCTTCCAAGCCTCTTGGGGTAGGGTGTCGTCGCTTTAAGCCAAAAGGCTTGGAAGAGGCATGAACCATGTGACTTCCATAGGGAATGAATTGGATTCCACTCTCCCCCCTCATTCCCCTAGGACAAGAAGAGGGCAGGTGACTTTACTGTGTGTAGAAAGCCTTGGACCGATCGGCATGACACTTTGCACACACAATCCCAGGGGCCAAGGAAGAAAGAAAGTATTCACATCAGCCTGTTATAGCGCCACCCGGAGGCAGATCTTTTTCTAACACTACTCCTAGAGATGTGTGTTCAAATGCCTCAGTAGAAAGCTAAAACGGGCATCAACATCAAAGTGAGGAAAGTTCAAACAAACAATAAGTTATATTTGAGGTTGAAGCGAAGGGTGACAGGTCAAAACATGAAAATCCACACAGCAAACCTCTCCCCCTGACAGAAGTGGTACAGTGGTAAGATACATGCCTTGATGATCTGACAAGCCAGTTCATACAAAGAAAGGCCAACCAGGAAAGATGGACTGGGCACCAGGTTTTATAGAGTAGGGCCGTGGGGGATAATCAGTGACGACTTACACCTGAGTAAATGTGGGGCGTGCCATGGACACAGAACCCTGAATGAGGACAGGTCTCCCTGTTACATAACGCCGTTGTCGGGTGAAAACAATGTATGTCCAAAACTGTTCGTTTTGCATTTATCGTTTTAAAAATGATTTAAACTAGTGAAAACAGCCGATCTACAAGCACACAACGCCTCGCACCGCGAGGCGTTGTGTGCTTGTAGATCTGCTGTTTTCACTACTTTTGTGCGACCGCCGTGTATGATGAAGCAGGGCTTCACTTTACGAAAGAACGTACAAATTTGAACCTTGGAGATACGAGGTTTCCGCTCGACAACGACAATAAAGTATAGCTTGACTTTTCACATAATTGATCTTTTCACATAATTGTGTCAACAGAATTACTAACAAGCTAATCTCCCTTTTGCATCAATTGTGGACAAACGACATCATCAACTTGCTACGGGCGATTGACTGAAATATTTCTAAAATAAATAAAAATAATAAGGCGTTTTAATATTTTTTATTTCAGTCAAAAAGGGTAATTATAATGTATTAACTGGATATAAGGCTTACTAGTAAGACGCCTCAGGGCGACAAGCGACCATGCCCTGAAGGGCGAGTGGACATCAAGGATGTGGTCATCAGGGATGTGGACATCAGGGATGTGGTCATCAGGGATCTCCATATCTCCATATATGGGCATAAAAGGGATTTGTTCCCCCTGGCATCACAGGGATCTCTCTAACGGGGCATCATATTGATGAAATCAGGGAACTCCATATATGGGCATAAAAGGGATTCTGTTAGTGTGACATCACAGTGAAGCCAGAGCGTGATGTCAGAGCAGCAAACCCATTCTGGTAGAGTGGTTCCCTTGACATCACAGTGACGTCAGAGCATGATGACATCATGATGACACATTTTTACGGTCTATGGGTTTGCCCATAGAGATGCGGACAAGCTGTGACATTTCTCATCGTATACTGCGACCTTCGGTCGCAATTAGCCATCCCTGTTCACCAACCAATGTGACATGTTGTGACTTGTAATTCACCGATATTTAGTGTGCAACAGGGCACACAACCAAGTATAATAATACATCAGGCTTTATTGCTGTGTTGTTTAGTCTTTTGAATAAAATGTCATTTAGTTTTAGTCATAATTTAGTCACCCGAAACGTTTTAGTTTTATTCATAGTCTTTTGAATAAAATGTCATTTAGTTTTAGTCATAATTTAGTCACCCGAAACGTTTTAGTTTTATTCATAGTCTTTTGAATAAAATGTCATTTAGTTTTAGTCATAATTTAGTCACTCGAAACGTTTTAGTTTTAGTCATAGTCTTTTGAATAAAATGTCATTTAGTTTTAGTCATAATTTAGTCACCCGAAACGTTTTAGTTTTAGTCTAGTTTTAGTTGACTGAATATCATAAGATTTTAGGCGACTAAATCTACAGTTGATTTAGTCAACTGAAATGTATTTTGGCAGGCCTTGATGGCATCGTAATGACTGATTTTAAACTTGGTTGTGTGCTGAAAATAGCAGATCTACAAGCTCGCAGCGCGACGCGTTGTGAGCTTGTAGATCGGCTATTTTCAGCACGCAACACTGGAGAGCAACCAAACATAAAATGACTCTCTTCTCTACTAGTCCGTCCCCAACATTTTAGTCTAGTTTTTAGTTTGTTGACGAAATTGTCAATATATTTAGTCTTAGTCATCACGGCTTAGTTTTTATTTAGTTTTCGTCAGTGAAAAAAAAAACAGTCGACAAACATTTTTCGCCATAGTTTTAGTCGACGAAATCAACACTGCTTTATTGTACCTTTGTCCTCTTACCAGGGACGTGCTGGGCCCCTGATTCAGCCCGGGTAAAAGAGTTGGAGAGGCCCTCACTGCGTGCTATAGAGAGAGATCTCTCCGTAAGGCTACTGCTACTCAAAGATTTGCCATTTCAGATCATGACGAGTGACAAGCCAGTGGGCCAATTTCATGAGTTATATTTTGTTGTTGTCGGGTGGAAACCTTGTATGTCCAAAACTGTTCGTTTTGTATTTATCATTTTAAAAATGATTTAAACTAGTGAAAACAGCCGATCTACAAGCACACAACGCCTCGCGGTAGATCGGCTGTTTTCACTACTATTGTGTGCAAAGTGAAGCAGGGCTTTACTTTGCGAAAAAAATTACAAATTTGAAAATTGGAGATATGAGGTTTCTGCCTGACGGTGACAATTTACTTTGTTGGCTGCCCAGCCCCCAAAATGGAACGAAGGCATTTTATTTTAATTTCTTTCCTAATGGCCGGCCTGGACCGGCCGGGAATGAACCGGCCGTTCGGGAGTTGTCCCGCTTTTCCCAATGGCCAGCACATCCCTGCCTCTTACCCATTGTTTTTGTTCTGTCCTCCCCCATCTCTCTCTCCCCCCCTCTCCATCTCTCTCTCCCCCCTCTCCCCTCCCCCGTCAGGTGGTGTGTGCTCTGGAGTCCAACCCCACCGCCAAGCGCACCCAGCTGCACCACAAGTTCGAGCAGGTCATCGCCCTGGTGGAGGACAACATCTACGAGTGCAGCAGCGAGGCCTGAAGCCGCTGCCAAATCCTCTCCACGCTCCACACCGCCCCGGCACCACCTCCTCCTCTTCTCTGCTGGCTCGGCTCCTACTGCCAACTGGCCTGTTGTTTCCCCCTGCCTAGTAGTAGCCGGGGATATCCGAGGAATTACCCCACATGCACAGCATCATGTTCAGTGTTAATTTAACTCTTGAGACGGTACGAGTGTAACCGAAACAGATCCGTTTTTTGGTTTACATTTGTACCCTCCCTACCGCGGTTGCAAAAGGGATAAACGAACACTGGAGGATTTTACTGTGTATGCCTGATCAGGGACATGCTGGGCCCCTGATTCAGCCCGGGAAAAAGAGTTGGAGAGGCCCTCTCTTCGTCGTTGTCGGGTGGAAACCTTGTATGTCCAAAACCGTTTGTTTTGTATTTATCATTTTAAAAATGAGTTAAACTAGTGAAAACAGCCGATACACAAGCACACAGCGCCTCGCACCGCGAGGCGTTGTGTGCTTGTAGATCTGCTGTTTTCACTACTTTTGTGAACGGCCTTGTGTGATGAACCAGGCCTTTGCTTTGCGAAAAGATTTACAAAAACTTGGAGATACAAGGTTTCTGCCCGACAGTGACGATTTACTTTGTTGGCCGCCCAGCCCCCAAAATGGAACGAAGGCCGACATTTTATTTTTTACTTTTTTCCTAATGGCCGGCCTGTAATGAACTGGCCATTCTAGAGTTGTCCCACTTTTCCCAATAGCCAGCAAGTCCCTGGACTGGAGCGTGTTGAGGTGGCGGTTGGAGCCGAGGACTCGACACTGCCCCCTTCGAAACTTCTCACGTTTGCGAGTGGTTCTGGACTTGCTGTTCATCTGGAAACGCCGTATCTATTTCCTAGACTGTTCCCCCCCAACCCCAAGACACAGAGACAGTCGTGGTCTGGTCTGGTCTGGTCTGGCTTTTGCTAAATAGCCAGGGGAACTCAAGAAGATGAGGCTTTTCATCGCTGACGTCACAGTTACTGGACCTAATGCCCTGGTGGCGATCTTTTACGCACTGACCCTCCCCTTGTCTTAAAAGGGAACCGAGCCAATGATGCACTGTACTGTATGATAATGTCAATAGCAATATTTATAGATGTGTTCTAATGCTTTCAAGTGGCCTGTACATCGATAAGAAGTATGAGTGAGACCGACTGACTCTCTCCCGTTCCCGAATAGGGCTGTCACAATTATTTGACATGATCGCGGTTATTTTTCGTAATCGTCATAATCGTTTCCATGTTGAAAAATGTTCATACATTTTTTTTAAGTAAAAAAAATGTGGAAATAGCAGATCTATAAGCTCACAACGTTGTGAGCTTGTAGATTGGCTATTTCCACTATGAATGTTCTTTTTTATAAAGTTGTCAAATATGTCAGTAATTTCTTTGTATATTTAGGTTATGTGTCATATATCTGCCATGTGCAACTTCAAAGCCTAGAAGCCAAACAGAAATGTAATCGTCAAAGAGCAAAAAACACAATTAAATCGTTAATCGCCATTATTCGAGTGACAATTAATCGTCATGTAAGCAAGCCATTTACCATGAGAGGGAGTGGGTTGTTGGCTGATTTACCACTGTTTCAGGGTTGTGCCACGACCTCGAATGGTAAATTGCTTTTCTACCACTTTTTACCATATAAATGAACAAAAACACAGTTGTAACTTGCAAGGATCTTCAGTTTCAATCATCAATTGTTTCAGTGGGCGGGGTCCATGAGCCAACTCAAGGAGGTTGTTGGCCTATTTACCACTGTTTTAAACCAATCAGAATCCAGTATTTGAACATGTGACTAGAAAAAGTGGTAGAAAATGTCATAATCGTGACGGCCCTATTCCCGAAAGAAAGCCTGCAACGTTCTCAGGTGTGATTGGTGAAGATGAAGAATGATGATTCTCTCCCATCGGTGCTTTGAACTCGCGTCCCAGTGGGGCTTTGTGGGTTGATGATGGGTTTAGGGGGGAGTTGAGAGAAGAATAGAATTCATTTTATATATTGTAGGTAATGGTTTCCACGCCATGGAACTTACTTGCCTGTACAAATCGTCATTGTCGGGCAGAAACCTTGTATCTCCCAAGTTTCAAATGTGTACGTTTTTTCGCAAAGCAAAGCCCTTGCTTCATCATACAAGGCCATCGCACAAAAGTAGTGTAAACAGCAGATCTGCAAGCACACAACGCCTCGCACCGCGAGGCGTTGTGTGCTTGTAGATCGGCTGTTTTCACTAGTTTAAATCATTTTTAAAGATTTGTTTTTTGGGCTTTTTATGCCTTTATTTGATAGGACAGTAGACTGACAGGAGATGGGGAGAGAGATGGATTGGGAATCAAACCGGCGACTTCAGCAGGCATCATAGCCTAGTATGTGGTATGCGCCTTGAACACTAGGCCAGCGGGCACCCCATAGTTTAAATAATTTTTTAAATGATGAATGCAAAACGAACGGTTTTGGACATACAAGGTTTCCACCCGACAACGACGCAATACTGAACTTTTATTGGACCAGATATAATGTGGTTCACTGGGAAAGAACTGCATCTTTAGTTGTCGTCTGCTTCTGAATAAGTATGTTGGAATCGGACCGACGGACACAAGAGGGAAATTTTGAATTTATCAGAAACAATGTGAGCTTCATGTAATCAGAGAGAGAAACCTGTCTGAAATGACTGTATCCGTGATGCCAAATTATCTGTCTTGAGTTTGTGAAATAAATCGCAGCATTTAGAATTTTAACGTGCCTAATCATTACGTCCATTTATCGCCCGTTCTCGTTCTTTCCTCAAACATTTTATTAACCCATTTAGGCCTAGAATTATTGAATGCTTCTAACCAGTGAAAAATAGCAGATATACACGCTCACAGTGCGGCACCGAGTGCCGCGCTGCGAGCTTGTAGATCTGCTATTTTTGAAAAAGTTGTAAAAATGTGTGCAAATCTTTGAATATGTATTTTCAAAGCGAAGGTTTGTAACTCAAATTTTGCTTCTGGGTGGTCCCTGGAACTAAATATTTTGAGATGGAGGTCGGTGGCCAAATACATATCATGTTGGGGGTCCTTCACATGAAAAGGTTTGAGAACCACTGACATAGTAGTCTCTCAAGAACAGTAGCCTCGTACCCGCCTGGATTACTGAAGTTGGTCGTTTACTAGGCTACAAGAACAGACTAATAGTCAGGGACCCAGTCCCTGATAATGGGAGAGGACCTGTGATGTTCTGCTGTACTTTTTATTTATGTTTTATCTATTAGATTGGTCATTAAGGTCCACAGAATGAGAGGCCTGCTCTGCCGGAAACATCGCGAAAAAAAGTTATGGTAATTTGTATATTCACTGTCCCATCGACTTCACTATACAGGAAAAGAATACAAAAAATAAATGTGCTTTAAGTAGCATGTGAGGGGTCAAACTAGGGGTTCTTCATGATTCTGAATCCATTGCAAGCATTTGTTTTGCATGAAAAACATTCCTTGGGCTAAATTTTGGCCCCCCAAAATTATAAAAAGTGATGAGTCATCAAAAAGTCTTCACTTTTCACAGTGATGGGAGGCCGATATTTTGCCATAGGAATGTTTTTCATGCAAAACAAATGCTTGCAATGGATTCAGAATCATGAAGAACCCCTAGTTTGACCCCTCACATGCTACTTAAAGTACATTTATTTTCTTTTTTAAATATTTTTCTTTTCCTGTATAGTGAAGTCAATGGGACAGTGAATATACAAATGGCCATAACTTTTTTTCGCGATGTTTCCGGCAGAGCAGGCCTGTCATTCTGTGGACCTTAATGACCAAACTAATAGATAAAACAGAAATAAAAAGTACGGCAATACATCACAGTAGAGGTCTTCACGGGTCCAATTTGAACTACCCGAACCCAAAAGGACCCGGGGGAAATGGACCCGGACCCATATGGCCCCGTCTATCATTTGGAATTTGAGAACCGTTACCCGATCAGCCCCGAGACGTGATGGATCCGATCCGAACGGCCCCGCCTGTTATTAGAAAAATTGGATCCGAAACCCGAGCAGAACGGGAGATCCGAGACCCGAACCTGTCGCCCCGAAATGAAAGAATGCCAACGTTATTATATTAAGAGTTGTATCAGACATATTTCTTACCTAACGTCTCCACGGTGCTGCTGTTGCTGTCAGCGGCGCTGTGCCTCTCGCCAAAAGATGATCTTTTCCCAGACCAGTAAGTCAATGCGGACAGTTTGTAAATACAAATAAATCCATGTTTTTATTCCTTCTTCTTTGCCTAGCCAATGCTAATGCTATCGTTTTCTGTCGCATGTGTTGTTCATTATATCTTTCTGCTTTGAGTGTCCATTTTGCTCTGCAGAGCATGACAACACGCAATGACAACTCCATTGTAAACCGTTAACCAAAACGTTACGTTAATATCTTTGATAATAATAACAATCCAACAGTCAGTGTTGTTGTGACTGAGTGAGTTATACTTCTCAGTTCTCACAACCAATGCAACAGATTACATGCTGCATCTTTAGTGCCATCGTGTGGCGTTATCTATTTGGTGCAGTTGTTGCGTTCGCTTTCACTTCAATCTCGGCCTGTCTCGGCTCCACTCGGGTAACAGGAGATACCCGGGGAACCGGGGCAGACGGCCCGGCCCCGGCCCGCCCCGCGGTAAAAGCTCGAAAACGGCCCCGTTACCCGGCTCGGGGCGGTTCGGATCGCGGGTAATTTCGGATCTCGGGCAGGTCCGAAGACCTCTAACAGGTATCACCCCTATTCCTTGAGCTTTTGGGCTTGTGGGTCCCTGACTATAACTGAGCTCCAGTTAAGTGAAAAGGACCTTTCCTTTGACGATGGCTGGCCAGATTGCTGACATAGAAACATAGGTTTTCAAAAAAACCTTAGGATTCAAAAGACACTTACAGAATCGGGTCAAAATAATAATAATAATAATTTTCACAATTTTTCAAAAATAGCAGATCTACAGTGAGCTTGTATATCTGCTATTTTTCAATAGTTAAAGCATAAAATAATAATACACAGTAATGTGTACCCATTCTGAATGACTTTAAAGTGACATCTGGAACGTTTCAGAGGCTTGTAAATAAATGCTCATGAAACCAGCGAGCAAAGAGAGAGAGAGAGAGAGAGGGAGAGAGAGAGAGAGGGGGAAAAAAGAAATCTCACAAACATTTACTTAACTTAATTTTTATTACGGGACATAGAACAACTTCCACGATATCCAAGCCTTTATACAAGTCAACGCGATTAGCATCTCCTTAATCGCATACAGACAAACGTTAGACACCGACCACACTCACTCGCTGTCGCTCTCTCTCTCTCTTTCTCTGTCTCTCTCTCTCTCTCACACACACACAGGGGCGTCACAAGGGGGGGGGGGGGGGGGGGGGGGGGCGGGGGGGGGAGTGGGACTGAGTTACTAGGGCCCAAGGTGGAGGGGTCTTAATTATTTTATGCTTTAGCTATTGAAAAATAGCAGATCTACAAGCTCACAGCGCGGCTGCAAGCTTGTAGATCTGCTATTTTTTAAAAGCCACGAAGATCTGTGAAAATCTTTGAATATAGCCTATATACTTTTGAAGCGAACATTGTAACAAAAATTTTGCTTCTGGGGGGTTCTTGGAACTAAATATTTTGAGATGGGGGTCTGTGGCTAAATACATATCATTTTGGGGGTCCTTCACATGAAAATATTTGAGCACCACTGACATAGAAACATAGGTTTTTCAATAAACCTTAGAAGGATTTGAAATATTCAGACTCTGCACAAATGTTCATGATTTTTTCAAAAATAGTAGATCTACAAGCGCTGCGAGCTTGTATCGGTGCCGCGCTGCGAGCTTGTAGATCTGCTATATTTCATTAGTTAAAGCACAAAATGTGAGTGAATCATTGTACACAGGGCCCAGAATTTGTGTGCGACACACCCCTGCACACACACACACACACAAACATACAAAATATTATGCTTTTACACTCACCCACACCCAGCACGCAAAAACCACTCAATCCCTCGCAGGGAGGCAGCTTTCTCCCTGCGGAGGTTTCTTTGCAGGTCCATCTGGTTCCACTCAGGTCCCAGTCGACGCCAAGAGCCAACTAACCACCTCAGCTTCATCATCGTAAAGACAAGAGGAAAACGACTAGAGTGACAAGGCAAGAGGACAAAGCCGTGGCCAGGGCCTCGTACCAAACCACACTAAAATTTAACCTAATTTCACCTAAAGTATCCTTTTAAACAAAATAAAATCCTTTAAAACACATTCCGGGCACACACCGTTGTTTCCTGTTGAGATTGGCACATTTCCTGGGGCAACCTGCCGAGATCACACAACTTTTTTTTTTTTTTTTAACTCTCAAAGAAGCGGTGCATTTGAAACCGCATTGCAGTGCACGGCATGGGGTGATCACTGCTCGCCTCCTGTGAATCGTTTTATTTGAATTTGTGTTTATTTTATTTTCATTTCGTCGCTGAGTGAGGTCAGCAGACAAAACGGCGTGAGTGAGAGGAAAAAAACCTGGGTGAAATGTGCCAATCTCAACAGGAAACACTTATGACATTTTTACATTAACAAGAGTCGACGTGAGCGATTCCATCCGGCGTCGTCTTTGGATTGGGCTTTCTTTTTCCCCTCACTCACACCTCACTATTGTGTGTACTAGCAAGCGCTTTAGGGGAGGAAGGGGAGGGGGGACGACTGCGACTATGGAACGCGTTCAGCTGGACGGACATCAAGACAACGCCCCCGGCGTTGCCGGATTAATCTCCCATCTGAACGGTTTATTGGATTATGAATACGCATATGGTGGCCTTTTTGAGCCTTATGATGTCCGTATGATGGCAGCCACTCCTCGAGTGGCCAGGTGCAGTTAGACCCCACCCACCACACCCCCTCCCACCACACTCCCCCCCGCAGCAGGGCAGACGGACCAGAGGGAGGCGCAATCGAGAGGATCCGGGGGGCCAATAGGGCGTAGTTGTTGCTGCTGCTGCTGCTGCTTTGGCGATGACGGTTGGAGGTGTGTTCGGGACGGGTGGGGAAATGGGTGGGTGGGGGTGGTGTCAGAAGTGGGATGGGGTCGGGGTTGTTTGGGGTCAGTTGGAGCAGTGGTGGAAAAAGTACTCACATTCAAGTATCATTACTGCATGTAGATGTACCCTGTTCCAAGCGAAAGTCCGGAATTCAAAGTGTACTCGAATAAAAGTATCAAAGCATAAAAAAAGCACTTAAAAGTACCAAAAGTAAAAGTACAAATTGTTTGAAAATAGCCGATCTACAAGCTCACAACGTGTCGCGCTGCGACGCGTTGTGAGCTTGTAGATCGGCTATTTTCAAACAGCCTAGGTATAAAATAGGGCTAAAGTGGTTTATGTATGTTTTATAATATCATTTATATCTGCAAAGTAACTTAGTAACTAAAGTTTTCAAATAATTGTAGTGTAGTAAAAGTACAATATTTGGATCCGAGATGTAGTGGAGTAGAAGTAAAAGTATTCTAAATTGGATATACTCAAGTAAAGTACAAATAAGGGTGCACACACACCAAAGTACCTATGAGAGTGTAATCCCCATTCCGCCAATGAGGTATTTTGGTGTGTGGGCACCTTAACTCCAAAGTGTACTTAAGTACAGTACTTGAGTAAATGTACTTAGTTACTGGGGGTGTAATGATACATTTTATTAGCGATTCGATACATATCACGATACATGGTTGACGATACGATACATGAACGATATTGGTTCATTCATGGTGATACGATACGATTCGATTCAATGATTTAAAATCGATATAGTAACTATTTAGCAAAGACATTAAATCTGTGTGAAAGGTGTGGATTTTAAGTTTTAAGGGAAACATGTATTATTATGGATATAAATAAGTAAACTCAGTGATTATCTGCCAAATACATGGACATTGTATATTGACAAACCTGCACCTTGACATGAACCCAGAGATTGCACATATTTATCGATAGACCAGTGTAGCTATATGGAAAGGAAAAGTAATTAAACCCCTCCTTTTAATTTTTTCTTCTTAAAAATGCTAAATACAATGCACAAGTAGGTAGTATCGATACAATCGATTCTTTGCACTGCCGATTTGATACGATACAAAATAAAACGATACGATTCGATTTTAGCTGTTTTCATTTCGATATACTTCAATTACTATAGTTACTATATCGTTACACGCCTACTAGTTACTTTACACCACTGGTGGGGAGTGGGCGGTGGGTAAGGGGTTTGGACGGTACAGGGGTCAGGGGGTGGGTGGGTTCAGGCCGGGGCCACCTGGCTGGTGGAGATGGAGGAGGTCTGCGTCTTGGAGGAGGCGGCCATGGAGTTGTCGTCCTCCCCGAACGGGTTCTTCCCACAGCACACGGTGGTTATCATGCAGTTCCTGAACTGAGGGGGCACAGAGGTGGGGGGGGGGATTTTATATATATCAGGGGTGCCCAAAATGTAGATTGTGATCTACCCCACCAAGGGGTGTGCAGGTAGACCACATGACATGCCTCTAAAAATATATAATTAAAATATAAAAAGAATATGTCAATATGACATCAAGAAGGACCCGTCAGCTCCCTTCATGGCTTCTAAAGTAGGCAAACCTCCAATGCAATACTTTGTTCAAGAGTCAGTAGCATTACAAAGAACCCCAAAACCTACCACTTCCATACAGAATGGGATGAAGACATTTCCCCCAGTATTTCCCATTTATTTCCCCGTTACAGTAAGTGTGTTTGTCTAAAATGTAACGCCATTGCTGCTATTCCAAAACCCCCTCAGGCCCTCAACTAAAACATTTTGGATGGGTAGATCATGTTGAGCTAGTCATTTTAAAAGTAGATCTCACGTCAAAAAATACAGGGTATAAAGCTTTTGGATCAAATAGCAGCATCATTTTTTTCTCAAAATGCATTTAAAGGTAGCTGCTCTGTTTCATACTGCAGTAGGTCTAGATGTCAATCCATGGTTAGTCCTTAGGGTGGTTGTGTTTCTAGCCTTCTTTTCTCGCAACAGTTCACAAATCTTGCTGCTGTGTTCGCGCATTGTTGTATTTCTCCCAGTAGGTATGGGGGTTTTTCATCATTGGTCATGTTTTCAAATTCACTTCAGGTGTGTGTAATCTGTGGGAAGTATGTGTCTCTGATGTCTTGGTATGATGGGCAGGTGGTTAGAAAGTGTAGCTCTGTTTCTACCACATTTTGTGTGCAGTGGGTGCATAGTCTATCTTCCCTTGGGAGCGGGGTCTGTCTGTGGCGGCCTTTCTCTATTGCAAGGCTGTGTTCGCTGAGTCTGTACCTAGTCAGGTCACGGTCAAGTCCGGTACATGCTGCTCACACACACACACACAGTCCCATTAAAGGTGTATTCAGTGATAATGAAAGTGGCCGGGGGTCATCTTGTTCCTTACAGGCCTTACAGCGTGGAAATGTTTAGTTTTTTATAAATTTTTACACCATTATAATGTTCTCGTTTTGATCATTAGACCCAATCACTGAATATCGCTGATTTACTACGAGACTGTGGCATTTTATGAGTTCAGTAGTTTACAATCTAAGCATTTAGCAGACGTTCTTTATTCAGAGCGACTGTGGTTCTCAAAACTTTTATTTTGACCATCATAACTAAACATCATAACATAACTACGTCCATACTCTACCCTGATTGGTCGAGGACTGGCTGGCCACCTCTGAAACCCGAATCTAGCTATGCTCGTAACACGGGCCATGGTGGAAGGCCTTATATGGTCAGCACTCATTCTAGTGAGGAGAATGAATGGAAAATGTACCAATTATATTTTTATTTGAATGAAACACAATCACTGAATACACCGGCGCCTAACTCTGTCCCCACTAGGGGGAGCACAAATCCTGGAGATTTTCTTTTTTTTTTTCCGGGTATTTGCGGTTATAAAGTCGGCTAAAATGGGTATTTTTGGGTATAAAGTCGACTAAAACGGGTTTCCTTTATTAAGTCATTTTCGGGTGTCTTTGGGGCTTCAGGGGAGGACCTGGATATGTTGCTTGGTGCGCACTTTTTTTTTAATAGGCCTATAAACATGACCCGGGCTCTGACATGACCAAATAAATAGGTCTACAATGCAAGCCTTTCAGAGCTGCACATTAAATAGTTATCCTATTCAACAGTGCCATTTTTAATAGATGGAGAACTATGACGGCAGATTGTATCAAGATATGCTGCACATCTCGTAGTCACTCATGCAAGTGCAAGACAATATAAATAATAGCCTAGTAAAGAGAAAAGACGCCGGCGAAGGCCGTCATTGGCCGATCTCGTCGTTTGCACCTGATAACTGCACAGCAAGCGTTTTATTGGAGCTACAAGCTCTGCTCCCACAACGTTACGTGAAAGCCTTGTGATGCAACATAACCCTAACCCATAAACCGAGAGGTTAACGTGCCGTATTTCCTAAGTGTGTTCTTGTTTAAGTCACAGCATGGTTTAAATATCCTATCGTAAATATGAACTGTGGCTAATATATTGTTTGTAATCCACGTGGGTCTGTGTTTACTTAGTTACGCTAGAGTTTCGAACAGCATTTTAAGTGTCATGGCAGCTGGGTTAAGACTGACTTCCTCTAAAATCGGATTTCAAAATAAGACGGCAGATCTGGGGGAGCTATTGCTCCCCTTTGCTCCATTGATTAGGTGCCAGTGACTGAATATACCTTTAAGCCTTAGTTAAGCAACCTTTCCACCTTTCCAACCTTTCCGGGAATTTCACAGGTTCTTGAAAGTTCTTGGTTCCGGAAAGTTCTGGTTCTAGTTCTGGTTCGGCCCTGTTGTGGAAAAGGGGCTTTATACTTAGTTGTGCGTGGATGTCCCACACCAAAATAATCGCCCGATATACAAGCTCACAACGCATCGCTGCGTGACCCATTGTGAGCGTGTGGATCTGTATTTCTCCGGCGCACACAGTACGGCTTTTGGCACTAAAACAGGGGTCTTCAACAGGGGGTCCGGGACCCCTAGGGGGTCCTCAGAGTTACTACAGGGGTTCCTCCAAATCTTTGTGTGATAGAAACCTTTCTTTCTCCTTTGTTATATTAACCACTTGAACCCTAGCGTCCATATTCGGAGAACTTTAGGCAAAAATAGCCGATCTACAAGCACAACGCCTCGCAACGCGAGGCGTTGTGAGCTTGTAGATCTGTTATTTTTGGCAAAGAGCTTTGGTGTAGAGGGGGAAAAGAGCAGATTAATTACAGAGTGAAAGGTCAAGTTGACAGTTCAAGTGGTTAAATATCTGAAAACACAAATTGACATGAATCTAACATACACTGATAATTGTGCTGTCAAACGATGATACTATATGGAATCTATGAACAGGTTGCGGGGGGTCCCTGCTTCATCTCTCTCTCTCTCTCAGCTAAGGGGTCCTTGGCCTGAAAACGTTGAAGACCCCTGCACTAACACTGGGTGAAAAGAGAGATTATTGGACGTATATGGGCAGATTATATGACCACTATTTTACATGTATACTGGGCATATACCCACATTATTGTACGTATTCAGTTGGTAAAGATTTGCAGGCATATTCCTCTGTATACGGTGGTAATAATATGTGATACCTGCCCCCAGCTAGACAAAGGCACACCAGGGGGGGGGGGGGGGGTCTGGTCCATTTCTTTCAACTACAAATTGACTATTTGTTTAGAGAAAAGTGAGGGGGGGATAACAGGCATCACCTGTCTGTTGAGCAGGATGTAGATGACCGGGTTGTAGAGCGCGGCGCTCTTGGCGAAGAAGGCCGGGACGGTCATGAACACCGGGCCGAACTCCGTGCCCTGGTTGGCGAAGATGTACCAGGCCACGGTGGCGTAGGGCAGCCAGCACACCAGGTAGGAGATCACCATCACCACCACCATGCGCGTCACCTCCTTCTCCGCCCGCTGGGTGGTCTCCGACTCTTTCTGCAGCGCGGCGGCCTGCGACCAGGAAAACCGTTAAGTCACATGCACACATAAGACATCAAAGGGGGCTTGAGCCCCTGCCCTTTTATCGGTCTGTAAAAAACGGCCCTTTCCAGACCATGAATGCAATTTTTACTATTAGTCCATGGGCCATACGAGATGTCGGTATCCGAAAGGTGGCAAAGGTTACCATGCATTTTTGAAAAGCTCTGTATTTGTAGATTATATTTTTGGTATGATGATAACCCTTTCTGAGACACAGCTAAATTGTTGTTATCAGCCGCTAGAGTTGGTGTCCCATTAACTTTACTATACAGGGAAAAAAAGCAAAAACATTATCTGCTTTAAGTAGCATCTGAGGGGTCAAACTAGGGTTTTTTCATGATTCTGAATCCACTGCAAGCATCTGTTTTGCACGAAAAACATTCCTTGGGCTAAAAACGGCCCCACAAGACACAATGGTTTAGTGATGAAAAGTGATGAGTCATCACTTTTCACACTTTTGTGGGGGCCGTTTTAGCCCAAGGAATATCTTTCGTGCAAAGTCACATGCTTGCAATGGATTCAGAATCATGAAAATACCCTAGTTTGACCCCTCATATGCTACTTAAAGCAGATTATTATTATTTTTTATTATTTTTTTAAATTTTTGTATAGTAAAGTTAATGGGACACCAACTTTAGCGGCTGATAACACCAATTTAGCTGTGTCTCAGAAAGGGTTATCATACCAAAATATAATCTACAGATATAGAGCTTTTCAAACATGCATGGTAACCTTTGCCACCTTTCGGATACCAACATCTCATATGGCCCATGGACTATAAGGTGAAAGAGATGCAAATGCCCCCTCTTTCCATGCCATGAAGGCAGCATTCAAGAGAACTGCCTTGTCAAAGCTCTCCTGAACTTTAATGCAGCATCTTATGTTGAAAGAATTGCCATAGTGCAATAACCATCGGCATCACATTTTAGGGATGGGACAGTAAGCGATATTATCGTTTATCGTGATAAAAAACACTCACGACAATCGTATTGTGGAGATTTAATTTATCGCGATATCGTCCTCCGTCATGCATTCGGATGAATTCTCCTTTTAGTTGCCCGAGCTGCATATCCGGTACCACTTGAACCCTCTATTGGTAAAACGTAGGCCTACTTATAATATACGTACTTGATACAGTCTTTTTCTCACTCTCTCTTTGCCAAAAAATAGCAGATCTACAAGCCTACAACTGTAGATCTGCTATTTTTTTGCAAATGTTCCCCCCCCAGGACAAAGGATGTTGGGAATATCTAAATTGCGATTTCTTTGGTCACAATAATCGTGATATGAAATGTTCATTTCGTCCCATCCCTGATCACATTGGTCGTCTAGGCCAGGGGTTCCCAAACCTTTTTGTCTCAGGGCACCCCATGAATAGTTTTTTAATCTGAGGCACCCCTACATTATAATTTTCACTCCCAGCACCTTATATTTGTAGCATATTGTCGTTGTCGGGTGGAAACCATGTATGTCCAAAACCGTTCGATCGTTTTGTATTTATCATCTATAAAATGTACTAAACTAGTGATCTACAAGCACACAACGCCTCGCTAGTTTTGTGCGACGGTCATGTATGATGAAGCAGGGCAAAAGACGTACACATTTGAAACTTGGAGATACAAGATTTCTGCCTGACAGTGACAATATTTTAGTGATTATGTTGCGAGGAAAACATTGAGATAATAGTCATTTTGGTTAGAACTGAAAATAACTTTGTACTTCAAGTTTAAAATGATGCTTCCAAGTGACCAAATAAATCCCAAATATTATTAATTTATCTCGCGGCAACCCTGGGGTGACGGGGTGCCCCGTCACCCCAGGGTGCCCCGTCACCCACTTTGAAAACCCCTGGTCTAGGCAGAGCGTACCGCGCGGACGGTGCAGAGCAGACGGCCGTAGCAGAAGAAGATGATGACGAGGGGGATGGAGAAGTGGAGGATGAACATGTAGATGACAAACGAGGTGTTGCTGGTCTCCGCCTTGGGGGTGTAGTAGTCGATCCCACAGGAACACTGCATGCCCTCCGGGATGTACCTGCATGCACCCACAAAGAGTTTACAACTCCACTCAACATCATCACAACATGATATCCCGGCAGCTTACTGAGAAATTGTTCACTTTGTGATACAAGCACCGAATTTTGCACAAAGTTTCCTCTGGACCTACTTTTACACTAAACCACCGTGAAAAGTGATGACTCATCACTAAACCATAGTTTTGTGGAATGTTTTTCGTGCAAAACAAATGCTTGCAATGGATTCAGAATCATGAAAAACCCCTATTTTTACCCCTCACATACTACTTAAAGTATTTATTTGTTTGTCTTATTTTACTGTATAGAAAGTCAATGGGACCCCAACCCTATTTGTTTTTAATTGAGTGGCTAACTTCCTTTGTGGAAAAAGTAGGTCCAGAGGAAACGTTGTGCAAAATTCAGTGCTTGTATCACAAAGTGAACAATTCTTCTAAAATAATTGACTTAAGCTGCCGGGCTATGAGGAATCTGCACAGGAAACCTAGATCATACATGGGCAACTGGCGGCCCGGGGGCCACATGTGGCCCCCACCTTCACTTAATGTGGCCCGCAGGTTAATACTGGAATATTGATATATTATTGATTTCAGCTGTTACAATTCCAAACATGACCTGCTTTAATTCCGTCCAATGACTAGTATAGTAGTATTAAAATGTCTTATTTTATGTCCAATGTATAGGTTCATAAAGTTAACATGAGTACGGTATATAACTAAATGCGTTTGAAATTAAATCAAAATGTTACATTTCAGGAAAAAAAAAAAATAATAATAATTCAGGATTCCAATTCAAAAGAAGCAAAAATAGCCGATCTACAAGCTCAAAACGCATCGCAGCGCGATGCGTTTTGATCTGCTATTTTTGCTTCTTTTGTATGAGATACTAGAATGACAAAGTACGTACTAGGATGTAGCAATATGCAATGTGGCCCTCTGGAGTGAAGGTGAAAATATAGTGGCCCTCACCATCATCAAAGTTGCCCACCCCTCACCTAGATGGTCCAGTGCCAGTCAATTGTTTTCGTGAAGTAGGAGTGTGCACTTTTCATGCTCTTTTGAAGGAATCTGACATTTAAAGAGGCGGTGCCATAGTTTTGTACTTTTTCTGGTTTTCATGTGTCTAGGAGGTTGAATACAAAACACTGATGCTGACCTTCAAAGCAGCCAAAGGTATGGCTCCTCCATACCTCCAAAACCTGATCAACCCGTGCACTTAGATCAGGCAACACAGGGATGCTGACAGAACCCTCGCTAAAAACCCCAGGGCAAAAATCCACTCGTCCGAGACAGTTTGCCCTCCAGGCCCCCAAGCTGTGGAATAAACTCCCTGTCGCACTTAGAACAACTGACTCACTCGCTAGCTTTCGCCATGGAAGACTCACCTTTTCAGACTCCACCAAAACCCTTAGCACTACTGGAAAATCAATGTCCATACATGAAGCTAGTTAGCATCTGTTTTTTAGGTTTTTTAGAAACCTTTTTTTTTTCTTTACGGATTATATTGTTTTTCTAGATAGATATTAATTTGCATTTGTTATATTGCTGTTGATGTACTGACATTTAACCTTGTTATTATTGTGATATTTTTTTATCTGCTTATTGTAAGTCGCTTTGGATTAAAAGCGTCTGCTAAATGCCTAAACTGTAAACTGTAAACTGTTGACAGTACTTCACTAGACCCCCTGGTGTGGCTGTTATGAGCAATTTATTTTTGTATTTGGGGTTTCTTCCTGGAGGCTGACACCTCGTGGGTCAAAAGTGCCGATCCAAAAACACAGATAAAATGACATCATATAATCAATCATCCCCGGGCATACTTAATGAATTGGTGGGTGTGGCAAAAAAAAAAAAAAACACAATTTTAATTCTTCATTTTTCTTTTTTTTGTGTGTGTGTGTGTGTGTGTGGGGGGGGGTCATGGCACTGCATCTTTACGTTTATTTGTCGTCTGAATGTATCTCATAATTTCATTATCATGCTCCTGACTCAACCCAGTTTCAGTAATGTGAAATACCATTCTTGCATTTGGAAACACCGGTATGGTGCCTTACTTTAGTGTTCTGATTGCTTTATTTCTATTTTATTTATTGTATTATTATTTTTGGGGTGTGACGCTTTTAACTGTTGTGTTTTTGTATTGTGTGTCTTCTTACTGGACCTTATGAGTCTGTCAATAAAGAGTTGATGATGATGATGATGATGATGATGATGAAAAGGATGACTTTAAACATGGTAGCTGCTGCCTGGTAGGATTTTTATTATTATTATTTTTTTTTTTAATAACATAAGGCCTACCGCTTTACGGTACACAAGTAATGTTATTATTTAAGTTAATTACCATTTACAGTACACTGTGGCCATCCACAGTGGACTGTTCATATTTTACCCACAATACAATGAAATATATTGTTTATGTACACTTATATACATGTCACGGTTTGTTAGAGAAACAGGACGGTCGAGAAACGGAGCACTCGTGGTGCCGCACGGGGCGGAACAAGCGGTCGCCCACAACAACGTCCTCCAGGCGGAGCGGCTCGATTGTCCACGACATTGCAAGCGGCGCGAAGGCCAGCGGACCTTGGTCGCGAAGAGCGGGCCAGGGCCGCGCGGCCGGCGGAGCGCCGCACGAGTTACGAAGCCGTGGTGAATGCAATCGTTATATTTATGCCCAGGCCGTAAGGCCTGGGCAAGCCCACGATAAACGCTCATAGTAAGCTAATGGCTAAGCTAATGGCTAAGCTAATGGCTAAACACCGCCCAGCTAGTCTAGTAAATAAAGAAAGAGAGTCGCAAACGAGTGACGTCAGCGCCTGCACTAGTGAATGGCTGTCTATGGGCTGTCGTCGCCATCTGGTGGTGATTAGTGTGTGGTGAACGACAAAACAAGCGCTCTTACTCTTACCGTCCAGAGTTACCCAAACATACTGTAACATACACACTCATAAACGTTACATGTGTACCCGTTAATAGCTCGCACAACAACATGCAAATCCTGGGTGGTCCCAAGCCAGGCGAGGGCTAAGCAGGGACCCTAATCTCCTTTGGTTTTCACTCCTTTATTCTTAATCCCTATATGTTACGACATGTTTATTCCCTACTATTTATATCGTTTTATTGCATTGTCTTTTTGTCTGTGCCTGCGTTTCATACAGTGGCGTCAGTTCAGAAAAAGCTAAGGTATGGCAACATGACTGGTGTCTTGCACGCGCAAGACACCAGTCATGTTGCCATACCTTAGCAACAGGCACGATGCATTTATTTTAAGAAGTAGATTCTATTTTTCCCCCGTTTCTACGGTTTGTTCAAGTGCAGCTAAACTTGGCATAAAATAGTAAACGTGCCACAATTAACAATAATGAATTGCACCTGTGCAGCTTACCTGCAGAACCTGGGAATATAGCATGTTATAATACCTTGTTAAAGTGACCGTTTTGTTAAATGTTGCATTTCTAGTTATTTTAATGTAATTTAACAACATAACCAGCACAGACAGACAAAGAGACATTCATGGATTTATATTTAAAAAGTAACTTTTATTCTCCCCCCCTGGACCCAGGGTATGGCAGCTGCATACCCCTGCCATACCCAATTGACGCCCCTGGTTTCATACTGCAGTCATGCCAGGACAACTGCATTTCCCTCGTGGAATAAAGCAATAAAGGCCTATCTATCGATTTCACTTTAAGGAGGGGGGTGCAAATGGAACCAAATGGACCTACAGCCGTACCCTCTCAGAGGTACAAATGGATACATTCACACGTTGTGCCCAGGGGTGTCACAAGGGGGTGGGGGGGAAGTGGGACTGAGTTACCAGGGCCCAAGGTGCAAATCTTTGAATATATGTATTTTTTAAGCTAACATTTATAACTCAAATGTTGCTTCCGGGGGGTCTCTGGAACTAAATATTTTGAGATGGGGGGGTCCGTGGCCAAATACATATAGCTTAATTTTGGCGGTCCTTCACATGAAAAGGTTTGAGCACCACTGAGATAGAAACATATACAGTCGTTAGCAGTTGAGATTGGCAGTGTCACCAGTTGGCTGCCTCAGTGGCACCACTGTAGTGCCATTGAGTAAATGTGGTACCACCTTTTTTAGAGGTGTTACAGCATGTAATGTGGTTTATCTGCCACAGGGAGGCACATGTGAGTCCATGAACCCTACATTACAGTGTTGGCAACACGGCAAGGGTGAACAGATTCATTGTGATTGTTATTAATTAAAGAAAAATTAGACGACAATGCAGAGTTCAGGTTGAATTGAAATGCAATTGTTGCTTTATACACAACTGTGTTTATTATACTTAAAAACATTTGACAAATAAAAAAACTAGATGCGCCTAGACCTCAACTAGATTTGTAATAATAAGTATGCTATTGAATTCTAATTTCCCCACGACCCATGACAATAATTTATCTTTTGAGGCAGAAATAAGCTTGTGTTGTTTATCCCTTTAAAGTTATTTAAGGGGTAGCTTGAGTGAGCTATAATATTTTAATTTCATGGATATTTTTAATTAAGTTTAAAATATAACTCTCTGTGGAAACAAGTCCCCAGTACCCAAGGAACAAAATCAAAACAATCAAATCTTTCAGTTGTAATAATTTTTTGGCAGTTGTAAATCTGCATTTTATGAAGCCACTTAAAAGATAGGCCTATATTTAAACGTGGTAAAACATTGGACCTTTAGCAATGGACAACATTTTAGTGGCTAATGCAAGGATTGAACCCCCAACCCTTGACACACAAGTCTGACTCTCAGCCCACTAGACTACCTTCATCCTGTTGATGAGAGACCATTGTGTTGGCTACAGTTAGTTCGCCTGCTACAGTGAGTTTGAGATATGGCCCAAAATGTATAGTTTTAGTCATGTGCATGTCATCCAATGTCTACTAAGTGAGTGCATTATTATAATAACTAATTGTGTGGAAAGTCATATATAATGCATGTTATTGAACTGTTTACAATTCTCTCTGCTAACAGATGTGAATGGAACTCATTAGAACAAACATGTGTAGACAGAAAAGTACAGTATCCTGACAAATCATGTGTGTGTTAAAGTAATATGTTCTTCATTTTGAGGTAGAAATAAGCTTTCAATCAACAGATAGAAGCTTGTTGACAAGTGAAAAGAAAACTACTTGTAATGCTAATGAGTGACTGTAATACAGTAGGCTAATGTAGTGCAATGTTAGGCCTACTTTAAGTACATTTTGAGGCCAACACTTTCAAACTAAAAGATTTGAAAAGTAAAAGTAAAAGATTTGAATACTTTCTACACCACTGGTGGTGAAGGGTATACAAATGTGACCCTTTGTTTGAGCGGGATCTTGGTTGAACATGTAGAGCACTTCAGTGCCTAAAGCTGGGATCATACTCTGAACCTCTGGCCATCAACTCACAGTTACAACCCCTACTATCAGCAGAGTTGTGTGTGTGTGTGTGTGTGTGTGTGTGTGTGTGTGTGTGTGTGTGTGTGTGTGTGTGTGTGTGTGTGTGTGTGTGTGTGTGTGTGTGTGTGTGTGTGTGTGTGTGTTGGGGAGGGGGGCACAAAACTCCTGGGCTACACAATAAAATAATCTTTTAATGTATCTGAGTGTAGCCTAACAGATATTATAATGGATCAACTACTGGTGTCCGGTGCAAGTCTCTGACATTTGACACTCCCGGTCAAGAGTCCATTGTAATGGCCTAAAGTCTGTGGCCATGAGGCTAACAAAAGCAAGGTGTTAAACCAGTAATTTAGCATATCATTGACTCTGAGCGTCCTGAGTTAGTACATGTATCCCCTGTGTTCATTTAACTGTTTCACAATATAATATAAAATAATATAATGACATTCCTGAAAACTTTTACAGAGATGTAAAACGTGGAAGTCGGTAATATTCTACAGGCTGATCTTATGTAGACAGAAATATGCGCTCTCACTACCAACTCCAGACACATGATGTGTCTGGACCTTTTACAGTTCACCTCCCCTTTCCTCTCTGCTGGCTACAGTATGTTAATTTTTTAGGCAGTTTTGCCATGTTGGTTTATTTCCCACAACTTTTGGCATGTTTCTTTTTCTTTTTTTTCTTCTTTTTTTTATTCACATTGAGTTACAGAATCGTTCTGCAAGAATGTCTGCTAAATGCCTAAATTGTATGTGTAAAAATATGTGTGTAATGTTATGATAAATAACAAAAACTTAAATTAGTATAGACCTACATGGTAATTATAATGAGATATGCATCTAATATTTAATTTGAATATGTGGCCATATAATTGAACTTGTTTTGGCTTGTTTTTAGAGGTGAGATTGTATTATTTTTCTTTCAAGATTTGGATTTGGCCCTTAAATATGAATGCTATTTATTGAATGGTAAATTAATCACCACTGCTGCATTGTCTGAAGGAAGCCAAACCAAAATAAGTTTTACTCTTATGTACCTGTAGGCCTACACAAGATGTAGCAATTAAGTACTACGAGTGAATTAACCTTAGGACAGGCCTGTCTGTCTGCGGATTTGAACAGGGAATGGGGGAGGGGCGGCTGTAGGTCTACTGTTCCACAGTAAAAAAAAAGTAAATAAAAAAAAGGTGCTACTTTCTGATAACAAACTAGAAACTGTACTAGTCTACTAAAAGTCTAGTCAAGACATCACAACACTAAAATGCTGTTCATTGCTACTCTTCCCAATGTTTTTTATTTTATTTAAACCGTGTTTTTCCTCTGTTCCAATGCCTCTGTTCCATCTCACTTGGCCTTTTCAGTCTTTAGTTCCTAACTATTTATTTTTCTGTTAAGTGGAAAATATATTTTTCATACTATTATTAAGAACTCTATTCAGACTTTCCAAGGAGTCGCAGATAAAGGGAGAGATGTTAGCCTACTGCATTACAGTCATGCATAGTCATCTGCTGGTCTAGAGGACTCTGAGGAGGGCTACTAAGTGGGAGTTTGGGGTTCCATTCTGGCTTGGGGTGCTAACACTATCCAATATCTTTTGTGTTTGCTTTGTCTAAATAACATTGTTTATTGTAATAAACCGTTTTTTATAAAGAAACAAACTCTTCAGTCCCCAGTACTCAAGGAACACCGTACAGGGAAAAAATCAATACAATAAAATCTCAACATTTATAAGTTGTAATCACTTTTTGTAAACCTGCATTTTATGGAGACTGAAGATTGCCACTTTAAAGACAGGCCTATATTTAAACTGGTTAGAAGTTTGCATAGGAAAAGGTAGACTTTCATGACAGTACATACAGTTCACTGGTAAAAAGGTCAATTAAAAAGGATAAGCTCAGGAAAGCCCAATGCTGTTTTACATTGAGATCCTTGTTTAACTCATACAACATTGAATGACAGATAGAACTAGCTTAAAGGAGTAGTTCACCCCCAAAATGACTTTTTTTTCTATTGATTAGTCATGCCATGGAGAGTAGATTTCAATAATATTTTTTGGTTTTTGTCACATTCCTAAGACAAAAATTTTATTCGAGTAAATTTACCCCCATTCATTCCGGATGGTGACCCGTTTCGAAACGGGTCACCATCCGGAATGAATGGGGGTACATTTACTATAATCAAATTTTTGTCTTAAAAATGTGACAAAAACCTAAAAATATTATTGAACTCTAGTCTCCATGGCATGACTAATCAATAGAAAAAAAAAAAGTCATTTTGGAGGTGAACTACTCCTTTAAGCTAGGTTCATTGTTAGCAGTTTCGAGTGGTTTTTCAAAGCTATTCAGACTGTCACTGTAGCAGGCTAACTACAGTCTAGCCAGTACAACACACTTCTGCATTAGGTCCAGTGTGGTCTAGGGGGCTGAAAGACAGGCTTGTAAGCCAGATGGCAGGGGTTCAATTCCTGCATAGTCCACTAAAATGGCATTGTTTGTGATAGATTTCAAATCTTTGGTGTTTGTGTTGTCGTCTAACATTGTTTAGTGTAAGAAACATAGTTGTTTTTTAAAGTAGCAATCTTTAAAAAAGAAAATACTCACAATTACATAGGGATATGTAAAAATGCCTAAAGGTGATAATCAACTTCTAATGGTTGACTGGAGGATTTTATTGAATTATTTTATTTATCCTTTATTTTTCCTGGCCTGGAGACTTTGAAATTAGAATAGTTCATTTGTCTAAAACTCAAGCTTTGTTGTCCATGTTTAAAGTCACCCCTCCCCTGGATTCCAAAGTTTATTAATACAAATAACTTAATAACACAATTGCCAACAAGTCATTGCTGTTGACTGAAAACTTGTTTCTGTCTCAAACTATATCTGACACTTTTGTTCAATTCAGTTACAAGACCATCCATTTTTAGCTGCCCCCCCCTTTCTTTTAAGCATGGAAAAAAATGTAGCAAAATATAGCCTCCATTTATCACTTCAACACTATTTGAATTTGGTTCTGCATAAAGGCTCAGATGCAGTAGCATACTTAAAGTTGAATCTTCATCATGAACTCAAAAGAATACACCTTCTACTTGATCATTGATTGATAAATTTGCAGGTACTTCAGTGCATAATGTCTCAGCACATTGGGGGCAGAAGCCTGAGATCTGTCTATCACACTTTGTGAAATGGCTCCCCCACCCTCCCCAAGTCCCCCCTGAAAAACCTGAAAAACCACTTACAGGCAGCAGCCGTTTGCAACTGGTAAAAAAACGAACCTAGCCCAACCCTACTCTCCCCTGCCCGCCCCTTCTTTGTATATAGCCTACTGTTTGTTTAGACTTACTGTTTTCTTTTTTCTTTTTCTTTACATATCTACTGCATAGTACTATGTTCTATTTGTCTGTCATTCAATGTTATATGAGATACTTAAATGGTTTCCTGTGGAAATAAGCTTAGTCTTTTCATGGATCTCCTCTTAGTAGACCTTGTACCAGTGAACTGTACCGTCATGAAACTGTACCTTTTCCTATGCAAACTTCTAATAAAGTCTTCAATCAATCAATCACCCCTCCCCCTCGGCAGCCGTTGTGAGCTTGTAGATCGGCTATTTTCTGCAAAGAGCTGGGTTTTTTCCCCCTTCTTTTATGATTGGCAGAAATGTAGCAACAATATAGCCTCCATTTATCACATAAACACCATTTGATTTTTAAAACTATTTATATGAGATACTTTAATGGTTTCCTGTGGAAATAAGCGTAGTCTTTTCATGGATCTCCTTTTAGTAGACCTTGTACCAGTGAACTGTACCGTCATGAAACTGTACCTTTTCCTATGCAAACTTCTAATAAAGTCTTCAATCAATCAAAAAACTATCATTAAGAACTCTACATCTGTTTCTCAACTATTAACTATTCGTCTAACATTGTTTAGTGTAAGAAACATAGTTGTTTTTTAAAGTAGCAAACTTTAAAAAAGAAAATACTCACAATTACAAAGGGATATATAAAAATGCCTTGATAATCAACTTCTAATGGTTGACTGGAGGATTGTATTGAATTATTTTATTTATCCTTTATTTTTCCTGGCCTGGAGACTTTGAAATTAGAATAGTTCATTTGTCTAATGTTGTTAAATATGATAAACAGTTGTTAATATAGCAATAATTGCTTTTTCAGTTCATTAGAACTCTGCATTTAAATTCACCCTTTCCCCTTGATTTAATACAATTTCCAACAAGTCATTGCTGTTGACTGAAAGCTGAAAATCTTCTCATTCTTGAAAATTAAATAAACTACCCAGTTAAGCAACAAACCTGTCTCATATGCCTTTGCCTGGGCATTAGTTGCTCTCTCACACCACCTAGTGGTTGTGGCATGTAACAATGTGGTGCCTCAACTGATTTGGCTGCCATGGTGGTACCACTTCAGTGCCACGACCATCACTTTCAAGGTACAACCACTGTATATATATATATATATATATATATATATATATATATATATTATATATATATATATATATATATATAAATATATATATATATATATATTATATATATATATATATATATATATAAATATATATATATATATATATTATATATATATATATATATATATATAAATATATATATATTATATATACATTTTCATGATTTTTCAAAAACAGCAGATCTACAAGCTCGCAGCGCGGCACCGAGTGCTGCGCGGTGAGCTTGTATATCTGCTATTTTTCAATAGTTAAAAGCAGAAAATAATTGAAGTGAATCCTTGTACCCCAGGGTACCAGAATTTGGTGCGACACCCCTGGCCCCCACCCTCACCCTGCCAAATTAGACTTATTGTGGAAACCTTGCACGATTACAGTCTACACACACTGAGCATTGTTGTTTTTGACAGCAAATTTTGATTTAGTTGTATTCATAGTCTTTTGAATAAAATGTCATTTAGTTTTAGTCATAATTTAGTCACCTGAAAAGTTTTAGTTTTAGTCAAATTTTAGTCGACTAAATATCATAAGATTTTAGGCGACTAAATCTACAGTTGATTTAGTCAACTGAAATGTATTTTGGCAGGCCTTGATGGCATCGTAATGACTGATTTTACACTTGGTTGTGTGCTGAAAATAGCGGATCTACAAGCTCACAACGCGTCGCGATCTGCTATTTTCAGCACGCAACACCTGAGAGCAACCAAACATAAAATGACTCTCTTCTCCACTAGTCCCTCCCTAACGTTCTAGTCTAGTTTTTATTTTTGTTGACGAAATAGCCAATATATTTAGTCTTAGTTTTAGTCATCACAGCTTAGTTTTTATTTAGTTTTTATCTAGTTTTCGTCACTGAAAAAAACGCAGTCGACAAACATTTTTTGCCATAGATTTGGTTGACAAAATCAACAATGACACTGAGGCATATACCGTACCGTGACCATCCGAGGAGGGGAGGCGCCGCACAGGTCAGCGCCATGATCCACGTGAAGCCCAGGCCCACGATGGCGTGCCTCTCCGCGAAGCGAAAGTTGGTCATCGGCTTGCACACCACGACGTAGCGCTCGATGGCCAACACCACCAGGGACCACAGAGCTATCTCCCCTGGGAGGCACAAGAACAGTGGCGTCAGTTCAGAAAAAAGCTAAGGTATGGCAACATGACTGGTGTCTTGCGCGCGCGCGCGCGAAGGCGCGCGTGCGCAAGACACCAGTCATGTTGCCATACCTTAGCAACAGGCATGATACATTTATTTTCAGAAGTACATTCTATTTTTCCCCCAGTTTCTACGGTTTCTTGGGCTGGATATGGCAGCCTGGAACGGTTGTTCAAGTGCAGATAAACTTGGCACATTAGTAAACGTGCCACAATTAACAATAATGCGTTGCACCTGTGCATCTGACCTGCGGAACCTGGAATATACCATTTTGTCAAGATGGGGAGAATACAAGAGTGGAGAATATAATTATAATACCTTGTTAAAGTGACCATTTTGTTAAATGTTGCATTTGTAGTTATTTTACTGTAATTTAACAACATAATAACCAGCACAGATAGACAAAGAGACATTCATGGATTTATATTTAAAAGTAACTTTTATTTTCTCCCCTGGACCCAGGGTATGGCAGCTGCATACCCCTGCCATACCCAATTGACGCCCCTGCACAAGAAATCACATGGACTTAACATTCAGAAGCGTCCTTGGGGTTTATGAAAGGCGCTATATCAATTCAAGCTGTTATTATTATTATACGTACAGTACAAGTGTGCACTCACTTGATACACGAGACACACACACACACACACACACACACACACACACACACACACACACACACACACACACACACACACACACACACACACACACACACACACACACACACACACGTATTCGTACGTCCTCATAAAAAGGTGCCTAATGTGTCCCTTACTTCCATAAACGTCATTGGCACAGCAGGCACACATAAACTGCATGACACTGACCAGTTTTTTTTTTTTTTCCACTGTCAAAGCACTGGGCACAGCAGCACTTTCACTAAAACCTACATATCGTCACTGTCAGGCAGAAACCTCATATCTCCAAGTTTCAAATTTGTATTTTTTTTCCCGCAAAGTAAAGCCCTGCTTCATCATAACAAGGCCGTCGCACAAAAGTAGTGAAAACAGCCGATAAGTACACAACGCACAACGATCTGCACAACGATCTGTACACAAGCACACAACGCCTCGCGGTGCGAGGCGTTGTGTGCTTGTAGATCGGCTGTTTTCACTAGTTTAGTTCATTTTTTAAACGATAAACACAAAACGAACGCTTTTGGACATACAAGGTTTCCACCCGACAACGACAACGACATATCACCATTTCACGAGTTAACGGTGTCTTTTACTTCCATCGAACCACTCACCCCCCATGGTGGCGAAGAAGCCCTCGATGTTGCAGCCGGTGACCCCCAGGACAAAGTATCCGTGCAGGGCCGTGTAGAGGGCGACGCTGAAGCCGCCCACCACCATGAAGAGGTCGGCCACCGCCAGGTTGAGCAGCACGTAGTTGAGCGGGGTCCTCAGCTTCTTGTTCTGGATGGTGACGTAGAGCGTGAGGAAGTTGATGGGGAAGGCCGTGACGATGAGGAAGAGCATGTACGCGGCCAGGAGGGAGAACTTCCACGGCTCGGCCAGGTAGTACTGCGGGTGCTCGAACGGGCTGCGCACCACCCCAGTCCTGTTGGACATGGGCACGTAGAAGTTTGGGCCTTCGGTGCCATTCATGGCGGTTCGCGGCTGTGGTGGTGGAAATCTGGGGAAGTCTACAGTTGAGAACTGTTACCCCCGCGACCCGTGTCCGGATAAGCGGTTGAAGGTGGATGGATGTGATGGATGGCTGTGGTGGCAAAGTGATTGCCTTGGCTTTTTTTTTTCTTTCCCTTCCCCCCCGTAAAGGAAGAGTTTGAGCAAATTAAAAAGAAAACACTGAAAAAAAGTGCTGTGTCTCTCCTCGGAGAAGACAGCAGACTAATACTATTAATCCGTTTAGACCGGGTACGTATTATTTCGTATTATTTGTATGCTTTAACTATTGAAAAATAACAGATAGACAAGTTCACAGCGCGGCACCGAGTGCCGCGCTGCGAGCTTGTAGATCTGCTATTTTTGAAAAATCGCCAACATTCGAATTTTGACCCGATTTTCACCCGATTCTATAAGTGTCTTCTAAATCCTTCTAAGGTTTTTTGAAAAAACCCGTCAGTGGATCTCAAACTCTTTCACGTCAAGGACCCCCAAAATTACATGCATTTGGCCATGGACCCCCCCCATCTCAAAATATGTTATTCCAGGGACCCCCCAGAAGCAAATATTTGAGTTACAAATGTTCGCTTTTGAAAATATATATTCAAAGACTTGCCAAAAAAAAAAAATCTAGATTTTGCAAAAATAGCAGATCTACAGGCTCGCAGCGCGGCACTCGGTGCCGCGCTGCGAGCTTGTATATCTGCTATTTTTCATTTGTTAAAGCATAAAATAATGATACGCAATAATGCGTGCCCGGTCTAATCGGATTAACTAGGGAGCCTTTTCTCTCGCCGTGGGGAGAGAGAGAAACAGGGGGAAGAAGGGAGGAGAGATACAGTAGATCTTGGTGGATGTTAAGAGGTGGGTTCTGCAGCCCCCTGAGGCGGCCTGCATCACCTTTTAACAGGCCGTCAGGATTAGGGAGGCGCATGGACGGATTTGGGTTACTCTCAGTCCATCTCTCTCTCTCTCCCTCACACACACACACACACACACACACACACACACACACACACACGCACACACGCACGCGCACACACACTATAGAATTATAGAAGAAAAACTCCCTGCCATAAATTTAGGCTCAGCATTTTGGAGGACAGAGGTTGGGGCGCCTTCGTTATCCACACAGTGCCGGAATGCATCACAATGCATCATGAAACTGTCCATTAACCCGTTTAGGGTTAGGGTTATTGCATGCTTTAACTATTGAAAAATAGGAGATATACAAGCTCACTGCGAGCTTGTAGATCTGCTATTTTTGAAAAATCGTGAAGTCTTTGAATAAAAGCGAACAAGTCAAATATTTGCTTCTGGGTGGTCCCTGATACGATATTTTGAGATGGGGGGGGGGGGGGGGGGGGGGGGGGGTCCATGGCCAAATTTTGAGAACCACTGACAGAAACATAAGTTTAAAAAAAAGAAAGAAAAAAAAACACTTAGAAGGATTCAGAAGACACTCGGGTCAAAATTATTCAAAGATTTGCACCCACCCATTTTCAAGATTTTTCAAAAGTAGCAGATCTACAAGCTCGCAGCGCAGCACTCGGTGCCGCGCTGCGAGCTTGTACATCTGCTATTTTTGAAAAATATTTAAAGCATACAATATTGCGTAATAATGCGTCCAGGCCTAAATAGCTTAAAGAGCAAGCGAGTAAGCAGATTGCTACTATCCTCGCCATCCAAGAGGGGATCCGCCGGGCCGAAACCACCCAGCCCTTACTCAGCTTTGGACATGTCGAGTGCGGGGGGACTTAAACCGTCTATTGTAGACGGACTGTAAATGAAATTTCCAGCAGCATTTCTCCAGCCTCATTTGCATCCCGTGGAAACCCTAATCCTTAACCACCTCATAATGTAGACCTCAAAACTCATAGCAGGAGAAACCGCGTTCTGAGTGTAATCAGACCGGTGCACACTCGAACACACACTCTCTCTCTCTCTCGCTCTTTTTCCACTCCCACACACAAATCCTGTGGCAGAAGCCTCGGAGAGTCGTATTGTTAGTTGATGCTACTGAAAATGCCCAGAGTCTAACGTCATTAAGCACTTGATAACATGAACCTTAGCGTCCCTGTTCTGGGCATGACTTAATAGGCAGACAAAATAGACAAATATTCATCAATAATCGCCTGTTTACAAGCCCAAAATGCACCGTGATGCGTTGTGCAGGGGTTGACGCCAGGGACGTGCTGGGCCCCTGATTCAGCCTGGGAAAAAGAGTTGGAGAGGCCCTCATTGCGCGCTATAGAGGGAGATCTCTCTCTATAGCGCTGCTGCTACTGCTAAAAAGATTTGCCATTTCAGATCATGACAAGTGACAAACCAGTGGGCCAATTACATGAGTTATATTTCGTCGTTGTCGGGTGGAAACCTTGTATGTCCATAACGGTTTGTTTTGTATTTATCATTTAAAAAATGATTTAAACTAGTGAAAACAGCCGATCTACAAGCACACAACGCGAGGCGTTGTGTGTTTGTAGATCTGCTGTTTTCACTACTTTTGTGCAACGGTCTTGTATGATGAAGCAGGGCTTTGCTTTCCAAAAAAAATGTAAAAATCTGAAACTTGGAGATACAAGGTTTCTGCCCGACAGTGACGATTTACTTTGTTGGCCGCCCAGCCCCCAAAATGGAACGAAGGCCGACATTTTATTTTTATTTTTTTCCTAATGGCCAGCCTGGACCGGCCGGGAATGAACCAGCCGTTCGGGAGTTGTCCCGCTTTTCCCAATGGCCAGCACGTCCCTGGTTGACGCTAAGGTCTCAGAGGCACTTGCCTGTTGGGCAAGTAAATTTCATGTTCTACTTGCCCAAAGGTCATGCCCACTTGCCCGAAAAGTAAATCTTCCATTATAAAACGATGATAGGTAAAATTTGAATTATGGTTCAATTTAACACCTATTTCTTTACTTTCAGGGTCTGTGCGATAAAAAAATTGTATCCCTATTTTTTTTATCCAAATAAAATAGACATATTCAATCATAGCTATGTAGGTATGGATTCACACTTGTTATTTTATATTTTTAAGTGTAGCAACAGTGAAAATGGCACATAAGTAAATAGTGCTCTTATTTTACATTCCACAGACCAGAAGACTCTGACCGCATTCAGGTGTTTAGACAGATATCTGGTGTTGTGTTTAGAGACGGTTGTCTCAAACGAACACTTGCCCGGTCGGGCAACCTGAAAGACAATTTCACCTGCCCGAAAGTTGTATTTACTTGCCGGGGGCAGGTGGGCAAGCCTTAGTGTCAATGCCTGTTGTGAGTGTGTAGATCGACTGCTAATTAAACACACATGGCTAACCATAGTAACAACATAAATGCCGTCACATTTCAACATACAAGATAGTTGAACTTTTATTGAAAAAATGTAGTGAAATTTGTTTTGCCAGCATAATAATAAAATGCATTTACAGTAGTTCATTCTTTATAAATCATAAAATACCAGTGCAAGATCTGCACAGAACATTACAATATTGTTACAAAATATGTCCCTCTTGTAAACATGGAATTCCCTTTTTTTGTGTCATTAAAGGCTGGTCCTTAAAGGTGATACACCATGAAATTTCACTTTTCCTATTTTAAAACCTTTTTTTGGGGTCCCACTAGCACCTTCTATCCTCACAAAGTCCCATTTCTGACCATTGTGTCTTTCTCTGGTTTTGGGAAGGCGGAGGTTAAAACTTTTTTGGGGGGTGGCGCAATTCAGGTCAAAGGTGGCACTGCAGCTGAAAATGCTCTGAGAGCCATTCAAAAATGAGAGAGGCTCTCTATTCAGGAGTGGTAATTTAGCCTCAAACCTTTTGAAAAACGTTTTTGGAACATAAACAATTACTTTTTAAATGCATGGTGTATCACCTTTAACACTCAAAGATGACCTACACTATACAGTATTAAAGCTGTAATCCATAACTTTGACATCCTACTCGGGAAAACTAAATAAAACTAATCAAAACAAAATAAGTTTGACTCTTATGTACCTGTAGGCCTACACAATATGTAACAATAAATACTACCTTGAACCTTGAAGAAGACTACCTTGAACAAGAGACCAAATTTCTACCGATCATGCAAGAGGCACTCCCTCTCAAACAGGGGTACTTACAGATGTGCCGTTTCAAAACCTCACGTGTCCTGCCATTGGCAAGACATTTCAGGGGATTTGCAGAAAATAGATCAGCTTTTTTTGCTAGTTTCTGCAAAAATAAGCTCTGTTCTCCAAACAAATTTGAAACGCAAAACAGGGAAAGAAACCGGTGGAAAAAAATGCATTTGCAGAACATTTTAAGGAAAAGATCAGTAAATACTGTAGAGTTGAAACGGCACATATTAGCTATATTAGCTTCAGGCGCCTGTATTTGTCATTTTTAAAATGATTTAAACTAGTGAAAACAGCAGATCTACAAGCACACAACGCCTCGCACCGCGAGGCGTTGTGTGCTTGTAGATCGGCTGTTTTCACTACTTTTGTGCGATGGCCTTGTGTGATGATAGCCCATAGGGTCTGATGTCTGACAGCGTGTCGTGGGTTCGAATCCCGATCCCGACGACCTTTGCTGCGTGTCACTCCCCATCTCTCCCCATTTCCTGTCAGTCTACTGTCCTATCAATAAAGGCATAAAAGACCAAAAACGAAAATCTAAAATAAAATTACAGGATTACAGCTTTAATTTAGAAAGTGTACACATATTGCTTCGTTTTCCAATCACAACATTCTCTCTTCTCTAGAGGCATTTCATGTTTTTTTTTGTACGCGCGTCCCCTTTAAGGTGATGTAATCAGCGCTAGCGCTAAGTCATCCATCTGATCCAAATTAATCCGATCGGATTGACGGGGCTGACGACGTGCGCTCCTCACCGTGGTCCGCAGCCGGTGACCGCACAAGCACTTTCACTTCAATCACTCCCTTTGGGAGAAGCTTGAGGAAGAGGTGGAAGAATAGCCCTCGCCAGGTGAGAATGTCAACATCAAAACGATCACGTTACAAAGGAATGAAGTCAACGCAAAGCCCCCCCCCCTAGTGCAGTGGTTCACAAACCTTTTTTTTTTTTTTTTTTTCAAGGACCCCCCGGAGTGTACAAATGGAACCATGTATATCGCCGTTGTCAGGTGGAAACCTCGTATATCTCCAAGTTTCAAATGTGTACGTTCTTTCGCAAAGTAAAGCCCTGCTTCATCGTACAAGGCCGTCGCACAAAAGTAGTGAAAACAGCAGATCTACAAGCACACAACGCCTCGCGTTGCGAGGCGTTGCGAGGCGTTGTGTGCTTGTAGATCGGCTGTTTTCACTAGTTTAAATCGTTTTTTTAAATGAAAAATGCAAAACGAACGGTTTTGGACATACAAGGTTTTCACCCGACAACGACGGTATTTGTACAGTGTAAAAGTCCATTTTGGAACTCCCCTCGAGGAACCCATAGGGTCCCTGGACCCTACTTTGAGAACCACTGCCCTAGCACCGTTGTTTTCAAACATATTCCTGTCAAGGAAACCCGCACATTGATATGTATTTGGCCATGAACCCCCCCATTTGAAAAGACTTTGTGCTAGGAACCCAGATAAGAGACGATTTGTCGAGACGCGTCAAAACATTTTCAAAAATATCCCCAGAAAAAGGGGGTAAAAATAAGTGTTTAAACCGTTCATCATTTTGCCGGTGAACCCCCTGGAAACCCCACCATGGACCCGTGGCTCCACTTCGAGACCCCCAAAAAACGTCCCTATTCTGGGGTGTGTCGCAATAGGTGAAGGTTCAGGTTAAAAGACAACTTTAGTTTTTTACAACAAGGGTTCATATTTTAGATTGTAATTAAAGAATATAAAAGATGAGTGTTAAAATTATTTCATTTACTTCTTTCTATTGTTTTAGAGATTCTTATTTCAGTGGTTGGGGGCATGCGTACAAGTGGCTAAATATGTCATTTTACACAGAATAAGCCCATTCCCAAGATACAACACAACCTTTCATGGTTGGATGTGACTTATGGGGGCTAGAAGTGTTACTGTAAATAGCAATAAAGAAACTGCTGGCTTATTGTGTCTAAAAAGACATATTTAGCCACTTGTACGCATGCCCCCATATGAAAACATTTTAACACTCACTTTTTCTTTTCTCTAATTACAATCTAAAATATGAACCCTTGTTGTAAAACAACCTATAAATAGGCAAACGTTCGGCGAGGAGATTTGGTGTAGCGTGGAGAAAACAAGGAGGGGGCCAAGCATAAACCCCTGGGGGACACCGGGTCAACAAAGTACACAGGGTTTAAGTGGCTGTGGGAGGTGTAACGGCGGTGTCCTCGCAGAGGGTCAGAGGAGGTCAGTTTGGCAGGGGTGTCGCACCAGATTCTGGGCCCTGGGTACGAGGGTTCACTTCAATTCTTTTGTGCTTTAACTATCGAAAATAGCAGATATACAAGCTTGTAGATCTGCTATTAAAAATCGTGAAGGTTTGTGCAAGCCTTTGAATATTTCAAATCCTTCTAAAGGTATTTTTGGAAAAACCTTTGTTTCTATGTCAATGGTGCTCAAACCTTTTCACGTGAAGGACCCCCCAAATGATTATTTGCCCACGGACCCCCATCTCAAAATACTTAGTTCCAGGGACCCCCTCCCCTAGAAGCAAAATTTTAGTTACAAATGTTCAATTAAAAAATACATATATTCAAAGATTTGCACACATTTTCACAACTTTTTTTTTCAAAAATAGCATATACAAGCTCGCAGCGCGGCACTCGGTGCCGCGCTGTGAGCTTGTATATCTGCTATTTTTCAATAGCTAAAGTAAAAAATAATTAAGGCCCCTCCACCTTGGGCCCTGGTAACTCAGTCCCACTTTCCCCCCCGCCTTGTGACGCCCCTGTCAGTTGGACTCGTCGATGGGTCTGCGACAATATGGACAGCAGTTGTGTTGGAGCACGAGCAGCTCATAGTCCTCACTGTGAAACATCTGCAACACACGCACACGCACACACACACACACACACACACACACACACACACACACACACACACACACACACACACACACACACACACACACACACGTACAAGATTCAAAACACTGACCACTGTAGAATTCTCTATTCATTCGTCCAGAACGTTAAAGGGACAGTAAAAGATATGAATTGTTAAAGCTACACTTTGCACGTTATATTCTAGTAAACTAAATGTTATTTTGACCAATCTGTAAGTAGGGATGAGACGATAAGCGATATTATCGTTTATCGTGATAAAAAACACTCACGATAATCGTATCGTGGAGATTTAATTTATCGTGATGTCGTCCTCCGTCATGCACTGGGATCAATTCACCTTTTATTTGCCGAGCTGCATATGTGGTACCACTTAAACCCTCTATAATAATTGGTAAAAGGTACTTAAGATAGATACTTGATGCCGTCTTTTTTTCACTCTATCAAAAGTCTTTGCCAAAAAATAGCCGATCTACAAGCTCACAACGCATCGCATTGCCAAGAGAAGATTTTTACGGCTCTAGCAGTGATTCTCAACCATTTTAATTTCAAGGACCCCCAGTTTGGCATTTCTATCTCTGAGACCCCGTTATTGTAAAGTCAATGTTAATTTAACCCTCCCTGAGGTACATACCCTATATGGGTCCAATTGGTTCCTAACTGTCATTTAGCTGGAACTCCCTCAAGGACCCCTGGGGGTCCCTGGACCACACTTTGAGAACCAATGTGCTAGAGTATGAATACTAGTAAGACGCCTCAGGTCGCGCCAATTCTTGGCCATCTGGCCAGTGAACTGTATGTATATCCCTTTTATGCCCATACATGGAGATCCCTGTCTAAACCAGCCGCATAGATATGGGCTGTCTTCCTCCATATATGGGCATTCCCATATGAAGTCGTTAGATATGGGCTTAATATAGATGACATGAGGGATCTCCATATATGGGCATAAAAGGGATTCTGTTAAGAGTGGTTCCCATGACATCACAACATACAATATATTTTACGGTGGTATTTTTTGGTGGTTGCATTTGGTCATCCCTGCTCTGATTGAGATATTTATATATCGTCGTTGTCGGGTGGAAACCTTGTATGTCCAAAAGCGTTCGTTTTAAATTTTTCATTTTAAAAATGATTTAAACTAGTGATAACAGCCGATCTACAAGCACACAACGCCTCGCACCGCGAGGCGTTGTGTGCTTGTAGATCAGCTGTTTTCACTACTTTTGTGCGACGGCCTTGTATGATGAAGCAGGGCTTTACTTGGTGAAAAAATGTACAAATTTGAAACTTGGAGATACGAGGTTTCCACCCGACAACGACGACGTTGTGGTCCGGTTTTGACCACTACTGGCTGACAAGTGGTACTGCGTGAAGGTCAAAATTAAAAGTCTCCCCTGGGCGAGCGGCCTCACTTGTGTAAGGGGGAAAATGTCATCACTTTGCGCAGAGTGTAGCTTTAAATAGCCTTTTGTTCCGTAATGGGGCTCTCCCTGTCTCCACCTCCAGCTCTTCAAAATAATTGTTCAGGTCGGATGCCAATCTGATCTAATTAGAAGATAGAACTCATCCAGAATGCAGGGTCGCACGTGAAATTGGGAGCGATGAAACAAAAACTAAAAAAAAGAGCAGACAAAAACCTGTGATGTGACAATAAAGCTGATTCTGTATTGGAACACAAAAAAAGAAAAACCGAAACAAAACTAAAAAGCCGATGATTAATTCAACGTGCAACATTGTTTTCTCACTCAACAGTAAACAAACCAACACCAAGTTTAAGTGTATGGACACTTAAGTGTTTAAGTGTATGGAGGGTATCTGCACAAGTGACAATTTAAGGACTTTTTAATACCTCTAAAATGGCAAACATTGGCCAAATTGAATAGAAGATATTTTTTTAATCCGAGGCACCCTTACATTATAATTTTCACTCCCAGCACCTTATATTTATAGCATATCGTCATTGTCGGGTGGAAACCTTGTATGACCAAAACCGTTCGTTTTGTATTTATCATCTATAAAATGTACTAAACTAGTGAAAACAGCAGATCTACAAGCACACAACGCCTCGCAATCGTTGTGTGCTTGTAGATTGGCTGTTTTCACTAGTTTCGTGCGACAGTCTTGTATGATGAAGCAGGGCTTTGCTTTACCAAAAGACGTACACATTTGACACTTGGAGATACGGGGTTTCTGCCCGACAGTGACGATTATTTCAGTGATTATGTTGAAGGGAAAACGTTGAGATAATAGCCATTTTGGTTAGAACTGACTGAAATGTATTCTAAATATTTGTTCCAAAGTGTCCAAATAAATTCCAAATATTATCAAATGATCTCGCGGCAGCCCTGGACTGCTGTCACGGCACCCCAGGGTGCCCCGTCACCCACTTTGAAAACCCCTGCTCTAACATTCTCCGCACGTCCCTGTCTCTCACATCATGTGGAGTTCAAGTCAGGTCGTGTGTACGTGTGTGAGTGGGCGTGCACGCGCGCGCGCGTGTCCTAAGCGTGTGTGAGCCGTTACCTTGAAGCAGGTGGGACACATGGTGATGCTGACGTCGGGCAGCAGCGAGCGGAAGTACTCCCAGTGGAGCGGCCGGGGCCAGCGCTTGATCAGGACGTCCCTCCTGCTCATAGAGCGCAGCGCAGAGCGACTCACCCTCACCGGGACGAAGTCAGAGCCCCCCTGCTGTGTGTGTGTGTGTGGTGGGTGGGCACAACGCAAGGCAGAGAGAGACATATAAATAACACTGGCAATGTAGCAGCCGTGGCCGCAAAGTATACCTTTCACCAGTCGGTCGAGTTTATCCCTTCAAGACCTGGGATTATTTGACGCTTTAGCTATTGAAAAATAGCAGATATACGAGCTCACAGCGCGGCACTCGCTCGTATATCTGCTATTTTTGAAAAATCTTGAACATGTGTGCAATTCTTTGGATTTTTGGACCCGATTCTATAAGTGTCTTCTGAATCCTTCTAAGGTTTTTTGAAAAAAGACATGTTTCTATGTCGGCGATGCTCAAACTTTTTCATGTGAGGGACCCCCAAAATGATATGTATTTGGCCACGGACCCCCATCTCAAAATATTTAGTTCCAGGGACCACCCAGAAGCAAAATTTGAGTTATGAACGTTGCTTTAAAAATACATATATTCAAAGATTGGCACACATTTTCACAACTTTTTCATGAAAGTTTGTGCGAATGAATATGTCTTTTTTTAAAGTGAACATTTTGTAACTCAAATATTTGCTTCCGGGAGGGTCCCTGCATGGTGCATGATATTTTGAGACGGGGGTCGGCGGCCAGATACATAATAATTCAAGTGGTCCTTGACATGAAAAACTTTGAGAACTACTTACATAGAAACACGTGTTTTTCAAAAACCTTAGAAGGATTTAGAAGACACTTATAGAACCGGGTCAAAAATATTCAGAGACTTGCACAGTGTGTTCAAGACGTTTAAAAAATAGCAGATCTACAAGCTCACAAGCTTGTATATCTGTGATTCTTCAATAGCTAAAGCATAAAACAATGGTTAAAGAGGCTCAAGTCTAACGCGACGCGGATGCGTTTCCCGGTCTTAAAGCTTTATTCCTCTGCTTACCTCAAAGCTCATCTTGGCAGTGAAGGGGTCCTCCTCCTCCTCGTCCGCGCCTTCGTCCAACTTCAAAGACTGCGACTCTGATTGGGGTTAATTAAGGACACTGTGTGGCTGTCTCGGGAAGTTAAGACGTGATATTGCAAACACGCAAACACACAAATTGCAGAGCGGCCACGCTGGAAGGGAACGGCAAAACGCGCCGGGGGACATAATTATGTTCAGCTCTCAACGCTTAAAAAAGAAAAAATAGCCTAAATACAAATCGGTTTGTATTTGCCTCACGGGCATAAGCCCAGTAATGCATCTGTTGCATCATCCTTCCCTCAAAAACCAACGATAGTCATTTGCGACAATACTTTTAATTTTATTTCGCAAAATGTTGTGACCACTGAAACATTTTTGTTAGTGAGGTTTGGCATTACTGTTATAATTCATTTTGCACAACGAATTAGGCATTCTAAGTGCCTCCCTTCCAGATGCATGTCTCAGGGGAGATGTACGTTGGTATGCAGATGTTTGGTACACACCAACGTACTATTTCAGCTAAGAATGTGCTGCAAAGTCGTGGCGAACCGAAATGAATGCGGGAAAGGTAGCAGGCCGACATGACAGCGACCTGCAAAACATGTCTGTCCCTCAACCACCGTTCATCTACTGTGGAATAGGTCGTTTTGGACCACTTCATACAATGCAAGGTCGTAAGAGGCATGGTCTCATAATCACCTGTCTTATCCTCGAGCGCAGTGATCTACAAGCTCACAATACGTCACCATGCAACGTGTTGTGAGCTTGTAGTCGGCTATTTTCTCTCTCTCTTTTTTTTAAATAGGGCTTAAGCAGATCATTTACAGTGGTATTTTTGTAAGCTTGGGTCCCGGGCAGACACCAAAAAATGTGCCTTTTTTAGGGTCTCAAGCTAAAAACGATTTGGGAAGCCCTAAAACAAGAGCAAGTCACATAGAAATCTTGGAGGATCTAACAACTGACGCTTTTCATGAATGCCTTACAGCGTTTTATAGCCATCTGCGGAGCAAGTCGGATCGGATCAAGGGATGAATTTTGTTTCGGGGGCAAAGAACAAACTGACAAAGGCTTTAAAGGAAGTGGAAAAAAGACAGACTCTAGTGTGAATGTGGCGGACGCCGGGGCCATATGGGAGGTGTTATTGGGGAGGGCAGATTAGGACAGTTAAGGAACGAGGCTAAGCTCGGCCCTCTCGCAGCGAAGCTGGAAGATTAGACGACGCTTTTGTTGAGAACATTCTTCTATGAAGCCACACGTCAACTTGTAAATATCCGCCCACTCACACCACAGACAGTATCGATGATCCCAAAAGCCTAGAGCCACTTACCCCCCCCCCCCCCCCAAACGATTACATTAAATTAATTGAAATTTAACTCTTGGCATGGGCTGCCGATTTCAGTGTTGTTTTTGACAGCAAATTTTGATTTAGTTTTAGTCATAGTCTTTTGAATAAAATGTCATTTAGTTTTAGTCATAATTTAGTCACCTGAAAAGTATTAGTTTTAGTCTAATTTTAGTCTACTAAATATCATAAGATTTTAGGCGACTAAATCTACAGTTAATTTAGTCAGCTAAAATGTATTTCGGCAGGCCTTTGATGGCATCGTAATGACTGATTTTACACTTGGTTGTGCTACGCGTTGTGAGCTTGTAGATCTGCTATTTTCAGCACGCAACACCTGAGAGCAACCAAACATAAAATGACTCTCTTCTCCACTAGTCGCTCCCTAACGTTTTAGTCTAGTTTTTATTTTGTTGACGAAATTGACAATATATTTAGTCTTAGTTTTAGTCATCAAAGCTTAGTTTTTATTCAGTTTTTATTTAGTTTTCGTCAGTGAAAAAAACGCAGTCGACAAACATTTTTCGTCATAGTTTTAGTCGACGAAATCAACACTGGCCGATTTTCACGAGATTGCGGCCGTCGCGGCTATACGCCTGTCGGATTACCCGCACCCCCCGTACCTGAACACTCGTCTCTCATTGAAAACTATTTACTAGACGCCAGTGTTGTAAAGTAACTAAGTATATTTACTTAAGTACTACTTAAGTACTTAACTCATTTAGTGCCACCCCTTTCACCACTAGAGGGCGCCCAGTGGCCATAGAAAATCCCATAGAGATATGCTGGTATATGCAGAAGCCCTGCAGCCATGACTTGCCTGAACACTTTCCTTTGTGCATGTACAGGAAGAGGATGAAGTTAGCTTGAAGTTAGCTATTGGCTACCAAGCATTTTAGAAGCCTTATTTTCGTCAACTTAGCCATGATTAAACCTTGCACACCTCATGCATGGGAAAAAAACAGAGAAGAATGAGCTCTAAAAAATCCAATGCAATCCTGGATTGCATTGGAGTGGATTTGTGCAGTTTGTTCACAGCTTTCAAACAAAAAAATCCGATTGGAAATCCGTTCAGGCATTCTTGAGATAATCGCCATTATGTTTTACAGGTTATGTAAACAAACATGGCTGCCCTGTATGTTAGATGGGGTTGTATGGGGGTGGAATATGCAAAATCGCGATTGAAATCATGTTCACTAGATTTGATGGGGTCCAAAAAAAAATTTTCAAAAATTTTTTTTTCAATTTTTTTTTTTTTTATATCCCGAACTAGTTCGGGATAGGCACTCTGGGATGCGATAATATATCCCGAACTAATTCGGGATAGGCACTCAATGAGTTAAAGGGATATTCCACTTTCCGAAAATCTGATTTTATCATCAAATCAGGCTTTTTATGAACACCCTGGACAGTTTTTAAGTTGCTGGATTCAATATTTAGATATTTGATGTAAATGTTATCAGGCCCTCCAGGCCCAGGGCCTCTCCCCATACACACCCATTGCCATTGTAAACTTCAAACTCCATTTTAACCCTGATAGAATTAAAAACACCCATTATTTATTCTGGTGACTCATAATACCCTCCTAATAGTGAGCAGGCCGTGTTTTTTTCAATATCTACAATGCGATGCGTTGTGAGCTTGTAGATCTGCCATTTTCAAAACATTTTGTACTTTTACTTTTTGGAATTTAAGTACAACCCTTCCACAATACACACATTTACTCAGGTACATTTTGAATTCCGGACTTTTATTTGTAACAGAGTATTTCTATAACGCAATATTGGTACTTTTACTTAAAGGGGGCGGGACACCGGCCGAAATGTAACCTTATGATACAGTAGGTCACGTGGTCTTTCTTCAAACGGTCTGAAAAGGAGGCGGGGCCGTATCAGTTATTAGTGAACGTATACTTCGTCCGTCGTGCGGTGCCGCGCACAACGTGATGTGTTGTTGTTAGCTCGTAGCGCCGCACCGCACAGCTATTTTCAAGAGCTATTGTGACACACACACACACACGCACGCACGCACGCACACACACACACACACACACACAGCCAGGCTACCACAGACTTCAGTCCTCCGGAGCTCCGGTGAAGCACTGGAGCACTTTTTAGCAGAGATGGCTGCTAAAAAGTGGTCCGGAGCTCCGGTGAAGCACTGGAGCACTTTTCAGCAGAGATGGCTGCTAAAAAGTGGTCCGGAGCTCCGGTGAAGCACTGGAGCACTTTTCAGCAGAGATGGCTGCTAAAAAGTGGTCTGTGCAGCGGAGGACCCTCCTTCTAATCTCTGACACCTTTTTGTTAGAAGACTTGTACCCTGTACGCGGTTAGGGGGGATTCTATAGCAGATTATATAAAATTTTTACCCCTAGAACTGTTTGTTTTAAAATTCGTTTTATGAATTGTCGCATTTTCTCCTCGCACAGTTCTGTTGGGGTTGTTTCACTAGATAATACTCAGCGCGCAACTCCGCCCCCTCCCGTCATATTACCCAATCAAATTAATTTAATTCAGTTACTGTACAGAAAGTACTACTTTCAGTACAGTAACTACAATAAATAATTTGATTGGGTAATTTAACATGGGGGTACATGACATCATTAAAAAAATTGGCTAATTTGATAGCCATAATTAGCTGTTTTGGCCGTGTCATGCCCACTTTAAGTAAACAAATCTGAGTACTTTTTACACTACTGAAAAAGAATGACTAGAGCAGTGTTTCTCAACCACTGTGCCTGGGGACCTTTGGTGTGCCCCTGAGAAGGGTCAAGTGTGCCCCTTGAAACTGCTTGAAAGCCAGTATTGTATTCATCATTTTAAAAATGATTTAAACTTGTGAAAACAGCCGATCTAAAAGCACACAACCCACTCCTTTCCCCTTATTTTACTTATTGTTGTTATTAAAGAGATATTCCACTTTCAAAATAACTTTTGGTCATTTTATCGTCTAATCAGGCTTTTATGAACACCCTGAACAGTTTTTAATTTGCTTGATTCAGTATTTAGATATTTGATGTAAATGTTATCAGCCCTCATCCTCCAGGAACTTTCCCCATACACACCCATTGTAACTTCAAGCTCCATTTTAACCAAACATTTTGGGGGAAAATGGAAAAAATGTAATACAATAAAAGAATATTAAAGATAATTGATAAAAGTTATTGAAAAGAACACGGCTTGCTCACGTATTGGGATGGTATTATGAGTCACCAGAAAAGAATAATGGGTGTTTTTAATGAATCTATCATGGTTAAATGGAGTTTGAAGTTACAATGGGTGTGTATGGGGAAAGGTCCTGGAGGAGGAAGGCCTGGTAACATGTAAATCAAATATCTAAATACTGAATGAAGCAAATTATAATCTGTTCAGGGTGTTCATAAAGCCTGATTAGACTATACAATGGCAAGAAGTTTGTTTTGAAAGTGTAATATCCCTTTAATGTTATTGTTCTCATTTCTTTAAGGTCAACACCTAATCCATCTGTCCATTTTGGAACGTTCTATTCATACTGTAAGTTGGTTATACTTGTAGAAAGTTAATGTGTTCCAGTTGAACTAGCCTTTAATGCCTACCTGTGTTTCCAATTACATAACCACTCACTCTCCATCTAAGAGGTACTGGAACTATTCAAAATGTGTGCCATGAATCATCGGTAATATGGTGAAAGTGTAGCTGCCCAAGCAGAGAGCCGACCCAGGTCAAGTATCAAGGGTTTAAGTGGTTAATGACTGTGACGGAGGTACAAACAAACTTTTAAAGTTGATTCGTCTCTTTTAGATCAGTCTGTCTTCAAATGACATCCGTACAATGCACAGCCATTATTTCACTGGTCCAGTGTAGGGCTGGGCGATATTAGGAAAACCCTCGATATTCGATAATGTTGTCGAATACCTCGATATCGATATTACTCACGATATTAGTAAAAACAATTGCATTATATAGTTTTTTATGTTTTTCTGCTTAACACATACCCCGCCATTTGTAAATACCTTCGTACTCTCAAATGCCTCTGTCTCCATAGACTTCCATGTAATTCATAGTGCACTGATAATGTCATGTCCATGCCTAGATAATGCACCACGTGTTGTGCAGATTGCTCACAGCTGTCAAACAAAAAAATCAGAATGGAAATCCGTTCAGGCATTCATGAACTAGCAGCCATTATGTTTTCCTAAAATGTAAACAAAGATGGCTGCCATGTTTGAAAGATGGGGTTGCTAAGGGGGTTAAACATGCAATTTCGCGATTGCTATCATGCCTACTACATTTTTTGGGGTAAAAAAAAATTGAAAAAAAAAAAAGATATATACTGTATATATATATATTTTTTTAAACGGGAAATTCTCGGGCCTGGCGGGGAAGGACATTAGCATATTCTCGGGACTATCGGGCCTAGCAGGAAATGAGTTAAGGTCCACTGTCTACAGTAATGAATACAGTAGCATATCCATGCATGCATACTGAACAGTACACATAAAATAAATAAATGAAATGCCTTATTTAAATTTTGGTTTTATTAAAATAACTTTTCCAGTTTAGTGGTTACAGATGGACTGCTTGTGTCTGTTCATTATTTTGACACATACACCAAACCGTCTTCGTCGATATGTACCGTTGTTTCCTGTTGAGATCGGCACATTTCACCCAGGTTTTTTCATCTCACTCACATCACTTTGTCTGCTGACCTCACTCAGCAATGAAATAAACAGAAGATAAACAGACATTTAAAATAAAACAATTCACAGGAGGCAAGCAGTGATAACCCCATGATGTGCACTGCAATGTAGTTTCAAATGCACTACATTGCAGGTGCTTTTTGAGAATTAAAAAAATAAGACACGTGTGACATGTGTGATCTGGGCAGCTTGCCCCAGGAAATGTGCCAAGCTCAATAGGGAACAACGGTATACCTCGCATGTTGATACCTCGATATCGATACATCTTCGATGTATTGCCCAGCTTTAGTAGCTACAAATACTGCCCCAACCGTCACAATACATGTCACACTTGTGCCGTTGTCATGTCATTTGAGGACATGCCAAGTAGTAGTTCTATGGAAAACACCTCTGTCTCTCTCTCTGTCTCTCACAGACACTTTGCGAGTGTCAAAACGCCAGTCATTCATGCCCGTCAGTCAGGTCACGGCTTTCAATGAAAAAGGCGCAGACCCTCGGTGCCCTTGAAGGCCTGTCGGCTAATGCAGGTTAATCCCCGTGCTCGGGACCTGGCGGTGGCTCTCAGAGGGTTAGTGTCATGAAGATGAGACGAGGGAGAGCCTCTCTAACCCTATTAACTCCACAGCACTAAGATGACTTAGCGCTGACAAGCTTAACCCACCGCGCGCAGAGTCACGGGCCAACATTAGAACCAAACAAACTTCTCAGAACAAGGCGGGGGCATCAATCTCGCGCACCTCCTTTTCCAGGAAGACGTACGTAAGTACGGGTGCTGAGGCCCGCGCGGGCGCGGAGATGGATGGACAGGGGCGTCACAAGGGGGAGGGGAGTGGGACTGAGTTACTGGGGCGCAAGGTGGAGGGGACTTTTTTTTAGCTATTGAAAAATAGCAGGTATACAAGCTCACAGCTTGTAGATCTGCTATTTTTGAAAAGTTGTGCAAATTAGTGCAAATCTTTGAATGTATGTATTTTTTAAGCGAACATTTGTAACTAAAATTTTTGCTTCTGGGTGGTCCCTGGAACTAAATATTTTGAAATGGGGGTCCCTGGCCAAATACATATAATTTTTGGGGTCCTTCACATGAAAAAGTTTGAGCACCACTGACATACCGGTAGAAACATCGTTTTTTTCAAAAAAAACTTTAGAAGGATTTGAAATATTCAAAGACTTTCACGGTTTTTTAAAAAGTAGCAGATCTACAAGCTCGCTGTGAGCTTGTAGATCTGCCTTTTCTCAATAGCAAAAGCACAAAATAATAATGGGGGGGCCCGCAGTGAATCCTTGTAACCAGGGCCCAGACTTTTGGTGCGACGCCCCTGTGGGTGGATACTTCTTGAGCGTGCACGAGAGAAGGATTGGGGAAAGTTGATTGTTACACCGCCTCCCCCTGACGAAGCACGTTGGCTGTTCGCGTGTGTGCGTGTTTGTGTGTGTGCAGGGGCGTCACAAGGGGTAGGAAAGTGGGACTGAGTTACCAGGGCCCAAGGTGGAGGGGCCCTAGTAACTTTAGCTATTGAAAAATAGCAGATATACAAGCTCACAGCGCGGCACCGAGTGCCGCGCTGCGAGCTTGCAGATCTGCTATTTTTGAAAAGTCGTGAAAATTTGCGCAAATCTTTGAATGTTTTTTTTTAAGTGAACATTTGTAACTCAAATTTTGCTTCTGGGGGGTCCCTGGAACTAAATATTTTGAGATGGGGGGGGGGTCCTTCACATGAAAAAGTTTGAGCATCACTGACATGAAAACATAGGTTTCTTGGCACACATTTTCACGACTTTTCAAAAATAGCAGATCTACAAGCTCGCAGCTGTGAGCTTGTATATCTGCTATTTTTCAATAGTTAACATTCACGGGGGGGGCCCGCAGTGAATCCTTGTACCCGGGGCCCAGAGTTTGGTGTGACGCCCCTGTGTGTGTACAAACAGGAGGGTTCATCAAAGGATACCGCCGCTGCTCGTGTCGTGCCAGCGTGTGGCCTTCTTGTGGAAGTGCGGGACCTCCAGGTCAATGAGGGACAGAGCCTCCTCGTCGGCGATGCCCTCCTCCAAGTAGAACTGCACCAGGGGGAGCACCTCTGCAGACAGGGAAACATTCAGTGTTGATTTCGTCGACTAAAACTGTGCGGAAAAAATGTTTGTCGACTGCGTTTTTTTCACTGGCAAAAACAATATGAAAACTAAATAAAAAAACTAAGCTGTGATGACTAAAACTAAGACTAAATATATTGACAATTTCGTCAACAAAATAAAAACTAGACTAAAACGTTAGGGAGGGACTGGTGGAGAAGAGAGTGATTTTATGTTTGGTTGCTCTCAGGTGTTGCGCTGCGACACGCTGTGAGCTTGTAGATCTGCTATGCCATCAGCCAAAATACATTTCAGTTGACTAAATCAACTGTAGATTTAGTCGCCTAAAATCTTATGATATTTAGTTGACTAAAACTAGACTAAAACTAATACTTTTCAGGTGAATAGATTATGACTAAAACTAAATGACATTTTATTCAAAAGACCGACTAAAACTAAATCAAAATTTGCTGTCAAAAACAACACTGTGCTGCAACGCAAAAGTGTGCGTGTGTGTGTGTGTTCAAGGTTTCTTTACCGAGGGTCTTCAACAGGAGGTCCGGGACCCCCTGGGCAGTGGTTCTCAACCTTTTCAGGCCACGACCCCCAAAAGAATCATATTTGAACTGGGGACCCCCCCACCCTGCACTACCACTTGGAATTGTAGGAGTTGGCATTACATTCAGTTTGACTCAATCTATTCCATTGTGAAAATAGCAGATCTACATGCTCACAATGAGCATGTACATCTGCTATTTTCACAATTTCTGACTCTAATATTACTAAACCTTTTTAGTACTATAGTACTAAAAAGGTCTTTAAAGTCGTTAAATTGTCACTTTAGATACCCTGTATACACGTATACTGTATGTTGGACTGTTTACTGTTGAGTGAAAAAAAGCTAAACATCTGGGGACCACCCAAAATAATTTGGGGACCCCTCTTGGGGTCCCGACCCATAGGTTGAGAACCACTGCCCTAGGGGGTCCCCAGAATTTCTACAGGGGGTCCTCCAAATCTTTGGGTGAAAGAAACTTATTTTTTTTTTCTTTAACCACTTGAACCCTACCATCCATATTCTGAGAACTTTAGCCAAAAATAGCAGATTTACAAGCTCACAACGCCTCGTGCTGCGAGGCATTGTGAGCTTGTAGATCGGCTATTTTCGACAAAGAGGTTTGGTATAGAGGGGAAAAAGAGCAGACTAAGTACAGAGTGAAATGTCAAGTTTATTAAGTATTGACGGTTCAAGTGGTTAAATATCTGATAACACAAATTGACATGAATCCAAAATACACTGATGATTGTGCTGTCAAACGATGAAACTATATGGAATCTATGAACAGGTTGTGGGGGTCCCTGCTTCATCTCTCTCTCAACTAAGGGGTCCTTGGCCTGAAAAACTTTGAGGAGCCCTGTTTTACTGTATAGTTAAGAGATATGTACAGATCTCAGACATTGCAGCAGCATTAATAACGATGAAGGGGGGAGGGGGTAATCGGGAACGAGAACAGATTTCACAAGCTTATTTCTCTGTTCTCTGGGCAGATTGTTCACGTGACAGATTTTCTGGGTGAGGGAGCAATCCACTGCCACTGCCAGTGGCTCTGACACTAGTCACACTGCGAAGCCACTCGCCCCCCCTCGGTAGCATCTGAAACTGTCCGTTGTTGTCATGGGTGTCGTGGATCATGTGTACCGATTTTTGTGACATTTGAAGAAAATATGTAGGAAAAGGAGCAAAAAGTGTGTTTTGGAGAAAATTCAAGATGGCGGAAAATCTATCATGGCGCAAATGGGCGTGGCCTATATGGGGAGATGCGTCATGACCCAAGGAATCCAGGGAAAAAATATTTTTAATTTTCCGACCTACGGTTCAAGAGTTACAGGCCAAAACGTAAAGTGGGGTGTTATGGCGCCACCATGCGGCCAAATGACACAATTATTTTTTATTTAATCCTTGAAATCATTATGAACCTCCTCTCCAAGTCTTGAAACTCTAGCCCCTATGGTTTGCGAGAGACAAATAATTGAATGTGAGTTTTTGCGATTCCCATTATAAGTCAATGGGGAAAATTAATTCACTAATAAATTAATATCAATTAAACTATAGAACCTTTCTCTTAGAAAAGTAATAGCCCACGATTCCCGAGTAAGCCGGTCGATTTGACATATGGCGCGAGTGTGTGGTGGCAAAACTGTGGGACTAGTGGCGTGCCGAAGTTTAGGAAGTTCAGGCTACATACACACAGACAGACAGACACACAGACAGACAGACAGACAGACACACACACACACAGACCCACACAGCCACGTATAGGGAGCCTGTGCTTCACACAGCTCCAAAAATCGTGAAAAGTCTTTGAATATTTCAAATCCTTCTAAGGTTTTTGGAAAAACCTATGTTTCTATATCAGTGGTGCGCACTAATTTGAGATAAAAATGTTCGCTTAAAAGGTACATATATTCAAAGATTTGCACACATTTTCACGATTCTTCAAAAATAGTAGATCTACAAGCTCGCAGCGCGGCACTCGGTGCCGCGCTGTGAGCTTGTATATCTGCTATTTTTGAAAAGTTAAAGCACAAAATAACTGAAGTAGCCTAAATCCTTGTACCCAGGGCCCAGAATTTGGTGCGACACCCCAGGGGTTGTTGTGGTGGCTAGACGCTTTGCTGACACAATGTCTGCCCGTACCCCGTGTGTAGAGTATATGTCATGCTACATTAGGCAGCAGGTCTCTCTCGGTGAGTGTGTGTGTGCGTGTGCGTGTGCGTGTGTGTGTGTGTGTGTGTGTGTGTGTGTGTGCTGACCATAGGAAGAGGCTGAATAGATGAAAGGCTGTTTGCAGTTGACACACACGCTGCCCTGGCAGTTCAGCAGGGGGTTGTTGGTGGAACAGCGGTAGCACATCATGCTTTCGATCAGGTCCTTCAGGGTAAAACACAACATGACGTCAACTCATTTTACTGCCCAAGTAGTCAGGAAAATTAGCAGAATACCTGTCAAATCTGGGAATACATTTCTTACAAAACGATTTCTTCACCAATGTGTTCATAAAGGTGTCTAGTAACATATCTAACAAAGATTGAAATTCAACATCCCTAGGGAAATCTTTGTCAGCTAGGGTAATTATTGGTCTCGTTCACTCACTATACACCAGGGGTGCCCAACCTTTTTTGACCCAAGGTCTACTTTGAAAATGTGCCACCTAGCTGAGGGCTACCAGCCCAAAATGTACCGTAACACCCATTCAATATACATGTAAAAAACAGAAAATACTGTACTGTAATCATACTGTATAGTAGGAATTGTAATTGAATGAAACGATTGCAACTTCTCACATTGGGCATACAGACAGCATGACCATTTATTGCACACTCTGCATATTATGCACTGACAACACACTCACACAAAACCTGTGGATTTATGTCAAGTCACTGATAGTTCTCTTTTTTATATAGTTTTTCTATTTTTTTTTTCTTTTTTTATAGTTTTTTTTTATAGTTTTTTAATAGGTTTTTTTTTTGTCCTTTATTCCATGTCAGTCTCTCTACCTTAGTGGGAAACCTGGCACTGGGAAGAGGAGGCTAGCTTGTCAAAGTCAGGGTTGTATGAGCTGGTTGCAAGTTTTAGGCAGGCCACAAGGTGCTCATCTGTCATTGTGGCTCTGTACTTTGACTTGATGAACTTCATGTGAGAAAAAGCAGACTCACACAGGTAGGTTGATCCAAATTCAAATGGGTCTGAGCGGTTTTGGAGCGAGGAATTTCCTCCGCTCCATTCCTCCGCTCCGCTCCGCTCCAAGCCGACCCTATTGGGGCCGCGCGCCGCATGTTTCCAACAAAACAGAGCCGTGCGCAGTAGCCTACTAGTGCAGTGAAGCCTTGTTGGCACCGCGGAGACGGAGAGGAGAACAGACAGAGAATTCCCTTTATCACGATTTCACTCATCCACACACGTAGGCTATGTTTATAATACATAGCCTACCTTGTGTCAGTTAAGTTATATATCACCAGCCAGTCAACGGATACGAATTCAAGTGAGACTGATTGAAAAACACACGCCACGACTCGCCTCCGTCTCTCGGTTGTGGTGATTAATCAATAACCAGCTGGATTTAATATTGCCCGTCTTATTAAAAAATACAATGCCTTAGATTAGATGGCGTCTTTTGTAACAGTGAACGCAGGTCTCCATCAAGCCGAGGCTCACGTAACGTTACCGCAGGCATTTGTGTTGGGAACACTTGTTGTGCAAAGCAAAGGAGAAAGTGTTTCGCATATGGTAGCAAAATCCTTTTTTTATTTTGGCTGGTGACTCTGATTGACGACCCTGAGCGGAGCGTGGAGCGAGAAATGCGAAAATCAACGTGAGCGACGGAGCGGCGGGGAGCGGAGCGGTGCGGTGGCCGACCAGAGCGATGAGCGAGCGGGACAAGAGCCCTCTGGAGCGCGGAGCGGCTTTAGTTGCCGCTCCACTCCGCTCACATGCTCTGACTACTACACGTTGAGTTGAGTTCAGTCAACATCATCCACTCGCTCGGAGTCGTTTCACTGAAACGCCCGATATATGTCCTCCCCCCCCGAATTAATAAATGATTTATTTGAAATCATCTCGCGGTCCACTGGTAACCAGCCCGCGATCTACCGGTCGACCGCGATCGACTGGTTGGGCACCCCTGCTATACACCATACAATAAGGGAAAAAATGACTCCCAAAAAATATGCTTTAAGGGAGCAATTGTTTTTTATGAACAGCACCCCCTGGAGGAAAGTAGGGGAGGGTCATGCTATTTTAATTTCAGTCCTAGGGAGGGTCTGCTAATTTCACTTTGAATTCAAGGGAGGGTCATGCAATTTTTCAAAAGCAAACAATGGCTCCAGAGGTACAGGCACTTATGCAACCATTGTCAACAGCCTTCTGCTTCATTTAATAACAAACCCTGGGTGCCATCCCTAGAAATGCCCCACAGTCACTGCAGTTAGTGTGAATGAACTGATGTGGCTGAGTTTATACTACAATGTATTTTCCTAAAACAATGGAGAGCTGTGTAAGGCAGCAACAATAGTTGTCAGAACTGTATCCCCCCTCCCTAAAGTAAAAAGTGAAATGGTGCTAAAAAAAATAACATTAGGTTAACGATCGCTCGTTTACTAAAACTAAGTTTAGGTTTTAGGCATAATTGTACTGTGTTAAATGTCATGTTGTAGGGGAGGGTCAATCTTTTTTATTTTAATGCTTGGGGAGGGTCATTGATTTTTCCCTCAATTGAGAGGGAGGGTCATGGCATTTTATAAAAGGGCTTATACATTTTCTCCAGTAACACCCCTCAATAAAAAACAACCCCTCCCTAAGTGGGATGTGAGAGGTCTAACTAGGTGTTTTGAATTATTCTGAATCCATTGCAAGCATTTGTTTTGCACGGAAAACATTAATTGGGCTAAAAACAATAAATAGAAATGATGGTTTAGTGATAGATATAGATAGATAGATAGATAGATAGATAGATAGATAGATAGATACCTTTATTATCCCATGGGGGAAATTCAGTTGCCCAGAGGCAGCACAGCAGTTAGGGTTACAAGTTACAGAGAAGTAAGAAAAAGAAAAAGAGTACTGTAGTATACAGTCCAAAGATCAAGCACAAAAAAAGATAAATAAAACATAAAGGGCCCTATTATGATCCAGGTCTTATGCCTTATGCCTTAACTTCTTTGCCTTTTTTTTACTATTTTATTTTTGTTTTTTAAATATTTCAAATAGCTGATCTGCAAGTTCACAACGTGCAGATGTAGATCAGCATTTGAAGTATTTAAAAATGTTTTTCAAAATAGTGAAAAAAAGGTAAAGAAGTTAAGGCATAAGGCATAAGACCTGGATCATAATAGGGCCCAAAGTGTCAAAAGCTATTGCAAAAAGAGAAGAAGAATATATACATAAAGTGACCACGAAACATTCAACGCTCATAAGTGACACGTCACACACACAAAAAAAGCTATACTCAAGCATAACTTAGCTAACAGTGCTAATTGTGAAAAGTGATGAGTCATCACTTTTCAAGTGGTATGGGGGTCCATTAGGTATGCTATTTTCAATAGTTCCACCAAAAGGCAATTTTAGAAATTTCAGCCCCTGCCTCTCTAACATTCTCTGCAAGTCCCTGCATGAGACAGAAAAGAAAGACATACCGGCAGCTTAAAAACTAAAACATATTATGCTTGTGTCGTACTATAACTTTATAATTCACTGTACGATAAAAATAGCGGACAAAAGCAGACCTACAAGGTTGTACTGTATATTTGCAATTTTTTTTAAGTTTTATTTTTATTTTATCATCTCGGTCTGGCCAAAGGACTGGCCGAGACTATGTTTTCGCCCGTCACCTGACATGATCACAGTGACTTAATGTTGAATCACGTCGCTCAAGTAATATATCGTCGTCGTCGGGTGGAGTACCTTGTACGTCCAAAACCGTTCGTTTTGCATTTATCATTTTAAAAATGATTTAAACTAGTGAAAACAGCCGTAAAAGAGAAGGTAAAACTTCTTGATACACGGAATCCATGCATACAAAAAGGGTTGACCCTGACCCTTAGTTAAACCTGCATTGTTATTGTGAGGCAGTTCTTACTTACTTACAGGTACTTATGAGCGTTGAAAAAGATTGCTGTTTGCATTTGGCAAAAGGATACAGACGGGTGGGCAGAGAAGTGTGCTTTTGTGAGACTACAAGTGGGCGGTGTAGAAGTCAAAGCCAGAATTCTTAATGAGCAGTTGGATGTTTTCCACAGAAACACAACTTTTTGAACACTTAAATGTACAGTATTTGTTAGGAAAGCGATCTGGTATGATACAGCAACACCCACTGATTGTTATTTAGGAGGAAATAGGAGTTAGGCACTCCAAGTCTCCACCTTTAACCACTCAAACCCATTAGAGCAGGGGTCTTCAACGTTTTCAGGCAGAGGACCCCTTAGTTGAGAGAGAGAGATGAAGCAGGGACCCCCACCTTTTCATAGATTCCATATATTTTCATCGTTTGACAGCACAATCATCACAATCATGTATTTTGGATTCATGTCAATGTGTGTTTTCAGATATTTAACCACTTGAACCGTTAATACTTAATACACTTGACCTTTCACTCTGTACTTAGTCTGCTATTTTTCCTCTCTACACCAAAGCTCTTTGCCGGAAATAGCCGCAAGGCGTTGTGAGCTTGTAGATCTGCTATTTTTGGCTAAAGTTCTCAGAATATGGACGCTAGGATTCAAGTGGTTAATATAGAAAAGGAGAAAAAAAGCTTATATCACACAAAGATTTGGAGGACCCCCTGAAGTAACTCTGAGGACCCCCTAGGGGTCCCGGACCCCCTGTTGAAGACCTCTGCATTAGAGTTATAATTATAATAGTAGGTTATAATAATCTAGAAGGCGGACAGCCCCGCCCCCACCAATTAATTTCAATTAAAGTTGCTCATCAGCGCATGAAACACGTAGAAGAACGCTCTACTTCTTTATTTATTCATTTATTTGATTTGTGCACCACATTTTGGTGCTCAAATGCAGGGGACTTGAGCACCGAGCAAGCGCAATAGGGGTTCAAACGGTAGACGCACCGTAGTGGTAGCGTTTTAGATTTCGGCTTGCCTAAACCCTAGGGGCTATATTTTGCGTATCTTAACTCATTCACTGCCAAGAATATTTAAAGAGGTGGTGCCATAGTTTTGTACTTTTTCTGTTTTTCATGTGTCTAGGAGGTTGAAAGTACTTCATTAGACCCCCTTATGTGTTTTTTTTGAGAAATGATGTATTCTCTTAGTATTTGTTTGTTTTCTCTTGGAGGCTGCCACCTTGTGGTGAAAAGTGTCAGTTAAAAAACACAGATACTAAGTATGTCACAGTATCAACTCCTCCCCTATTTACCATTCACCCAACACTGTGGGGTGTGGCTATATTAGCTGGGTCACCACCCACCATGCCATCCATGCATACTTAATGAACTGGGGGTGTGGCCACATAAAAACCCAATTTTAACTCTTTCTGTATACTTTTTTGGAAAAAATCCTCCTCCTAGTATAATCATAATACCTGATAATCATGTTTTATAGGGGGGGGGGGGAATCATGGCACTACCTCTTTAACCACTAGCCACTGCCAGCTATCTTTCGTTTTTCCTTAACATTTCGAGTAGTCACCGAATATTTTTCTATTTTTTTGATCGATCCCCGGCCAGATTGGACAATGGACATGGACATGGACACTAGGCCTGGGGCGGTATCGACATTTTGTTACCGCGATTACCGTCTTCCCATTTACCGCCAGTATTGCGGTAATTACCGCACCCCCGTATCTATTAATTAAGGTTCGGCGATAAGCCAAAATATTGCAATCATCTTCCCTAAAGTCGCCTCTCCACAGCCTGACTGCCCGAGTTATACTTCTCCGTACAGCACAGCGGGTATGGCTTTGAAAGGAGCAGATCTACAAGCTCACAACACATCGCATCCGCGACGCGTTCTGAGCGTTTAGATCTGCACTGTCGGGTTACCATAGTAACGTAGGCTAGCTAGGGCACAACGTGCGACGCGGTGGAAAAAGTAAAATAGTTTCATTTTCGGTTTTAGTCCACGCGGCCCGCGCTCCGCCAGTAATCCGTATGAATAAAAAAAGATATGCCACAACACAAGGTATGTATTAACATCCTTGTGTCGTGTGGATTACAGAGAAAGTTTAGGCTGCTCTGTACTCCTCTACGCAGCTGCTGTGCTGCCCTGTGTAGGTCTGACTGTCTGTGTCTCTGAGAGTGAGAGTGACGTATGTGGCTTCCAAACTATGTTCCAAACATGTGGTACACGGCCCAGAACAGAGCGGCATGGAGCGCATGCGGTCCTCGCTTCTCCCCTGTTTTAAAACTCGCTTGTTTTCCAATAAAAAATATACTTTATTTTTTATTTTTTACGGTACGGCGGTTACCGTGTCCAACCCTAATGGACACTGACACAGAGCTTTCTGTGCTTCTGTGAAAGAGAGAAACAACACGGCTTGTTTGGGCTATGTTTAGCTGTTTGGCCACTCAAAACGGCATTGCCTCTATACCAGGGGTCTTCAACAGGGGGTCCGGGACCCCTAGGGGGTCCTTAGAGTTAGTACAGGGGGGGCCTCCAAATATTTGTGTGATAGGATAATTATTTTAAATGAACAACTTGAACCCTCGCATAGCTATTCCAAGGAGAGCTTTGGCCAAAAATAGCAGATGGCAGCAAACATGGGTCGGCTATTTTCGGCAAATAGGTTTGGTGTAGAGGTAAAAAGGTACATAGTGAGAGTTCAAGTATACAAAATATTGACACTTTAAGTGGTTAAATGTCTGACAATACACATTAACATGAATCCAACATTGACTGATGACAGTGCTGTCAAAAAGGTCTATGAATCTATCTATGAAATCGATGAAAATCTCCATCACACATTATGTAGTGGGGGTCCCTGCTTCATCTCTCTCTCAGCTAAGGGGGTCCTTGGCCTGAAAACGTTGAAGACCCCTGCTCTGCACTGATTCACCTCAGCATACACGCACAACACACTGCTAGTTGTAAGCTTGTAGATCGCCTATTTCCCCCCAGGATAAGGACGCGTGGGGTTCACGTAGTTAAGTAATTAACGTTATGTAAGCACATGAGCGTAGACATAGCGGACATAATCCTCATGAAAGTACCTCATTGTCGTGGAAGGGCTTGGAGCGGATGGTGAGGCTGTCCAGGTCTATGGAGTCCTGGAAGCGAGACGGAACATGAAGCTCCTGGAGTTTCTCATAGGAGTATCTGGCCAGCTTGTACGCCCCCAGCTTACGACTCTGCTTGGCCAGTGCATACAAGGTGTTGCTGGACATGAGGTTAAGGCAAACTTGGGTCATTATTACCAGTGCTGTCGCACCAAATTCTGGGCCCTGGGTGGGTACAAGGATTCACTGCGTTGTTTTGTGCTTTAACTATTGAAAAATAGCAGATATACAAGCTCACAGCGCGGCACCGAGTGCCGCGCTGTGAGCTTGTAGATCTGCAATTTTTGAAAAATCGTGAAAGTTTGTGGCAAGTCTTTGAAGGTTTTTTGAAAAACCTATGTTTCTATGTCTGTCAGTGATGCTCAAACCTTTTCATGTGAAGGACCCCCAAAATGATATGTATTTGGCCACGGACCCCCATCTCAAAATATTTAGTTCCAGGGACCACCCAGAAGCAAAATCTTAGTTACAAATGTCTGCTTAAAAATACATATATTCAAAGATTTGCACACATTTTCATGACTTTTCAAAAATAGCAGATCTACAAGCTGCGCTAGCCTGTGAGCTTTTATATCTGCTATTTTTCAATAGCTAAAGTATAATATAATGAAGGCCCCTCCACCTTGGGCCCTGGTAACTCAGTCCCACTCCCCCCCCCCCTTGTGATGCCCATGGTCAATACATTAGAGGCACGGTTACACTTTGACATAATGGTCATCTTGTTGGCATTTGTAGCATTGCCTCAATAATGGACGGAGGAGGCTACTGTTCATATTCATTGGCTGTTGACCGATTCCACCCAACCTGTAGATGTACTGTATGTACTGTATGTACAGAAAGTTATTCTTTGAGACACACAAACAAGCATATCGTTGTTGTTGGGTGGAAACCTTGTATGTCCAAACGCGTTTGTTTTGTATTTGTCATTTAAAAGCACACAATGCCTTGCGGTGCGAGGCGTTGTGTGCTTGTAGCTCTGCTGTTTTCACTACTTTTGTGCAACGGCCTTGTATGATGCTTTTCACACAAAAGTGTGAAAAGTGATGACTCATCACTTTTCATCGCTAAACCATAGTCTTGTGGGGCCGTTTTTAGCCCAAGGAATGTAATGGAATGGATTCAGAATCATGAAAAAACTCTAGTTTGACCCCTCATATGCTACTTAAAGCAGATTAATGTTTTGCTTTTTTCCCCCTGTATAGTAATGTTGATGGGACACCGACTCTAGCGGCTGATAACACCCATTTAGCTGTGTCTCAGAAAGGGTTAAAATATAATCTACAGATATAGAGCTTTTCAAAAATGCATGTTAACCTTTGCCACCCTTCGGATACCAACATCTCGTATGACCCATGGACTACTATACCTGTTCAAAGTTTGCACTTTCAAAGGCTTCCTACAGCGCCACCCTTTGGCCAATTGTTGTAAAAAGTAATAGCACACGTCTCCACAGTAGGCTGAACACATTAATGTTTGAATGGTGTTTTTTGGTATGTAGGAGTAGATAGGTGCCAAAGTTTTGAGGAGAACTTACTATTGATAGATACCGGTAGATGACTGACTGATAGATATAATGAGGATAACATACATACAATCAGCCTCGAGTTTGTGAGATGTTTCATAATGTTGTCGTTGTCGGGTGGAAACCTTTCCAAAACCTGTCCAAAACCGTTCGTTTTGCAGCAGCCGATCTACAAGCACACAACGCCTGTAGATCTGCTGTTTTCACTACTGCAGTGCGACGGCCTTGTATGATGAAGCAGGGCTTTACTTTGCGAAAAAATGTACACATTTGAAACTTGGAGATACGAGGTTTCTGCCCGACAGTGTCGATATAACGATATATTTTTCTCTGCTCGAATGGGTGAAAAATGAAGACGAGACGTCCAAATGTTTGTTTGCCATGGTCCCCCGAGCCACAAAAAGGAGGCAAATCCACGCAAGAAGTATACCTTTGTCTGCAGCACCGCAAACACATGCACGCGACGTTGTTGCGCGTAGAATATCCCGAGCCTTGTTCTTAATACAGCGGCCACATACCACGTTCTGCCTTGAAAACTAGAATGACAGCTTAAATACTTTGCTTAGGTTAGTCCTAAGGCCTGCGTGTTGTATGTATATATACAGGAATACGAGGTGTTTTCCTCCCCCCCTCATTTCTGTTTGAGAGGAAATGGTTGCTTGTTTGTATTTATATGGCGGCAGATCAGAGTTAGGGAGAACCAGCGGCTGCTCAATGAGTTGCAGCTGCAGCGGCTTCCAGGGGCGTCACAAGGGGGGGGGGGGGGGGATGGGACTGAGTTACTAGGGCCCAAGGTGTATTTTATGCTTTAACTATTGAAAAATAGCAGATATACAAGCTCACAGCGTGGCACAGAGTGCCGCGCTGCGAGCTTGTAGATCTGCTATTTTTGAAAAGTCGTGAAAATGTGTGCAAATCTTTGAATATATGTATCTTTTTTAAGCGAACATTTGTAACTAAAATTTTGCTTCTGTGGGGTCCCTGGAACGAAATATTTTGAGATGGGGGTCTGTGGCCAAATACATGTCATTTTGGGGGTCCTTCACATGAAAAAAAGTTTGATCACCAATGACAGAAGCATAAGTTTTTCAAAAAACCTTAGAAGGATTTTAAATATCCAAAGACTTGCACAAATCTTCTCAATTTTTCAAAAATAGCAGATATACAAGCTCACAGCGCGGCACTCGGTGCCGCGCTGTGAGCTTGTATACCTGCTATTTTTCAATAGTTAAAGCACAAACAAATGCACAATGCGTTCCCAGTCTAAATGGGATAAACCTCCCCCTATGAAGAACATTCATGGGGGGCCCGCAGTGAATCCTTGTACCCAGGGCCCAGAATTTGGTAGGACACCCCTGTCGGCTTCCATCACCTTATACTTCCTAACACCTCCCCCCTCCCCGCTCCGAAACCACTTGGGCGGTGGTTTTCAAAGAAGGGTCTGACAGGGGGTGCCAGCCAGGGGCAGTGTTGGGGAAGTTAAAGTTACATGTAACTGAGGTATGTACCCAAGTTACATTTTGCTGTAACTTGCTGGTAACCGAGTTACATTCATATTTCTGTAACTCGTCAAGTAACTGAGATACTTTTTGGGTCACTTTTGGCTCAAGTTACAAGAAGTTACAAGCAAAGTTATAATTTTACATTTAAGTTTTGTTAAGATTGACGATCAAAATGTCCTCAACAGATCATAATTTTCTTCTTTTTTAACTTTATTTTAAAAATTTTAAAGAAAATGTCAACCTTTTTAAAATAAAACATAAAACTCAGTTGAGAGGCATATTTCTTCCAGCATGTGACTTTTTTGTAGGATATTATATTTTGTTCATGTACACCAAATGTACATCCTAAATTTAACGCTGGAAAAAAAGTAACTCAAGTTACTTTTTCTATGTAACTTGAAATTTTACATTTCTCCAGGGGTATAACTTTAACTTGATCAAGTTACTGCCATAGTGAGTTACTTGTAACTGTACAAGTTACGCTTTCAAAGTAACTTCCCCAACACTGGCCGGGGGGCAAGTGGAAAGGAGAGGAAAACATAAAAGAATACATTTTCAGACAAGCCGTCTTCGTCGATATGTATACCTCGCATGTTGATACCTCGATATCGATAAATATTCGAAAATATTGCCCGGCCTTAACGTGTATCCAAATCCCTCCCCCCGTGTGCCTCTGTCCATGAATCACGGTTCAAAGTTTTCCGAGCAACTCTTGTTTGACCCGAGAAGAGCCCAGCAGCTGCACTTCCTGGTTTTCTGTCTGCAAGGCCGGGATTTCCTTCCTCACGCTCCGACGCGGCTCTGTGCGAGCAGGGGCGACACAACGGGGGGAAAGTGGGACTGAGTTACTAGGGCCCATTATTTTATACTTTAGCTATTGAAAAATAGCTGATATACAAGCTCACAGCGCGGCACCGAGTGCCGCGCTGCGAGCTTGTATATCTGCTATTTTTGAAAAGTCACGAAAATAATGTGCAAATCTTTGAATATATGTATTTTTTAAGCAAACATTTGTAACTAAAATTTTGCTTCTGCGGGGGTCCCTGGAACTAAATATTTTGAGACGGGTGTCCGTGGAGTATGGGGGTCCTGCACATGATGAAGTATGAGCACCACTGACATAGAAACATAGGTTATTCAAAAAACCTTAGAAGGATTTGAAATATTCAAAGACTCGCACAAACTTTCACAATTAAAAAATAAAATAAATAGCAGATCTACAAGCTCGCTTGTAGATCGATTTTTCAATAGTTAAAGTATCCAGGGCCCAGAATTTGGTGTGACACCCCTGTGTGTGAGTGTACGCGCACGTTGGTCCGAATCAAAGTGTTTTTGAAGTGCGTGTGTGCATGTGCGCTTGTGTGTGTGTGTGTGTGTGTGTGTGTGTGTGTGTGTGTGTGTGTGTGTGTGTGTGTGTGTGTGTGTGTGTGTGTGTGTGTGTGTCGTCGTATTACTATTCTTGTAAGGGCCAAATGTCCCAACAAGTACTGTAGAATTTGAGAAATAAGACATTACGAGGTAAGCCTAGATTCAGGCTGGAGTTAAGAGTTAGGATTAAGGCATTTAGAGGCTAGCTTTAGGGGGGTTTAGTTAGAGTTACGCCTGATCTATACTTAGTTGTGTGTCAGTGCCGGTGCACGCCAAAAATAACAGATCTACAAGCCCACCCCACAGGGTTAGGATTATGAATGGCAAAAATAAATCAGGTAAAAAATTGCTGTACGGAAATGTTGTCCTCAGCAGTATAGTAATAGCAATGTGTGTGTCAGTGGTGTAAAGTAATTAAGTACATTTACATTTACTACAGTTTTGAGCTATTTGTACTTTACTTGAGTATTTCCAGTTTTCAGTACTTTTTTTCTTCTACTCCACTACATCTCGGATCCAAATATTGTACTTTTACTCCACTAAATGTATTATATTATTATAATATTATGAAACATACATTAATGCACTTTAGCCCTATTCTATCCACAACTTTCTAACATCCCATCGTGCATTGCACAGAAGTTGCACAGAGCTTCCGGCGCCGCAGCCGAGTGTGATCTACAAGCTCACAACGGTTGCATCTGCGACGCGACGTGAGCTTGTATGTCTGCTGTTAACCGGAAGTGTGGTGCAAAACATTCTCCAGTAAATTCCCGCGGAAAGAGGTGGATACCTTGGCTATTAGATGCGACGTGTTGTGAGCTTGTAGATCTGCTATTTTCAAACATGTTCTACCTTTACTTTTGGTACTTTACGTGTGTGTGTGTGTGTGCGCGCGGCGCGTGCGCACGCTTGTGTGCATGTGCGTGTGCGCGCGCGTGCGTGTGTGTGTGTTGTGTGAAGTGTATGCGCAAAGTTGGGTTAATCAGTTTGTTTGTTTTAGTGGCTGAGGATGTGGCTCATCCTGGCGTCCTCTCCTCCTTCCCATCATCACCTCTTTTCTTTCTCTCCGTCGTTTCCGCCGCTTGGCGCCCGTCTCTCCCCCCTTTCTCCCGCTAGCCTGTCTGTTTCCCACCTCCACAGCCTCGCTATCTGCAGCGCGCTCGCTTTCAGAATGAGTGACTTTATCAACTATACCGTCGTTGTCGGGGTGGAAACCTTGTATGTCCAAAACCGTTTGTTTTGTGTTTATCATTTTTAAAACTATTTAAACTAGTGAAAACAGCCGATCTACAAGCACACAACGCCTCGCACCGCTGCTTGTAGATCGGCTGTTTTCACTACTTTTGTGCGACGGCCTTGTGTGACGAAGCAGGGCTTTGCTTTGCGAAATAAACGTGCAAATTTGAAACTTGGAGATACAAGGTTTCTGCCCGACAGTGACGATATGCAGGGAGGATACATGGAGCCGGCACATTTTCCCTTAACGCGTTTAGGCCGCGAACCACTTTAACCGTGCCGCGAGCTTGTAGATCTGCGTTTTTTCGTTTTTTTTAACGTGACAATTTGTGCGAGTCTTTGAATATGTCTGACCCGATTCTATAAAAGTCTTCTAAATCCTTCTCCTAAATCAGTGGTTCTCAAACTTTTCCATGTGAAGGACCCCCAAAAGTACATGTATTTTGGCCGCGGACCCCCATCTCAAAATATCATATTACTATTGAAAAATAGCAGATATACAAGCTCGAGCTTATAGATCTGCTATTTTTGAAAAAGTTGTGAAAATAATGTGCAAATCATTGAATATAATAAAGCGAACGTTTGTAACTCAAATTTTGCTTCTGGGGGGGTCCCTGC